>NC_092141.1:30258020-30561050 GCF_043159975.1 Macaca nemestrina | reverse complement strand
TCTTGTGCAATTGGCAAAGTGATATTTGGAAGCCCATAGAGGGCTATGGTGAAAAAGGAAATATCCTCCGATGAAATCTGGAAAGAAGCTTTCTGAGAAACTGCTTAGTGTTCTGTTAATTCATCTCACAGAGTTACATCTGTATTTCGTGGATCTCTTTGCTAGCCTTATTTCTGTGGAATCTGACAACAGATATTTCCTTTCCCTTTGAAGACTATAGGGCCAAAGGAAATATCCTCCGATAACAGCGAGAAAGAAGCTTTCTGAGAAACTTCTTTGTGTTCTGTGAAATCATCTCACAGAGTTACAGCTTTCCCCTCAAGAAGCCTTTCGCTAAGACAGTTCTTGTGGAATTGGCAAAGTGATATTTGGAAGCCCATAGAGGGCTATGGTGAAAAAGGAAATATCCTCCGATGAAATCTGGAAAGAAGCTTTCTGAGAAACTGCTTAGTGTTCTGTTAATTCATCTCACAGAGTTACATCTGTATTTCGTGGATCACTTTGCTAGCCTTATTTCTGTGGAGTCTGAGAACAGATATTTCCTTTCCCTTGAAGACTATAGGGCCAAAGGAAATATCCTCCGATAACAAAGAGAAAGAAGCTTTCTGAGAAACTTCTTTGTGTTCTGTGAAATCATCTCCCAGAGTTACAGCTTTCCCCTCAAGAAGCCTTTCGCTAAGACAGTTCTTGTGGAATTGGCAAAGTGATATTTGGAAGCCCATAGAGGGCTATGGTGAAAAAGGAAATATCCTCCGATGAAATCTGGAAAGAAGCTTTCTGAGAAACTGCTTAGTGTTCTGTGAATTCATCTCACAGAGTTACATCTGTATTTCGTGGATCTCTTTGCTAGCCTTATTTCTGTGGAATCTGACAACAGATATTTCCTTTCCCTTTGAAGACTATAGGGCCAAAGGAAATATCCTCCGATAACCAAGAGGAAGAAGCTTTCTGAGAAACTTCTTTGTGTTCTGTGAAATCATCTCACAGAGTTACAGCTTTCCCCTCAAGAAGCCTTTCGCTAAGACAGTTCTTGTGGAATTGGCAAAGTGGTATTTGGAAGCCCATAGAGGGCTATGGTGAAAAAGGAAATATCCTCCGATGAAATCTGGAAAGAAGCCTTCTGAGAAACGGCTTAGTGTTCTGTTAATTCATCTGACGGAGTTACATCTGTATTTCGTGGATCTCTTTGCTAGTCTTATTTCAGTGCAATCTGACAACAGATATTTCCTTTCCCTTTGAAGACTATAGGGCCAAAGGAAATATCCTCCGATAACCAAGAGAAAGAAGCTTTCTGAGAAACTTCTTTGTGTTCTGTGAAATCATCTCACAGAGTTACAGCTTTCCCCTCAAGAAGCCTTTCGCTAAGACAGTTCTTGTGGAATTGGCAAAGTGATATTTGGAAGCCCATAGAGGGCTATGGTGAAAAAGGAAATATCCTCCGATGAAATCTGGAAAGAAGATTTCTGAGAAACTGCTTAGTGTTCTGTTAATTCATCTCACAGAGTTACATCTGTATTTCGTGGATCTCTTTGCTAGCCTTATTTCTGTGGAATCTGACAACAGATATTTCCTTTCCCTTTGAAGACTATAGGGCCAAAGGAAATATCCTCCGATAACAAAGAGAAAGAAGCTTTCTGAGAAACTTCTTTGTGTTCTGTGAAATCATCTCACAGAGTTACAGCTTTCCCCTCAAGAAGCCTTTCGCTAAGACAGTTCTTGTGGAATTGGCAAAGTGATATTTGGAAGCCCATAGAGGGCTATGGTGAAAAAGGAAATATCCTCCGATGAAATCTGGAAAGAAGCTTTCTGAGAAACTGCTTAGTGTTCTGTTAATTCATCTCACAGAGTTACATCTGTATATCGTGGATCTCTTTGCTAGTCTTATTTCTGTGGAATCTGACAACAGATATTTCCTTTCCCTTTGAAGACTATAGGGCCAAAGGAAATATCCTCCGATAGCCAAGAGAAAGAAGCTTTCTGAGAAACTTCTTTGTGTTCTGTGAAATCATCTCACAGAGTTACAGCATTCCCCTCAAGAAGTCTTTCGCTAAGACAGTTCTTGTGGAATTGGCAAAGTGATATTTGGAAGCCCATAGAGGGCTATGGTGAAAAAGGAAATATCCTCCGATGAAATCTGGAAAGAAGCTTTCTGAGAAACTGCTTAGTGTTCTGTTAATTCATCTCACAGAGTTACATCTGTATTTCGTGGATCTCTTTGCTAGCCTTATTTCTGTGGAATCTGACAACAGATATTTCCTTTCCCTTTGAAGACTATAGGGCCAAAGGAAATATCCTCCGATAACAGAGAGAAAGAAGCTTTCTGAGAAACTTCTTTGTGTTCTGTGAAATCATCTCACAGAGTTACAGCTTTCCCCTCAAGAAGCCTTTCGCTAAGACAGTTCTTGTGGAATTGGCAAAGTGATATTTGGAAGCCCATAGAGGGCTATGGTGAAAAAGGAAATATCCTCCGATGAAATCTGGAAAGATGCTTTCTGAGAAACTGCTTAGTGTTCTGTTAATTCATCTCACAGAGTTACATCTGTATTTCGTGGATCTCTTTGCTAGCCTTATTTCTGTGGAATCTGACAACCGATATTTCCTTTCCCTTTGAAGACTATAGGGCCAAAGGAAATATCCTCCGATAGCCAAGAGAAAGAAGCTTTCTGAGAAACTTCTTTGTGTTCTGTGAAATCATCTCAGAGAGTTACAGCATTCCCCTCAAGAAGTCTTTCGCTAAGACAGTTCTTGTGGAATTGGCAAAGTGATATTTGGAAGCCCATAGAGGGCTATGGTGAAAAAGGAAATATCCTCCGATGAAATCTAGAAAGAAGCTTTCTGAGAAACTGCTTAGTGTTCTGTTAATTCATCTCACAGAGTTACATCTGTATTTCGTGGATCTCTTTGCTAGCCTTATTTCTGTGGAATCTGACAACAGATATTTCCTTTCCCTTTGAAGACTATAGGGCCAAAGGAAATATCCTCCGATAACAGCGAGAAAGAAGCTTTCTGAGAAACTTCTTTGTGTTCTGTGAAATCATCTCACAGAGTTACAGCTTTCCCCTCAAGAAGCCTTTCGCTAAGACAGTTCTTGTGGAATTGGCAAAGTGATATTTGGAAGCCCATAGAGGGCTATGGTGAAAAAGGAAATATCCTCCGATGAAATCTGGAAAGAAGCTTTCTGAGAAACTGCTTAGTGTTCTGTTAATTCATCTCACAGAGTTACATCTGTATTTCGTGGATCACTTTGCTAGCCTTATTTCTGTGGAGTCTGAGAACAGATATTTCCTTTCCCTTGAAGACTATAGGGCCAAAGGAAATATCCTCCGATAACAAAGAGAAAGAAGCTTTCTGAGAAACTTCTTTGTGTTCTGTGAAATCATCTCCCAGAGTTACAGCTTTCCCCTCAAGAAGCCTTTCGCTAAGACCGTTCTTGTGGAATTGACAAAGTGATATTTGGAAGCCCATAGAGGGCTATGGTGAAAAAGGAAATATCCTCCGATGAAATCTGGAAAGATGCTTTCTGAGAAACTGCTTAGTGTTCTGTTAATTCATCTCACAGAGTTACATCTGTATTTCGTGGATCTCTTTGCTAGCCTTATTTCTGTGGAATCTGACAACAGATATTTCCTTTCCCTTTGAAGACTATAGGGCCAAAGGAAATATCCTCCGATAGCCAAGAGAAAGAAGCTTTCTGAGAAACTTCTTTGTGTTCTGTGAAATCATCTCACAGAGTTACAGCATTCCCCTCAAGAAGTCTTTCGCTAAGACAGTTCTTGTGGAATTGGCAAAGTGATATTTGGAAGCCCATAGAGGGCTATGGTGAAAAAGGAAATATCCTCCGATGAAATCTGGAAAGAAGCTTTCTGAGAAACTGCTTAGTGTTCTGTTAATTCATCTCACAGAGTTACATCTGTATTTCGTGGATCTCTTTGCTAGCCTTATTTCTGTGGAATCTGACAACAGATATTTCCTTTCCCTTTGAAGACTATAGGGCCAAAGGAAATATCCTCCGATAACAGAGAGAAAGAAGCTTTCTGAGAAACTTCTTTGTGTTCTGTGAAATCATCTCACAGAGTTACAGCTTTCCCCTCAAGAAGCCTTTTGCTAAGACAGTTCTTGTGGAATTGGCAAAGTGATATTTGGAAGCCCATAGAGGGCTATGGTGAAAAAGGAAATATCCTCCGATGAAATCTGGAAAGATGCTTTCTGAGAAACTGCTTAGTGTTCTGTTAATTCATCTCACAGAGTTACATCTGTATTTCGTGGATCTCTTTGCTAGCCTTATTTCTGTGGAATCTGACAACAGATATTTCCTTTCCCTTTGAAGACTATAGGGCCAAAGGAAATATACTCCGATAACAAAGAGAAAGAAGCTTTCTGAGAAACTTCTTTGTGTTCTGTGAAATCATCTTACAGAGTTACAGCATTCCCCTCAAGAAGTCTTTCGCTAAGACAGTTCTTGTGGAATTGGCAAAGTGATATTTGGAAGCCCATAGAGGGCTATGGTGAAAAAGGAAATATCCTCCGATGAAATCTGGAAAGAAGCTTTCTGAGAAACTGCTTAGTGTTCTGTTAATTCATCTCACAGAGTTACATCTGTATTTCGTGGATCTCTTTGCTAGCCTTATTTCTGTGGAATCTGACAACAGATATTTCCTTTCCCTTTGAAGACTATAGGGCCAAAGGAAATATCCTCCGATAACAGCGAGAAAGAAGCTTTCTGAGAAACTTCTTTGTGTTCTGTGAAATCATCTCACAGAGTTACAGCTTTCCCCTCAAGAAGCCTTTCGCTAAGACAGTTCTTGTGGAATTGGCAAAGTGATATTTGGAAGCCCATAGAGGGCTATGGTGAAAAAGGAAATATCCTCCGATGAAATCTGGAAAGATGCTTTCTGAGAAACTGCTTAGTGTTCTGTTAATTCATCTCACAGAGTTACATCTGTATTTCGTGGATCTCTTTGCTAGCCTTATTTCTGTGGAATCTGACAACAGATATTTCCTTTCCCTTTGAAGACTATAGGGCCTAAGGAAATATCCTCCGATAACAGAGAGAAAGAAGCTTTCTGAGAAACGTCTATGTGTTCTGTGAAATCATCTCACAGAGTTACAGCTTTCCCCTCAAGAAGCCTTTCGTTAAGACAGTTCTTGTGGAATTGGCAAAGTGATATTTGGAAGCCCATAGAGGGCTATGATGAAAAAGGAAATATCCGATGAAATCTGGAAAGAAGCTTTCTGAGAAACTGCTTAGTGTTCTGTTAATTCATCTCACAGAGTTACATCTGTATTTCGTGGATCTCTTTGCTAGCCTTATTTCTGTGGAATCTGACAACAGATATTTCCTTTCCCTTTGAAGATTATAGGGCCAAAGGAAATATCCTCCGATAACAAAGATAAAGAAGCTTTCTGAGAAAGTTCTTTGTGTTCTGTGAAATCATCTCACAGAGTTACAGCTTTCCCCTCAAGAAGCCTTTCGCTAAGACAGTTCTTGTGGAATTGGCAAAGTGATATTTGGAAGCCCATAGAGGGCTGTGGTGAAAAAGGAAATATCCTCCGATGAAATCTGGAAAGAAGCTTTCTGAGAAACCGCTTAGTGTTCTGTTAATTCATCTCACAGAGTTACATCTGTATTTCGTGGATCTCTTTGCTAGCCTTATTTCTGTGGAATCTGACAACAGATATTTCCTTCCCCTTTGAAGACTATAGGGCCAAAGGAAATATCCTCCGATAACAAAGAGAAAGAAGCTTTCTGAGAAACTTCTTTGTGTTCTGTGAAATCATCTCACAGAGTTACAGCTTTCCCCTCAAGAAGCCTTTCGCTAAGACAGTTCTTGTGGAATTGGCAAAGTGATATTTGGCAGCCCATAGAGGGCTATGGTGAAAAAGGAAATATCCTCCGATGAAATCTGGAAAGAAGCTTTCTGAGAAACTGCTTAGTGTTCTGTTAATTCATCTCACAGAATTACATCTGTATTTCGTGGATCTCTTTGCTAGCCTTATTTCTGTGGAATCTGACAACAGATATTTCCTTTCCCTTTGAAGACTATAGGGCCAAAGGAAGTATCCTCCGATAACAGAGAGAAAGAAGCTTTCTGAGAAACTTCTTTGTGTTCTGTGAAATCATCTCACAGAGTTACAGCTTTCCCCTCAAGAAGCCTTTCGCTAAGACAGTTCTTGTGGAATTGGCAAAGTGATATTTGGAAGCCCATAGAGGGCTATGGTGAAAAAGGAAATATCCTCCGATGAAATCTGGAAAGAAGCTTTCTGAGAAACTGCTTAGTGTTCTGTTAATTCATCTCACAGAGTTACATCTGTATTTCGTGGATCACTTTGCTAGCCTTATTTCTGTGGAGTCTGAGAATAGATATTTCCTTTCCCTTGAAGACTATAGGGCCAAAGGAAATATCCTCCGATAACAAAGAGAAAGAAGCTTTCTGAGAAACTTCTTTGTGTTCTGTGAAATCATCTCCCAGAGTTACAGCTTTCCCCTCAAGAAGCCTTTCGCTAAGACCGTTCTTGTGGAATTGGCAAAGTGATATTTGGAAGCCCATAGAGGGCTATGGTGAAAAAGGAAATATCCTCCGATGAAATCTGGAAAGATGCTTTCTGAGAAACTGCTTAGTGTTCTGTTAATTCATCTCACAGAGTTACATCTGTATTTCGTGGATCTCTTTGCTAGCCTTATTTCTGTGGAATCTGACAACAGATATTTCCTTTCCCTTTGAAGACTATAGGGCCAAAGGAAATATCCTCCGATAGCCAAGAGAAAGAAGCTTTCTGAGAAACTTCTTTGTGTTCTGTGAAATCATCTCACAGAGTTACAGCATTCCCCTCAAGAAGTCTTTCGCTAAGACAGTTCTTGTGGAATTGGCAAAGTGATATTTGGAAGCCCATAGAGGGCTATGGTGAAAAAGGAAATATCCTCCGATGAAATCTGGAAAGAAGCTTTCTGAGAAACTGCTTAGTGTTCTGTTAATTCATCTCACAGAGTTACATCTGTATTTCGTGGATCTCTTTGCTAGCCTTATTTCTGTGGAATCTGACAACAGATATTTCCTTTCCCTTTGAAGACTATAGGGCCAAAGGAAATATCCTCCGATAACAGCGAGAAAGAAGCTTTCTGAGAAACTTCTTTGTGTTCTGTGAAATCATCTCACAGAGTTACAGCTTTCCCCTCAAGAAGCCTTTCGCTAAGACAGTTCTTGTGGAATTGGCAAAGTGATATTTGGAAGCCCATAGAGGGCTATGGTGAAAAAGGAAATATCCTCCGATGAAATCTGGAAAGAAGCTTTCTGAGAAACTGCTTAGTGTTCTGTTAATTCATCTCACAGAGTTACATGTGTATTTCGTGGATCACTTTGCTAGCCTTATTTCTGTGGAGTCTGAGAACAGATATTTCCTTTCCCTTGAAGACTATAGGGCCAAAGGAAATATCCTCCGATAACAAAGAGAAAGAAGCTTTCTGAGAAACTTCTTTGTGTTCTGTGAAATCATCTCCCAGAGTTACAGCTTTCCCCTCAAGAAGCCTTTCGCTAAGACAGTTCTTGTGGAATTGGCAAAGTGATATTTGGAAGCCCATAGAGGGCTACGGTGAAAAAGGAAATATCCTCCGATGAAATCTGGAAAGAAGCTTTCTGAGAAACTGCTTAGTGTTCTGTGAATTCATCTCACAGAGTTACATCTGTATTTCGTGGATCTCTTTGCTAGCCTTATTTCTGTGGAATCTGACAACAGATATTTCCTTTCCCTTTGAAGACTATAGGGCCCAAGGAAATATCCTCCGATAACCAAGAGGAAGAAGCTTTCTGAGAAACTTCTTTGTGTTCTGTGAAATCATCTCACAGAGTTACAGCTTTCCCCTCAAGAAGCCTTTCGCTAAGACAGTTCTTGTGGACTTGGCAAAGTGATATTTGGAAGCCCATAGAGGGCTATGGTGAAAAAGGAAATATCCTCCGATGAAATCTGGAAAGAAGCCTTCTGAGAAACGGCTTAGTGTTCTGTTAATTCATCTGACGGAGTTACATCTGTATTTCGTGGATCTCTTTGCTAGTCTTATTTCTGTGGAATCTGACAACAGATATTTCCTTTCCCTTTGAAGACTATAGGGCCAAAGGAAATATCCTCCGATAACGAAGAGAAAGAAGCTTTCTGAGAAACTTCTTTGTGTTCTGTGAAATCATCTCACAGAGTTACAGCTTTCCCCTCAAGAAGCCTTTCGCTAAGACAGTTCTTGTGGAATTGGCAAAGTGATATTTGGAAGCCCATAGAGGGCTATGGTGAAAAAGGAAATATCCTCCGATGAAATCTGGAAAGAAGCTTTCTGAGAAACTGCTTAGTGTTCTGTTAATTCATCTCACAGAGTTACATCTGTATATCGTGGATCTCTTTGCTAGTCTTATTTCTGTGGAATCTGACAACAGATATTTCCTTTCCCTTTGAAGACTATAGGGCCAAAGGAAATATCCTCCGATAGCCAAGAGAAAGAAGCTTTCTGAGAAACTTCTTTGTGTTCTGTGAAATCATCTCACAGAGTTACAGCATTTCCCTCAAGAAGTCTTTCGCTAAGACAGTTCTTGTGGAATTGGCAAAGTGATATTTGGAAGCCCATAGAGGGCTATGGTGAAAAAGGAAATATCCTCCGATGAAATCTGGAAAGAAGCTTTCTGAGAAACTGCTTAGTGTTCTGTTAATTCATCTCACAGAGTTACATCTGTATTTCGTGGATCTCTTTGCTAGCCTTATTTCTGTGGAATCTGACAACAGATATTTCCTTTCCCTTTGAAGACTATAGGGCCAAAGGAAATATCCTCCGATAACAGAGAGAAAGAAGCTTTCTGAGAAACTTCTTTGTGTTCTGTGAAATCATCTCACAGAGTTACAGCTTTCCCCTCAAGAAGCCTTTCGCTAAGACAGTTCTTGTGGAATTGGCAAAGTGATATTTGGAAGCCCATAGAGGGCTATGGTGAAAAAGGAAATATCCTCCGATGAAATCTGGAAAGATGCTTTCTGAGAAACTGCTTAGTGTTCTGTTAATTCATCTCACAGAGTTACATCTGTATTTCGTGGATCTCTTTGCTAGCCTTATTTCTGTGGAATCTGACAACCGATATTTCCTTTCCCTTTGAAGACTATAGGGCCAAAGGAAATATCCTCCGATAGCCAAGAGAAAGAAGCTTTCTGAGAAACTTCTTTGTGTTCTGTGAAATCATCTCACAGAGTTACAGCATTCCCCTCAAGAAGTCTTTCGCTAAGACAGTTCTTGTGGAATTGGCAAAGTGATATTTGGAAGCCCATAGAGGGCTATGGTGAAAAAGGAAATATCCTCCGATGAAATCTGGAAAGAAGCTTTCTGAGAAACTGCTTAGTGTTCTGTTAATTCATCTCACAGAGTTACATCTGTATTTCGTGGATCTCTTTGCTAGCCTTATTTCTGTGGAATCTGACAACAGATATTTCCTTTCCCTTTGAAGACTATAGGGCCAAAGGAAATATCCTCCGATAACAGCGAGAAAGAAGCTTTCTGAGAAACTTCTTTGTGTTCTGTGAAATCATCTCACAGAGTTACAGCTTTCCCCTCAAGAAGCCTTTCGCTAAGACAGTTCTTGTGGAATTGGCAAAGTGATATTTGGAAGCCCATAGAGGGCTATGGTGAAAAAGGAAATATCCTCCGATGAAATCTGGAAAGAAGCTTTCTGAGAAACTGCTTAGTGTTCTGTTAATTCATCTCACAGAGTTACATCTGTATTTCGTGGATCTCTTTGCTAGCCTTATTTCTGTGGAATCTGACAACAGATATTTCCTTTCCCTTTGAAGACTATAGGGCCAAAGGAAATATCCTCCGATAACAGAGAGAAAGAAGCTTTCTGAGAAACTTCTTTGTGTTCTGTGAAATCATCTCACAGAGTTACAGCTTTCCCCTCAAGAAGCCTTTCGCTAAGACAGTTCTTGTGGAATTGGCAAAGTGATATTTGGAAGCCCATAGAGGGCTATGGTGAAAAAGGAAATATCCTCCGATGAAATCTGGAAAGATGCTTTCTGAGAAACTGCTTAGTGTTCTGTTAATTCATCTCACAGAGTTACATCTGTATTTCGTGGATCTCTTTGCTAGCCTTATTTCTCTGGAATCTGACAACAGATATTTCCTTTCCCTTTGAAGACTATAGGGCCAAAGGAAATATCCTCCGATAGCCAAGAGAAAGAAGCTTTCTGAGAAACTTCTTTGTGTTCTGTGAAATCATCTTACAGAGTTACAGCATTCCCCTCAAGAAGTCTTTCGCTAAGACAGTTCTTGTGGAATTGGCAAAGTGATATTTGGAAGCCCATAGAGGGCTATGGTGAAAAAGGAAATATCCTCCGATGAAATCTGGAAAGAAGCTTTCTGAGAAACTGCTTAGTGTTCTGTTAATTCATCTCACAGAGTTACATCTGTATTTCGTGGATCTCTTTGCTAGCCTTATTTCTGTGGAATCTGACAACAGATATTTCCTTTCCCTTTGAAGATTATAGGGCCAAAGGAAATATCCTCCGATAACAGCGAGAAAGAAGCTTTCTGAGAAACTTCTTTGTGTTCTGTGAAATCATCTCACAGAGTTACAGCTTTCCCCTCAAGAAGCCTTTCGCTAAGACAGTTCTTGTGGAATTGGCAAAGTGATATTTGGAAGCCCATAGAGGGCTATGGTGAAAAAGGAAATATCCTCCAATGAAATCTGGAAAGATGCTTTCTGAGAAACTGCTTAGTGTTCTGTTAATTCATCTCACAGAGTTACATCTGTATTTCGTGGATCTCTTTGCTAGCCTTATTTCTGTGGAATCTGACAACAGATATTTCCTTTCCCTTTGAAGACTATAGGGCCTAAGGAAATATCCTCCGATAACAGAGAGAAAGAAGCTTTCTGAGAAACGTCTATGTGTTCTGTGAAATCATCTCACAGAGTTACAGCTTTCCCCTCAAGAAGCCTTTCGTTAAGACAGTTCTTGTGGAATTGGCAAAGTGATATTTGGAAGCCCATAGAGGGCTATGATGAAAAAGGAAATATCCGATGAAATCTGGAAAGAAGCTTTCTGAGAAACTGCTTAGTGTTCTGTTAATTCATCTCACAGAGTTACATCTGTATTTCGTGGATCTCTTTGCTAGCCTTATTTCTGTGGAATCTGACAACAGATATTTCCTTTCCCTTTGAAGATTATAGGGCCAAAGGAAATATCCTCCGATAACAAAGAGAAAGAAGCTTTCTGAGAAAGTTCTTTGTGTTCTGTGAAATCATCTCACAGAGTTACAGCTTTCCCCTCAAGAAGCCTTTCGCTAAGACAGTTCTTGTGGAATTGGCAAAGTGATATTTGGAAGCCCATAGAGGGCTGTGGTGAAAAAGGAAATATCCTCCGATGAAATCTGGAAAGAAGCTTTCTGAGAAACCGCTTAGTGTTCTGTTAATTCATCTCACAGAGTTACATCTGTATTTCGTGGATCTCTTTGCTAGCCTTATTTCTGTGGAATCTGACAACAGATATTTCCTTCCCCTTTGAAGACTATAGGGCCAAAGGAAATATCCTCCGATAACAAAGAGAAAGAAGCTTTCTGAGAAACTTCTTTGTGTTCTGTGAAATCATCTCACAGAGTTACAGCTTTCCCCTCAAGAAGCCTTTCGCTAAGACAGTTCTTGTGGAATTGGCAAAGTGATATTTGGCAGCCCATAGAGGGCTATGGTGAAAAAGGAAATATCCTCCGATGAAATCTGGAAAGAAGCTTTCTGAGAAACTGCTTAGTGTTCTGTTAATTCATCTCACAGAGTTACATCTGTATTTCGTGGATCTCTTTGCTAGCCTTATTTCTGTGGAATCTGACAACAGATATTTCCTTTCCCTTTGAAGACTATAGGGCCAAAGGAAGTATCCTCCGATAACAGAGAGAAAGAAGCTTTCTGAGAAACTTCTTTGTGTTCTGTGAAATCATCTCACAGAGTTACAGCTTTCCCCTCAAGAAGCCTTTCGCTAAGACAGTTCTTGTGGAATTGGCAAAGTGATATTTGGAAGCCCATAGAGGGCTATGGTGAAAAAGGAAATATCCTCCGATGAAATCTGGAAAGAAGCTTTCTGAGAAACTGCTTAGTGTTCTGTTAATTCATCTCACAGAGTTACATCTGTATTTCGTGGATCACTTTGCTAGCCTTATTTCTGTGGAGTCTGAGAACAGATATTTCCTTTCCCTTGAAGACTATAGGGCCAAAGGAAATATCCTCCGATAACAAAGAGAAAGAAGCTTTCTGAGAAACTTCTTTGTGTTCTGTGAAATCATCTCACAGAGTTACAGCTTTCCCCTCAAGAAGCCTTTCGCTAAGACAGTTCTTGTGGAATTGGCAAAGTGATATTTGGAAGCCCATAGAGGGCTATGGTGAAAAAGGAAATATCCTCCGATGAAATCTGGAAAGAAGCTTTCTGAGAAACTGCTTAGTGTTCTGTTAATTCATCTCACAGAGTTACATCTGTATTTCGTGGATCTCTTTGCTAGCCTTATTTCTGTGGAATCTGACAACAGATATTTCCTTTCCCTTTGAAGACTATAGGGCCAAAGGAAATATCCTCCGATAACAGAGAGAAAGAAGCTTTCTGAGAAACTTCTTTGTGTTCTGTGAAATCATCTCACAGAGTTACAGCTTTCCCCTCAAGAAGCCTTTCGCTAAGACAGTTCTTGTGGAATTGGCAAAGTGATATTTGGAAGCCCATAGAGGGTTATGGTGAAAAAGGAAATATCCTCCGATGAAACTGGAAAGATGCTTTCTGAGAAACTGCTTAGTGTTCTGTTAATTCATCTCACAGAGTTACATCTGTATTTCGTGGATCTCTTTGCTAGCCTTATTTCTGTGGAATCTGACAACAGATATTTCCTTTCCCTTTGTAGACTATAGGGCCAAAGGAAATATCCTCCGATAACAGAGAGAAAGAAGCTTTCTGAGAAACGTCTATGTGTTCTGTGAAATCATCTCACAGAGTTATAGCTTTCCCCTCAAGAAGCCTTTCGTTAAGACAGTTCTTGTGGAATTGGCAAAGTGATATTTGGAAGCTCATAGAGGGCTATGATGAAAAAGGAAATATCCGATGAAATCTGGAAAGAAGCTTTTTGAGAAACTGCTTAGTGTTCTGTTAATTCATCTCACAGAGTTACATCTGTATTTCGTGGATCTCTTTGCTAGCCTTATTTCTGTGGAATCTGACAACAGATATTTCCTTTCCCTTTGAAGATTATAGGGCCAAAGGAAATATCCTCCGATAACAAAGAGAAAGAAGCTTTCTGAGAAAGTTCTTTGTGTTCTGTGAAATCATCTCACAGAGTTACAGCTTTCCCCTCAAGAAGCCTTTCGCTAAGACAGTTCTTGTGGAATTGGCAAAGTGATATTTGGAAGCCCATAGAGGGCTGTGGTGAAAAAGGAAATATCCTCCGATGAAATCTGGAAAGAAGCTTTCTGAGAAACCGCTTAGTGTTCTGTTAATTCATCTCACAGAGTTACATCTGTATTTCGTGGATCTCTTTGCTAGCCTTATTTCTGTGGAATCTGACAACAGATATTTCCTTCCCCTTTGAAGACTATAGGGCCAAAGGAAATATCCTCCGATAACAAAGAGAAAGAAGCTTTCTGAGAAACTTCTTTGTGTTCTGTGAAATCATCTCACAGAGTTACAGCTTTCCCCTCAAGAAGCCTTTCGCTAAGACAGTTCTTGTGGAATTGGCAAAGTGATATTTGGCAGCCCATAGAGGGCAATGGTGAAAAAGGAAATATCCTCCGATGAAATCTGGAAAGAAGCTTTCTGAGAAACTGCTTAGTGTTCTGTTAATTCATCTAACAGAGTTACATCTGTATTTCGTGGATCTCTTTGCTAGCCTTATTTCTGTGGAATCTGACAATAGATATTTCCTTTCCCTTTGAAGACTATAGGGCCAAAGGAAGTATCCTCCGATAACAGAGAGAAAGAAGCTTTCTGAGAAACTTCTTTGTGTTCTGTGAAATCATCTCACAGAGTTACAGCTTTCCCCTCAAGAAGCCTTTCGCTAAGACAGTTCTTGTGGAATTGGCAAAGTGATATTTGGAAGCCCATAGAGGGCTATGGTGAAAAAGGAAATATCCTCCGATGAAATCTGGAAAGAAGCTTTCTGAGAAACTGCTTAGTGTTCTGTTAATTCATCTCACAGAGTTACATCTGTATTTCGTGGATCACTTTGCTAGCCTTATTTCTGTGGAGTCTGAGAACAGATATTTCCTTTCCCTTGAAGACTATAGGGCCAAAGGAAATATCCTCCGATAACAAAGAGAAAGAAGCTTTCTGAGAAACTTCTTTGTGTTCTGTGAAATCATCTCACAGAGTTACAGCTTTCCCCTCAAGAAGCCTTTCGCTAAGACAGTTCTTGTGGAATTGGCAAAGTGATATTTGGAAGCCCATAGAGGGCTATGGTGAAAAAGGAAATATCCTCCGATGAAATCTGGAAAGATGCTTTCTGAGAAACTGCTTAGTGTTCTGTTAATTCATCTCACAGAGTTACATCTGTATTTCGTGGATCTCTTTGCTAGCCTTATTTCTGTGGAATCTGACAACAGATATTTCCTTTCCCTTTGAAGACTATAGGGCCAAAGGAAATATCCTCCGATAACAGAGAGAAAGAAGCTTTCTGAGAAACGTCTATGTGTTCTGTGAAATCATCTCACAGAGTTACAGCTTTCCCCTCAAGAAGCCTTTCGTTAAGACAGTTCTTGTGGAATTGGCAAAGTGATATTTGGAAGCCCATAGAGGGCTATGATGAAAAAGGAAATATCCGATGAAATCTGGAAAGAAGCTTTCTGAGAAACTGCTTAGTGTTCTGTTAATTCATCTCACAGAGTTACATCTGTATTTCGTGGATCTCTTTGCTAGCCTTATTTCTGTGGAATCTGACAACAGATATTTCCTTTCCCTTTGAAGATTAAAGGGCCAAAGGAAATATCCTCCGATAACAAAGAGAAAGAAGCTTTCTGAGAAAGTTCTTTGTGTTCTGTGAAATCATCTCACAGAGTTACAGCTTTCCCCTCAAGAAACCTTTCGCTAAGACAGTTCTTGTGGAATTGGCAAAGTGATATTTGGAAGCCCATAGAGGGCTGTGGTGAAAAAGGAAATATCCTCCGATGAAATCTGGAAAGAAGCTTTCTGAGAAACCGCTTAGTGTTCTGTTAATTCATCTCACAGAGTTACATCTGTATTTCGTGGATCTCTTTGCTAGCCTTATTTCTGTGGAATCTGACAACAGATATTTCCTTCCCATTTGAAGACTATAGGGCCAAAGGAAATATCCTCCGATAACAAAGAGAAAGAAGCTTTCTGAGAAACTTCTTTGTGTTCTGTGAAATCATCTCACAGAGTTACAGCTTTCCCCTCAAGAAGCCTTTCGCTAAGACAGTTCTTGTGGAATTGGCAAAGTGATATTTGGCAGCCCATAGAGGGCTATGGTGAAAAAGGAAATATCCTCCGATGAAATCTGGAAAGAAGCTTTCTGAGAAACTGCTTAGTGTTCTGTTAATTCATCTCACAGAGTTACATCTGTATTTCGTGGATCTCTTTGCTAGCCTTATTTCTGTGGAATCTGACAACAGATATTTCCTTTCCCTTTGAAGACTATAGGGCCAAAGGAAGTATCCTCCGATAACAGAGAGAAAGAAGCTTTCTGAGAAACTTCTTTGTGTTCTGTGAAATCATCTCACAGAGTTACAGCTTTCCCCTCAAGAAGCCTTTCGCTAAGACAGTTCTTGTGGAATTGGCAAAGTGATATTTGGAAGCCCATAGAGGGCTATGGTGAAAAAGGAAATATCCTCCGATGAAATCTGGAAAGAAGCTTTCTGAGAAACTGCTTAGTGTTCTGTTAATTCATCTCACAGAGTTACATCTGTATTTCGTGGATCTCTTTGCTAGCCTTATTTCTGTGGAATCTGACAACAGATATTTCCTTTCCCTTTGAAGACTATAGGGCCAAAGGAAATATCCTCCGATAACAGAGAGAAAGAAGCTTTCTGAGAAACTTCTTTGTGTTCTGTGAAATCATCTCACAGAGTTACAGCTTTCCCCTCAAGAAGCCTTTCGCTAAGACAGTTCTTGTGGAATTGGCAAAGTGATATTTGGAAGCCCATAGAGGGCTATGGTGAAAAAGGAAATATCCTCCGATGAAATCTGGAAAGATGCTTTCTGAGAAACTGCTTAGTGTTCTGTTAATTCATCTCACAGAGTTACATCTGTATTTCGTGGATCTCTTTGCTAGCCTTATTTCTGTGGAATCTGACAACCGATATTTCCTTTCCCTTTGAAGACTATAGGGCCAAAGGAAATATCCTCCGATAGCCAAGAGAAAGAAGCTTTCTGAGAAACTTCTTTGTGTTCTGTGAAATCATCTCACAGAGTTACAGCATTCCCCTCAAGAAGTCTTTCGCTAAGACAGTTCTTGTGGAATTGGCAAAGTGATATTTGGAAGCCCATAGAGGGCTATGGTGAAAAAGGAAATATCCTCCGATGAAATCTGGAAAGAAGCTTTCTGAGAAACTGCTTAGTGTTCTGTTAATTCATCTCACAGAGTTACATCTGTATTTCGTGGATCTCTTTGCTAGCCTTATTTCTGTGGAATCTGACAACAGATATTTCCTTTCCCTTTGAAGACTATAGGGCCAAAGGAAATATCCTCCGATAACAGAGAGAAAGAAGCTTTCTGAGAAACTTCTTTGTGTTCTGTGAAATCATCTCACAGAGTTACAGCTTTCCCCTCAAGAAGCCTTTCGCTAAGACAGTTCTTGTGGAATTGGCAAAGTGATATTTGGAAGCCCATAGAGGGTTATGGTGAAAAAGGAAATATCCTCCGATGAAACTGGAAAGATGCTTTCTGAGAAACTGCTTAGTGTTCTGTTAATTCATCTCACAGAGTTACATCTGTATTTCGTGGATCTCTTTGCTAGCCTTATTTCTGTGGAATCTGACAACAGATATTTCCTTTCCCTTTGTAGACTATAGGGCCAAAGGAAATATCCTCCGATAACAGAGAGAAAGAAGCTTTCTGAGAAACGTCTATGTGTTCTGTGAAATCATCTCACAGAGTTATAGCTTTCCCCTCAAGAAGCCTTTCGTTAAGACAGTTCTTGTGGAATTGGCAAAGTGATATTTGGAAGCTCATAGAGGGCTATGATGAAAAAGGAAATATCCGATGAAATCTGGAAAGAAGCTTTTTGAGAAACTGCTTAGTGTTCTGTTAATTCATCTCACAGAGTTACATCTGTATTTCGTGGATCTCTTTGCTAGCCTTATTTCTGTGGAATCTGACAACAGATATTTCCTTTCCCTTTGAAGATTATAGGGCCAAAGGAAATATCCTCCGATAACAAAGAGAAAGAAGCTTTCTGAGAAAGTTCTTTGTGTTCTGTGAAATCATCTCACAGAGTTACAGCTTTCCCCTCAAGAAGCCTTTCGCTAAGACAGTTCTTGTGGAATTGGCAAAGTGATATTTGGAAGCCCATAGAGGGCTGTGGTGAAAAAGGAAATATCCTCCGATGAAATCTGGAAAGAAGCTTTCTGAGAAACCGCTTAGTGTTCTGTTAATTCATCTCACAGAGTTACATCTGTATTTCGTGGATCTCTTTGCTAGCCTTATTTCTGTGGAATCTGACAACAGATATTTCCTTCCCCTTTGAAGACTATAGGGCCAAAGGAAATATCCTCCGATAACAAAGAGAAAGAAGCTTTCTGAGAAACTTCTTTGTGTTCTGTGAAATCATCTCACAGAGTTACAGCTTTCCCCTCAAGAAGCCTTTCGCTAAGACAGTTCTTGTGGAATTGGCAAAGTGATATTTGGCAGCCCATAGAGGGCAATGGTGAAAAAGGAAATATCCTCCGATGAAATCTGGAAAGAAGCTTTCTGAGAAACTGCTTAGTGTTCTGTTAATTCATCTAACAGAGTTACATCTGTATTTCGTGGATCTCTTTGCTAGCCTTATTTCTGTGGAATCTGACAACAGATATTTCCTTTCCCTTTGAAGACTATAGGGCCAAAGGAAGTATCCTCCGATAACAGAGAGAAAGAAGCTTTCTGAGAAACTTCTTTGTGTTCTGTGAAATCATCTCACAGAGTTACAGCTTTCCCCTCAAGAAGCCTTTCGCTAAGACAGTTCTTGTGGAATTGGCAAAGTGATATTTGGAAGCCCATAGAGGGCTATGGTGAAAAAGGAAATATCCTCCGATGAAATCTGGAAAGAAGCTTTCTGAGAAACTGCTTAGTGTTCTGTTAATTCATCTCACAGAGTTACATCTGTATTTCGTGGATCACTTTGCTAGCCTTATTTCTGTGGAGTCTGAGAACAGATATTTCCTTTCCCTTGAAGACTATAGGGCCAAAGGAAATATCCTCCGATAACAAAGAGAAAGAAGCTTTCTGAGAAACTTCTTTGTGTTCTGTGAAATCATCTCACAGAGTTACAGCTTTCCCCTCAAGAAGCCTTTCGCTAAGACAGTTCTTGTGGAATTGGCAAAGTGATATTTGGAAGCCCATAGAGGGCTATGGTGAAAAAGGAAATATCCTCCGATGAAATCTGGAAAGATGCTTTCTGAGAAACTGCTTAGTGTTCTGTTAATTCATCTCACAGAGTTACATCTGTATTTCGTGGATCTCTTTGCTAGCCTTATTTCTGTGGAATCTGACAACAGATATTTCCTTTCCCTTTGAAGACTATAGGGCCAAAGGAAATATCCTCCGATAACAGAGAGAAAGAAGCTTTCTGAGAAACGTCTATGTGTTCTGTGAAATCATCTCACAGAGTTACAGCTTTCCCCTCAAGAAGCCTTTCGTTAAGACAGTTCTTGTGGAATTGGCAAAGTGATATTTGGAAGCCCATAGAGGGCTATGATGAAAAAGGAAATATCCGATGAAATCTGGAAAGAAGCTTTCTGAGAAACTGCTTAGTGTTCTGTTAATTCATCTCACAGAGTTACATCTGTATTTCGTGGATCTCTTTGCTAGCCTTATTTCTGTGGAATCTGACAACAGATATTTCCTTTCCCTTTGAAGATTATAGGGCCAAAGGAAATATCCTCCGATAACAAAGAGAAAGAAGCTTTCTGAGAAAGTTCTTTGTGTTCTGTGAAATCATCTCACAGAGTTACAGCTTTCCCCTCAAGAAACCTTTCGCTAAGACAGTTCTTGTGGAATTGGCAAAGTGATATTTGGAAGCCCATAGAGGGCTGTGGTGAAAAAGGAAATATCCTCCGATGAAATCTGGAAAGAAGCTTTCTGAGAAACCGCTTAGTGTTCTGTTAATTCATCTCACAGAGTTACATCTGTATTTCGTGGATCTCTTTGCTAGCCTTATTTCTGTGGAATCTGACAACAGATATTTCCTTACCCTTTGAAGACTATAGGGCCAAAGGAAATATCCTCCGATAACAAAGAGAAAGAAGCTTTCTGAGAAACTTCTTTGTGTTCTGTGAAATCATCTCACAGAGTTACAGCTTTCCCCTCAAGAAGCCTTTCGCTAAGACAGTTCTTGTGGAATTGGCAAAGTGATATTTGGCAGCCCATAGAGGGCTATGGTGAAAAAGGAAATATCCTCCGATGAAATCTGGAAAGAAGCTTTCTGAGAAACTGCTTAGTGTTCTGTTAATTCATCTCACAGAGTTACATCTGTATTTCGTGGATCTCTTTGCTAGCCTTATTTCTGTGGAATCTGACAACAGATATTTCCTTTCCCTTTGAAGACTATAGGGCCAAAGGAAGTATCCTCCGATAACAGAGAGAAAGAAGCTTTCTGAGAAACTTCTTTGTGTTCTGTGAAATCATCTCACAGAGTTACAGCTTTCCCCTCAAGAAGCCTTTCGCTAAGACAGTTCTTGTGGAATTGGCAAAGTGATATTTGGAAGCCCATAGAGGGCTATGGTGAAAAAGGAAATATCCTCCGATGAAATCTGGAAAGAAGCTTTCTGAGAAACTGCTTAGTGTTCTGTTAATTCATCTCACAGAGTTACATCTGTATTTCGTGGATCTCTTTGCTAGCCTTATTTCTGTGGAATCTGACAACAGATATTTCCTTTCCCTTTGAAGACTATAGGGCCAAAGGAAATATCCTCCGATAACAGAGAGAAAGAAGCTTTCTGAGAAACTTCTTTGTGTTCTGTGAAATCATCTCACAGAGTTACAGCTTTCCCCTCAAGAAGCCTTTCGCTAAGACAGTTCTTGTGGAATTGGCAAAGTGATATTTGGAAGCCCATAGAGGGCTATGGTGAAAAAGGAAATATCCTCCGATGAAATCTGGAAAGATGCTTTCTGAGAAACTGCTTAGTGTTCTGTTAATTCATCTCACAGAGTTACATCTGTATTTCGTGGATCTCTTTGCTAGCCTTATTTCTGTGGAATCTGACAACCGATATTTCCTTTCCCTTTGAAGACTATAGGGCCAAAGGAAATATCCTCCGATAGCCAAGAGAAAGAAGCTTTCTGAGAAACTTCTTTGTGTTCTGTGAAATCATCTCACAGAGTTACAGCATTCCCCTCAAGAAGTCTTTCGCTAAGACAGTTCTTGTGGAATTGGCAAAGTGATATTTGGAAGCCCATAGAGGGCTATGGTGAAAAAGGAAATATCCTCCGATGAAATCTGGAAAGAAGCTTTCTGAGAAACTGCTTAGTGTTCTGTTAATTCATCTCACAGAGTTACATCTGTATTTCGTGGATCTCTTTGCTAGCCTTATTTCTGTGGAATCTGACAACAGATATTTCCTTTCCCTTTGAAGACTATAGGGCCAAAGGAAATATCCTCCGATAACAGAGAGAAAGAAGCTTTCTGAGAAACTTCTTTGTGTTCTGTGAAATCATCTCACAGAGTTACAGCTTTCCCCTCAAGAAGCCTTTCGCTAAGACAGTTCTTGTGGAATTGGCAAAGTGATATTTGGAAGCCCATAGAGGGTTATGGTGAAAAAGGAAATATCCTCCGATGAAACTGGAAAGATGCTTTCTGAGAAACTGCTTAGTGTTCTGTTAATTCATCTCACAGAGTTACATCTGTATTTCGTGGATCTCTTTGCTAGCCTTATTTCTGTGGAATCTGACAACAGATATTTCCTTTCCCTTTGTAGACTATAGGGCCAAAGGAAATATCCTCCGATAACAGAGAGAAAGAAGCTTTCTGAGAAACGTCTATGTGTTCTGTGAAATCATCTCACAGAGTTATAGCTTTCCCCTCAAGAAGCCTTTCGTTAAGACAGTTCTTGTGGAATTGGCAAAGTGATATTTGGAAGCTCATAGAGGGCTATGATGAAAAAGGAAATATCCGATGAAATCTGGAAAGAAGCTTTTTGAGAAACTGCTTAGTGTTCTGTTAATTCATCTCACAGAGTTACATCTGTATTTCGTGGATCTCTTTGCTAGCCTTATTTCTGTGGAATCTGACAACAGATATTTCCTTTCCCTTTGAAGATTATAGGGCCAAAGGAAATATCCTCCGATAACAAAGAGAAAGAAGCTTTCTGAGAAAGTTCTTTGTGTTCTGTGAAATCATCTCACAGAGTTACAGCTTTCCCCTCAAGAAGCCTTTCGCTAAGACAGTTCTTGTGGAATTGGCAAAGTGATATTTGGAAGCCCATAGAGGGCTGTGGTGAAAAAGGAAATATCCTCCGATGAAATCTGGAAAGAAGCTTTCTGAGAAACCGCTTAGTGTTCTGTTAATTCATCTCACAGAGTTACATCTGTATTTCGTGGATCTCTTTGCTAGCCTTATTTCTGTGGAATCTGACAACAGATATTTCCTTCCCCTTTGAAGACTATAGGGCCAAAGGAAATATCCTCCGATAACAAAGAGAAAGAAGCTTTCTGAGAAACTTCTTTGTGTTCTGTGAAATCATCTCACAGAGTTACAGCTTTCCCCTCAAGAAGCCTTTCGCTAAGACAGTTCTTGTGGAATTGGCAAAGTGATATTTGGCAGCCCATAGAGGGCAATGGTGAAAAAGGAAATATCCTCCGATGAAATCTGGAAAGAAGCTTTCTGAGAAACTGCTTAGTGTTCTGTTAATTCATCTAACAGAGTTACATCTGTATTTCGTGGATCTCTTTGCTAGCCTTATTTCTGTGGAATCTGACAACAGATATTTCCTTTCCCTTTGAAGACTATAGGGCCAAAGGAAGTATCCTCCGATAACAGAGAGAAAGAAGCTTTCTGAGAAACTTCTTTGTGTTCTGTGAAATCATCTCACAGAGTTACAGCTTTCCCCTCAAGAAGCCTTTCGCTAAGACAGTTCTTGTGGAATTGGCAAAGTGATATTTGGAAGCCCATAGAGGGCTATGGTGAAAAAGGAAATATCCTCCGATGAAATCTGGAAAGAAGCTTTCTGAGAAACTGCTTAGTGTTCTGTTAATTCATCTCACAGAGTTACATCTGTATTTCGTGGATCACTTTGCTAGCCTTATTTCTGTGGAGTCTGAGAACAGATATTTCCTTTCCCTTGAAGACTATAGGGCCAAAGGAAATATCCTCCGATAACAAAGAGAAAGAAGCTTTCTGAGAAACTTCTTTGTGTTCTGTGAAATCATCTCACAGAGTTACAGCTTTCCCCTCAAGAAGCCTTTCGCTAAGACAGTTCTTGTGGAATTGGCAAAGTGATATTTGGAAGCCCATAGAGGGCTATGGTGAAAAAGGAAATATCCTCCGATGAAATC
Organism: Macaca nemestrina; assembly: GCF_043159975.1. Lineage (NCBI taxonomy): Eukaryota > Metazoa > Chordata > Mammalia > Primates > Cercopithecidae > Macaca > Macaca nemestrina. Next base: position 30,538,366 of record NC_092141.1, on the reverse strand, counting down.
TGGAAAGATGCTTTCTGAGAAACTGCTTAGTGTTCTGTTAATTCATCTCACAGAGTTACATCTGTATTTCGTGGATCTCTTTGCTAGCCTTATTTCTGTGGAATCTGACAACAGATATTTCCTTTCCCTTTGAAGACTATAGGGCCAAAGGAAATATCCTCCGATAACAGAGAGAAAGAAGCTTTCTGAGAAACGTCTATGTGTTCTGTGAAATCATCTCACAGAGTTACAGCTTTCCCCTCAAGAAGCCTTTCGTTAAGACAGTTCTTGTGGAATTGGCAAAGTGATATTTGGAAGCCCATAGAGGGCTATGATGAAAAAGGAAATATCCGATGAAATCTGGAAAGAAGCTTTCTGAGAAACTGCTTAGTGTTCTGTTAATTCATCTCACAGAGTTACATCTGTATTTCGTGGATCTCTTTGCTAGCCTTATTTCTGTGGAATCTGACAACAGATATTTCCTTTCCCTTTGAAGATTATAGGGCCAAAGGAAATATCCTCCGATAACAAAGAGAAAGAAGCTTTCTGAGAAAGTTCTTTGTGTTCTGTGAAATCATCTCACAGAGTTACAGCTTTCCCCTCAAGAAACCTTTCGCTAAGACAGTTCTTGTGGAATTGGCAAAGTGATATTTGGAAGCCCATAGAGGGCTGTGGTGAAAAAGGAAATATCCTCCGATGAAATCTGGAAAGAAGCTTTCTGAGAAACCGCTTAGTGTTCTGTTAATTCATCTCACAGAGTTACATCTGAATTTCGTGGATCTCTTTGCTAGCCTTATTTCTGTGGAATCTGACAACAGATATTTCCTTCCCCTTTGAAGACTATAGGGCCAAAGGAAATATCCTCCGATAACAAAGAGAAAGAAGCTTTCTGAGAAACTTCTTTGTGTTCTGTGAAATCATCTCACAGAGTTACAGCTTTCCCCTCAAGAAGCCTTTCGCTAAGACAGTTCTTGTGGAATTGGCAAAGTGATATTTGGCAGCCCATAGAGGGCTATGGTGAAAAAGGAAATATCCTCCGATGAAATCTGGAAAGAAGCTTTCTGAGAAACTGCTTAGTGTTCTGTTAATTCATCTCACAGAGTTACATCTGTATTTCGTGGATCTCTTTGCTAGCCTTATTTCTGTGGAATCTGACAACAGATATTTCCTTTCCCTTTGAAGACTATAGGGCCAAAGGAAGTATCCTCCGATAACAGAGAGAAAGAAGCTTTCTGAGAAACTTCTTTGTGTTCTGTGAAATCATCTCACAGAGTTACAGCTTTCCCCTCAAGAAGCCTTTCGCTAAGACAGTTCTTGTGGAATTGGCAAAGTGATATTTGGAAGCCCATAGAGGGCTATGGTGAAAAAGGAAATATCCTCCGATGAAATCTGGAAAGAAGCTTTCTGAGAAACTGCTTAGTGTTCTGTTAATTCATCTCACAGAGTTACATCTGTATTTCGTGGATCTCTTTGCTAGCCTTATTTCTGTGGAATCTGACAACCGATATTTCCTTTCCCTTTGAAGACTATAGGGCCAAAGGAAATATCCTCCGATAGCCAAGAGAAAGAAGCTTTCTGAGAAACTTCTTTGTGTTCTGTGAAATCATCTCACAGAGTTACAGCATTCCCCTCAAGAAGTCTTTCGCTAAGACAGTTCTTGTGGAATTGGCAAAGTGATATTTGGAAGCCCATAGAGGGCTATGGTGAAAAAGGAAATATCCTCCGATGAAATCTGGAAAGAAGCTTTCTGAGAAACTGCTTAGTGTTCTGTTAATTCATCTCACAGAGTTACATCTGTATTTCGTGGATCTCTTTGCTAGCCTTATTTCTGTGGAATCTGACAACAGATATTTCCTTTCCCTTTGAAGACTATAGGGCCAAAGGAAATATCCTCCGATAACAGCGAGAAAGAAGCTTTCTGAGAAACTTCTTTGTGTTCTGTGAAATCATCTCACAGAGTTACAGCTTTCCCCTCAAGAAGCCTTTCGCTAAGACAGTTCTTGTGGAATTGGCAAAGTGATATTTGGAAGCCCATAGAGGGCTATGGTGAAAAAGGAAATATCCTCCGATGAAATCTGGAAAGAAGCTTTCTGAGAAACTGCTTAGTGTTCTGTTAATTCATCTCACAGAGTTACATCTGTATTTCGTGGATCACTTTGCTAGCCTTATTTCTGTGGAGTCTGAGAACAGATATTTCCTTTCCCTTGAAGACTATAGGGCCAAAGGAAATATCCTCCGATAACAAAGAGAAAGAAGCTTTCTGAGAAACTTCTTTGTGTTCTGTGAAATCATCTCCCAGAGTTACAGCTTTCCCCTCAAGAAGCCTTTCGCTAAGACCGTTCTTGTGGAATTGGCAAAGTGATATTTGGAAGCCCATAGAGGGCTATGGTGAAAAAGGAAATATCCTCCGATGAAATCTGGAAAGATGCTTTCTGAGAAACTGCTTAGTGTTCTGTTAATTCATCTCACAGAGTTACATCTGTATTTCGTGGATCTCTTTGCTAGCCTTATTTCTGTGGAATCTGACAACAGATATTTCCTTTCCCTTTGAAGACTATAGGGCCAAAGGAAATATCCTCCGATAGCCAAGAGAAAGAAGCTTTCTGAGAAACTTCTTTGTGTTCTGTGAAATCATCTCACAGAGTTACAGCATTCCCCTCAAGAAGTCTTTCGCTAAGACAGTTCTTGTGGAATTGGCAAAGTAATATTTGGAAGCCCATAGAGGGCTATGGTGAAAAAGGAAATATCCTCCGATGAAATCTGGAAAGAAGCTTTCTGAGAAACTGCTTAGTGTTCTGTTAATTCATCTCACAGAGTTACATCTGTATTTCGTGGATCTCTTTGCTAGCCTTATTTCTGTGGAATCTGACAACAGATATTTCCTTTCCCTTTGAAGACTATAGGGCCAAAGGAAATATTCGCCGATAACAGAGAGAAAGAAGCTTTCTGAGAAACTTCTTTGTGTTCTGTGAAATCATCTCACAGAGTTACAGCTTTCCCCTCAAGAAGCCTTTCGCTAAGACAGTTCTTGTGGAATTGGCAAAGTGATATTTGGAAGCCCATAGAGGGCTATGGTGAAAAAGGAAATATCCTCCGATGAAATCTGGAAAGATGCTTTCTGAGAAACTGCTTAGTGTTCTGTTAATTCATCTCACAGAGTTACATCTGTATTTCGTGGATCTCTTTGCTAGCCTTATTTCTGTGGAATCTGACAACAGATATTTCCTTTCCCTTTGAAGACTATAGGGCCAAAGGAAATATCCTCCGATAGCCAAGAGAAAGAAGCTTTCTGAGAAACTTCTTTGTGTTCTGTGAAATCATCTTACAGAGTTACAGCATTCCCCTTAAGAAGTCTTTCGCTAAGACAGTTCTTGTGGAATTGGCAAAGTGATATTTGGAAGCCCATAGAGGGCTATGGTGAAAAAGGAAATATCCTCCGATGAAATCTGGAAAGAAGCTTTCTGAGAAACTGCTTAGTGTTCTGTTAATTCATCTCACAGAGTTACATCTGTATTTCGTGGATCTCTTTGCTAGCCTTATTTCTGTGGAATCTGACAACAGATATTTCCTTTCCCTTTGAAGACTATAGGGCCAAAGGAAATATCCTCCGATAATAGCGAGAAAGAAGCTTTCTGAGAAACTTCTTTGTGTTCTGTGAAATCATCTCACAGAGTTACAGCTTTCCCCTCAAGAAGCCTTTCGCTAAGACAGTTCTTGTGGAATTGGCAAAGTGATATTTGGAAGCCCATAGAGGGCTATGGTGAAAAAGGAAATATCCTCCGATGAAATCTGGAAAGATGCTTTCTGAGAAACTGCTTAGTGTTCTGTTAATTCATCTCACAGAGTTACATCTGTATTTCGTGGATCTCTTTGCTAGCCTTATTTCTGTGGAATCTGACAACAGATATTTCCTTTCCCTTTGAAGACTATAGGGCCTAAGGAAATATCCTCCGATAACAGAGAGAAAGAAGCTTTCTGAGAAACGTCTATGTGTTCTGTGAAATCATCTCACAGAGTTACAGCTTTCCCCTCAAGAAGCCTTTCGTTAAGACAGTTCTTGTGGAATTGGCAAAGTGATATTTGGAAGCCCATAGAGGGCTATGATGAAAAAGGAAATATCCGATGAAATCTGGAAAGAAGCTTTCTGAGAAACTGCTTAGTGTTCTGTTAATTCATCTCACAGAGTTACATCTGTATTTCGTGGATCTCTTTGCTAGCCTTATTTCTGTGGAATCTGACAACAGATATTTCCTTCCCCTTTGAAGACTATAGGGCCAAAGGAAATATCCTCCGATAACAAAGAGAAAGAAGCTTTCTGAGAAACTTCTTTGTGTTCTGTGAAATCATCTCACAGAGTTACAGCTTTCCCCTCAAGAAGCCTTTCGCTAAGACAGTTCTTGTGGAATTGGCAAAGTGATATTTGGCAGCCCATAGAGGGCTATGGTGAAAAAGGAAATATCCTCCGATGAAATCTGGAAAGAAGCTTTCTGAGAAACTGCTTAGTGTTCTGTTAATTCATCTCACAGAGTTACATCTGTATTTCGTGGATCTCTTTGCTAGCCTTATTTCTGTGGAATCTGACAACAGATATTTCCTTTCCCTTTGAAGACTATAGGGCCAAAGGAAGTATCCTCCGATAACAGAGAGAAAGAAGCTTTCTGAGAAACTTCTTTGTGTTCTGTGAAATCATCTCACAGAGTTACAGCTTTCCCCTCAAGAAGCCTTTCGCTAAGACAGTTCTTGTGGAATTGGCAAAGTGATATTTGGAAGCCCATAGAGGGCTATGGTGAAAAAGGAAATATCCTCCGATGAAATCTGGAAAGAAGCTTTCTGAGAAACTGCTTAGTGTTCTGTTAATTCATCTCACAGAGTTACATCTGTATTTCGTGGATCACTTTGCTAGCCTTATTTCTGTGGAGTCTGAGAACAGATATTTCCTTTCCCTTGAAGACTATAGGGCCAAAGGAAATATCCTCCGATAACAAAGAGAAAGAAGCTTTCTGAGAAACTTCTTTGTGTTCTGTGAAATCATCTCACAGAGTTACAGCTTTCCCCTCAAGAAGCCTTTCGCTAAGACAGTTCTTGTGGAATTGGCAAAGTGATATTTGGAAGCCCATAGAGGGCTATGGTGAAAAAGGAAATATCCTCCGATGAAATCTGGAAAGAAGCTTTCTGAGAAACTGCTTAGTGTTCTGTTAATTCATCTCACTGAGTTACATCTGTATTTCGTGGATCTCTTTGTTAGCCTTATTTCTGTGGAATCTGACAACAGATATTTCCTTTCCCTTTGAAGAATATAGGGCCAAAGGAAATATCCTCCGATAACAAAGAGAAAGAAGTTTTCTGAGAAACTTCTTTGTGTTCTGTGAAATCATCTCCCAGAGTTACAGCTTTCCCCTCAAGAAGCCTTTCGCTAAGACAGTTCTTGTGGAATTGGCAAAGTGATATTTGGAGGCCCATAGAGGGCTATGGTGAAAAAGGAAATATCCTCCGATGAAATCTGGAAAGAAGCTTTCTGAGAAACTGCTTAGTGTTCTGTTAATTCATCTCACAGAGTTACATCTGTATTTCGTGGATCTCTTTGCTAGCCTTATTTCTGTGGAGTCTGAGAACAGATATTTCCTTTCCCTTGAAGACTATAGGGCCAAAGGAAATATCCTCCGATAACAAAGAGAAAGAAGCTTTCTGAGAAACTTCTTTGTGTTCTGTGAAATCATCTCACAGAGTTACAGCTTTCCCCTCAAGAAGCCTTTCGCTAAGACAGTTCTTGTGGAATTGGCAAAGTGATATTTGGAAGCCCATAGAGGGCTATGGTGAAAAAGGAAATATCCTCCGATGAAATCTGGAAAGAAGCTTTCTGAGAAACTGCTTAGTGTTCTGTTAATTCATCTCACTGAGTTACATCTGTATTTCGTGGATCTCTTTGTTAGCCTTATTTCTGTGGAATCTGACAACAGATATTTCCTTTCCCTTTGAAGAATATAGGGCCAAAGGAAATATCCTCCGATAACAAAGAGAAAGAAGTTTTCTGAGAAACTTCTTTGTGTTCTGTGAAATCATCTCCCAGAGTTACAGCTTTCCCCTCAAGAAGCCTTTCGCTAAGACAGTTCTTGTGGAATTGGCAAAGTGATATTTGGAGGCCCATAGAGGGCTATGGTGAAAAAGGAAATATCCTCCGATGAAATCTGGAAAGAAGCTTTCTGAGAAACTGCTTAGTGTTCTGTTAATTCATCTCACAGAGTTACATCTGTATATCGTGGATCTCTTTGCTAGTCTTATTTCTGTGGAATCTGACAACAGATATTTCCTTTCCCTTTGAAGACTATAGGGCCAAAGGAAATATCCTCCGATAGCCAAGAGAAAGAAGCTTTCTGAGAAACTTCTTTGTGTTCTGTGAAATCATCTCACAGAGTTACAGCATTCCCCTCAAGAAGTCTTTCGCTAAGACAGTTCTTGTGGAATTGGCAAAGTGATATTTGGAAGCCCATAGAGGGCTATGGTGAAAAAGGAAATATCCTCCGATGAAATCTGGAAAGAAGCTTTCTGAGAAACTGCTTAGTGTTCTGTTAATTCATCTCACAGAGTTACATCTGTATTTCGTGGATCTCTTTGCTAGCCTTATTTCTGTGGAATCTGACAACAGATATTTCCTTTCCCTTTGAAGACTATAGGGCCAAAGGAAATATCCTCCGATAACAGAGAGAAAGAAGCTTTCTGAGAAACTTCTTTGTGTTCTGTGAAATCATCTCACAGAGTTACAGCTTTTCCCTCAAGAAGCCTTTCGCTAAGACAGTTCTTGTGGAATTGGCAAAGTGATATTTGGAAGCCCATAGAGGGTTATGGTGAAAAAGGAAATATCCTCCGATGAAATCTGGAAAGATGCTTTCTGAGAAACTGCTTAGTGTTCTGTTAATTCATCTCACAGAGTTACATCTGTATTTCGTGGATCTCTTTGCTAGCCTTATTTCTGTGGAATCTGACAACAGATATTTCCTTCCCCTTTGAAGACTATAGGGCCAAAGGAAATATCCTCCGATAACAAAGAGAAAGAAGCTTTCTGAGAAACTTCTTTGTGTTCTGTGAAATCATCTCACAGAGTTACAGCTTTCCCCTCAAGAAGCTTTTCGCTAAGACATTTCTTGTGGAATTGGCAAAGTGATATTTGGCAGCCCATAGAGGGCTATGGTGAAAAAGGAAATATCCTCCGATGAAATCTGGAAAGAAGCTTTCTGAGAAACTGCTTAGTGTTCTGTTAATTCATCTCACAGAGTTACATCTGTATTTCGTGGATCTCTTTGCTAGCCTTATTTCTGTGGAATCTGACAACAGATATTTCCTTTCCCTTTGAAGACTATAGGGCCAAAGGAAGTATCCTCCGATAACAGAGAGAAAGAAGCTTTCTGAGAAACTTCTTTGTGTTCTGTGAAATCATCTCAGAAAGTTACAGCTTTCCCCTCAAGAAGCCTTTCGCTAAGACAGTTCTTGTGGAATTGGCAAAGTGATATTTGGAAGCCCATAGAGGGCTATGGTGAAAAAGGAAATATCCTCCGATGAAATCTGGAAAGAAGCTTTCTGAGAAACTGCTTAGTGTTCTGTTAATTCATCTCACAGAGTTACATCTGTATTTCGTGGATCACTTTGCTAGCCTTATTTCTGTGGAGTCTGAGAACAGATATTTCCTTTCCCTTGAAGACTATAGGGCCAAAGGAAATATCCTCCGATAACAAAGAGAAAGAAGCTTTCTGAGAAACTTCTTTGTGTTCTGTGAAATCATCTCACAGAGTTACAGCTTTCCCCTCAAGAAGCCTTTCGCTAAGACAGTTCTTGTGGAATTGGCAAAGTGATATTTGGAAGCCCATAGAGGGCTATGGTGAAAAAGGAAATATCCTCCGATGAAATCTGGAAAGAAGCTTTCTGAGAAACTGCTTAGTGTTCTGTTAATTCATCTCACTGAGTTACATCTGTATTTCGTGGATCTCTTTGTTAGCCTTATTTCTGTGGAATCTGACAACAGATATTTCCTTTCCCTTTGAAGAATATAGGGCCAAAGGAAATATCCTCCGATAACAAAGAGAAAGAAGTTTTCTGAGAAACTTCTTTGTGTTCTGTGAAATCATCTCCCAGAGTTACAGCTTTCCCCTCAAGAAGCCTTTCGCTAAGACAGTTCTTGTGGAATTGGCAAAGTGATATTTGGAGGCCCATAGAGGGCTACGGTGAAAAAGGAAATATCCTCCGATGAAATCTGGAAAGAAGCTTTCTGAGAAACTGCTTAGTGTTCTGTTAATTCATCTCACAGAGTTACATCTGTATTTCGTGGATCTCTTTGCTAGCCTTATTTCTGTGGAATCTGACAACAGATATTTCCTTTCCCTTTGAAGACTATAGGGCCCAAGGAAATATCCTCCGATAACCAAGAGGAAGAAGCTTTCTGAGAAACTTCTTTGTGTTCTGTGAAATCATCTCACAGAGTTACAGCTTTCCCCTCAAGAAGCCTTTCCCTAAGACATTTCTTGTGGAATTGGCAAAGTGATATTTGGAAGCCCATAGAGGGCTATGGTGAAAAAGGAAATATCCTCCGATGAAATCTGGAAAGAAGCTTTCTGAGAAACTGCTTAGTGTTCTGTTAATTCATCTCACAGAGTTACATCTGTATTTCGTGGATCACTTTGCTAGCCTTATTTCTGTGGAGTCTGAGAACAAATATTTCCTTTCCCTTGAAGACTATAGGGCCAAAGGAAATATCCTCCGATAACAAAGAGAAAGAAGCTTTCTGAGAAACTTCTTTGTGTTCTGTGAAATCATCTCCCAGAGTTACAGCTTTCCCCTCAAGAAGCCTTTCGCTAAGACAGTTCTTGTGGAATTGGCAAAGTGATATTTGGAAGCCCATAGAGGGCTATGGTGAAAAAGGAAATATCCTCCGATGAAATCTGGAAAGAAGCTTTCTGAGAAACTGCTTAGTGTTCTGTGAATTCATCTCACAGTGTTACATCTGTATTTCGTGGATCTCTTTGCTAGCCTTATTTCTGTGGAATCTGACAACAGATATTTCCTTTCCCTTTGAAGACTGTAGGGCCAAAGGAAATATCCTCCGATAACCAAGAGGAAGAAGCTTTCTGAGAAACTTCTTTGTGTTCTGTGAAATCATCTCACAGAGTTACAGCTTTCCCCTCAAGAAGCCTTTCGCTAAGACAGTTCTTGTGGAATTGGCAAAGTGATATTTGGAAGCCCATAGAGGGCTATGGTGAAAAAGGAAATATCCTCCGATGAAATCTGGAAAGAAGCCTTCTGAGAAACGGCTTAGTGTTCTGTTAATTCATCTGACGGAGTTATATCTGTATTTCGTGGATCTCTTTGCTAGTCTTATTTCTGTGGAATCTGACAACAGATATTTCCTTTCCCTTTGAAGACTATAGGGCCAAAGGAAATATCCTCCGATAACCAAGAGAAAGAAGCTTTCTGAGAAACTTCTTTGTGTTCTGTGAAATCATCTCACAGAGTTACAGCTTTCCCCTCAAGAAGCCTTTCGCTAAGACAGTTCTTGTGGAATTGGCAAAGTGATATTTGGAAGCCCATAGAGGGCTATGGTGAAAAAGGAAATATCCTCCGATGAAATCTGGAAAGAAGCTTTCTGAGAAACTGCTTAGTGTTCTGTTAATTCATCTCACTGAGTTACATCTGTATTTCGTGGATCTCTTTGCTAGCCTTATTTCTGTGGAATCTGACAACAGATATTTCCTTTCCCTTTGAAGACTATAGGGCCAAAGGAAGTATCCTCCGATAACAGAGAGAAAGAAGCTTTCTGAGAAACTTCTTTGTGTTCTGTGAAATCATCTCAGAAAGTTACAGCTTTCCCCTCAAGAAGCCTTTCGCTAAGACAGTTCTTGTGGAATTGGCAAAGTGATATTTGGAAGCCCATAGAGGGCTATGGTGAAAAAGGAAATATCCTCCGATGAAATCTGGAAAGAAGCTTTCTGAGAAACTGCTTAGTGTTCTGTTAATTCATCTCACAGAGTTACATCTGTATTTCGTGGATCACTTTGCTAGCCTTATTTCTGTGGAGTCTGAGAACAGATATTTCCTTTCCCTTGAAGACTATAGGGCCAAAGGAAATATCCTCCGATAACAAAGAGAAAGAAGCTTTCTGAGAAACTTCTTTGTGTTCTGTGAAATCATCTCACAGAGTTACAGCTTTCCCCTCAAGAAGCCTTTCGCTAAGACAGTTCTTGTGGAATTGGCAAAGTGATATTTGGAAGCCCATAGAGGGCTATGGTGAAAAAGGAAATATCCTCCGATGAAATCTGGAAAGAAGCTTTCTGAGAAACTGCTTAGTGTTCTGTTAATTCATCTCACAGAGTTACATCTGTATTTCGTGGATCTCTTTGTTAGCCTTATTTCTGTGGAATCTGACAACAGATATTTCCTTTCCCTTTGAAGAATATAGGGCCAAAGGAAATATCCTCCGATAACAAAGAGAAAGAAGTTTTCTGAGAAACTTCTTTGTGTTCTGTGAAATCATCTCCCAGAGTTACAGCTTTCCCCTCAAGAAGCCTTTCGCTAAGACAGTTCTTGTGGAATTGGCAAAGTGATATTTGGAGGCCCATAGAGGGCTACGGTGAAAAAGGAAATATCCTCCGATGAAATCTGGAAAGAAGCTTTCTGAGAAACTGCTTAGTGTTCTGTTAATTCATCTCACAGAGTTACATCTGTATTTCGTGGATCTCTTTGCTAGCCTTATTTCTGTGGAATCTGACAACAGATATTTCCTTTCCCTTTGAAGACTATAGGGCCCAAGGAAATATCCTCCGATAACCAAGAGGAAGAAGCTTTCTGAGAAACTTCTTTGTGTTCTGTGAAATCATCTCACAGAGTTACAGCTTTCCCCTCAAGAAGCCTTTCCCTAAGACATTTCTTGTGGAATTGGCAAAGTGATATTTGGAAGCCCATAGAGGGCTATGGTGAAAAAGGAAATATCCTCCGATGAAATCTGGAAAGAAGCTTTCTGAGAAACTGCTTAGTGTTCTGTTAATTCATCTCACAGAGTTACATCTGTATTTCGTGGATCACTTTGCTAGCCTTATTTCTGTGGAGTCTGAGAACAAATATTTCCTTTCCCTTGAAGACTATAGGGCCAAAGGAAATATCCTCCGATAACAAAGAGAAAGAAGCTTTCTGAGAAACTTCTTTGTGTTCTGTGAAATCATCTCCCAGAGTTACAGCTTTCCCCTCAAGAAGCCTTTCGCTAAGACAGTTCTTGTGGAATTGGCAAAGTGATATTTGGAAGCCCATAGAGGGCTATGGTGAAAAAGGAAATATCCTCCGATGAAATCTGGAAAGAAGCTTTCTGAGAAACTGCTTAGTGTTCTGTGAATTCATCTCACAGTGTTACATCTGTATTTCGTGGATCTCTTTGCTAGCCTTATTTCTGTGGAATCTGACAACAGATATTTCCTTTCCCTTTGAAGACTGTAGGGCCAAAGGAAATATCCTCCGATAACCAAGAGGAAGAAGCTTTCTGAGAAACTTCTTTGTGTTCTGTGAAATCATCTCACAGAGTTACAGCTTTCCCCTCAAGAAGCCTTTCGCTAAGACAGTTCTTGTGGAATTGGCAAAGTGATATTTGGAAGCCCATAGAGGGCTATGGTGAAAAAGGAAATATCCTCCGATGAAATCTGGAAAGAAGCCTTCTGAGAAACGGCTTAGTGTTCTGTTAATTCATCTGACGGAGTTATATCTGTATTTCGTGGATCTCTTTGCTAGTCTTATTTCTGTGGAATCTGACAACAGATATTTCCTTTCCCTTTGAAGACTATAGGGCCAAAGGAAATATCCTCCGATAACCAAGAGAAAGAAGCTTTCTGAGAAACTTCTTTGTGTTCTGTGAAATCATCTCACAGAGTTACAGCTTTCCCCTCAAGAAGCCTTTCGCTAAGACAGTTCTTGTGGAATTGGCAAAGTGATATTTGGAAGCCCATAGAGGGCTATGGTGAAAAAGGAAATATCCTCCGATGAAATCTGGAAAGAAGCTTTCTGAGAAACTGCTTAGTGTTCTGTTAATTCATCTCACTGAGTTACATCTGTATTTCCTGGATCTCTTTGTTAGCCTTATTTCTGTGGAATCTGACAACAGATATTTCCTTTCCCTTTGAAGAATATAGGGCCAAAGGAAATATCCTCCGATAACAAAGAGAAAGAAGTTTTCTGAGAAACTTCTTTGTGTTCTGTGAAATCATCTCCCAGAGTTACAGCTTTCCCCTCAAGAAGCCTTTCGCTAAGACAGTTCTTGTGGAATTGGCAAAGTGATATTTGGAGGCCCATAGAGGGCTATGGTGAAAAAGGAAATATCCTCCGATGAAATCTGGAAAGAAGCTTTCTGAGAAACTGCTTAGTGTTCTGTTAATTCATCTCACAGAGTTACATCTGTATTTCGTGGATCTCTTTGCTAGCCTTATTTCTGTGGAATCTGACAACAGATATTTCCTTTCCCTTTGAAGACTATAGGGCCAAAGGAAATATCCTCCGATAACAAAGAGAAAGAAGCTTTCTGAGAAACTTCTTTGTGTTCTGTGAAATCATCTCACAGAGTTACAGCTTTCCCCTCAAGAAGCCTTTCGCTAAGACAGTTCTTGTGGAATTGGCAAAGTGATATTTGGAAGCCCATAGAGGGCTATGGTGAAAAAGGAAATATCCTCCGATGAAATCTGGAAAGAAGCTTTCTGAGAAACTGCTTAGTGTTCTGTTAATTCATCTCACAGAGTTACATCTGTATATCGTGGATCTCTTTGCTAGTCTTATTTCTGTGGAATCTGACAACAGATATTTCCTTTCCCTTTGAAGACTATAGGGCCAAAGGAAATATCCTCCGATAGCCAAGAGAAAGAAGCTTTCTGAGAAACTTCTTTGTGTTCTGTGAAATCATCTCACAGAGTTACAGCATTCCCCTCAAGAAGTCTTTCGCTAAGACAGTTCTTGTGGAATTGGCAAAGTGATATTTGGAAGCCCATAGAGGGCTATGGTGAAAAAGGAAATATCCTCCGATGAAATCTGGAAAGAAGCTTTCTGAGAAACTGCTTAGTGTTCTGTTAATTCATCTCACAGAGTTACATCTGTATTTCGTGGATCTCTTTGCTAGCCTTATTTCTGTGGAATCTGACAACAGATATTTCCTTTCCCTTTGAAGACTATAGGGCCAAAGGAAATATCCTCCGATAACAGAGAGAAAGAAGCTTTCTGAGAAACTTCTTTGTGTTCTGTGAAATCATCTCACAGAGTTACAGCTTTCCCCTCAAGAAGCCTTTCGCTAAGACAGTTCTTGTGGAATTGGCAAAGTGATATTTGGAAGCCCATAGAGGGTTATGGTGAAAAAGGAAATATCCTCCGATGAAATCTGGAAAGATGCTTTCTGAGAAACTGCTTAGTGTTCTGTTAATTCATCTCACAGAGTTACATCTGTATTTCGTGGATCTCTTTGCTAGCCTTATTTCTGTGGAATCTGACAACAGATATTTCCTTCCCCTTTGAAGACTATAGGGCCAAAGGAAATATCCTCCGATAACAAAGAGAAAGAAGCTTTCTGAGAAACTTCTTTGTGTTCTGTGAAATCATCTCACAGAGTTACAGCTTTCCCCTCAAGAAGCTTTTCGCTAAGACAGTTCTTGTGGAATTGGCAAAGTGATATTTGGCAGCCCATAGAGGGCTATGGTGAAAAAGGAAATATCCTCCGATGAAATCTGGAAAGAAGCTTTCTGAGAAACTGCTTAGTGTTCTGTTAATTCATCTCACAGAGTTACATCTGTATTTCGTGGATCTCTTTGCTAGCCTTATTTCTGTGGAATCTGACAACAGATATTTCCTTTCCCTTTGAAGACTATAGGGCCAATGGAAGTATCCTCCGATAACAGAGAGAAAGAAGCTTTCTGAGAAACTTCTTTGTGTTCTGTGAAATCATCTCACAGAGTTACAGCTTTCCCCTCAAGAAGCCTTTCGCTAAGACAGTTCTTGTGGAATTGGCAAAGTGATATTTGGAAGCCCATAGAGGGTTATGGTGAAAAAGGAAATATCCTCCGATGAAATCTGGAAAGATGCTTTCTGAGAAACTGCTTAGTGTTCTGTTAATTCATCTCACAGAGTTACATCTGTATTTCGTGGATCTCTTTGCTAGCCTTATTTCTGTGGAATCTGACAACAGATATTTCCTTCCCCTTTGAAGACTATAGGGCCAAAGGAAATATCCTCCGATAACAAAGAGAAAGAAGCTTTCTGAGAAACTTCTTTGTGTTCTGTGAAATCATCTCACAGAGTTACAGCTTTCCCCTCAAGAAGCTTTTCGCTAAGACAGTTCTTGTGGAATTGGCAAAGTGATATTTGGAAGCCCATAGAGGGCTATGGTGAAAAAGGAAATATCCTCCGATGAAATCTGGAAAGAAGCTTTCTGAGAAACTGCTTAGTGTTCTGTTAATTCATCTCACAGAGTTACATCTGTATTTCGTGGATCTCTTTGCTAGCCTTATTTCTGTGGAATCTGACAACAGATATTTCCTTTCCCTTTGAAGACTATAGGGCCAATGGAAGTATCCTCCGATAACAGAGAGAAAGAAGCTTTCTGAGAAACTTCTTTGTGTTCTGTGAAATCATCTCACAGAGTTACAGCTTTCCCCTCAAGAAGCCTTTCGCTAAGACAGTTCTTGTGGAATTGGCAAAGTGATATTTGGAAGCCCATAGAGGGCTATGGTGAAAAAGGAAATATCCTCCGATGAAATCTGGAAAGAAGCTTTCTGAGAAACTGCTTAGTGTTCTGTTAATTCATCTCACAGAGTTACATCTGTATTTCGTGGATCACTTTGCTAGCCTTATTTCTGTGGAGTCTGAGAACAGATATTTCCTTTCCCTTGAAGACTATAGGGCCAAAGGAAATATCCTCCGATAACAAAGAGAAAGAAGCTTTCTGAGAAACTTCTTTGTGTTCTGTGAAATCATCTCACAGAGTTACAGCTTTCCCCTCAAGAAGCCTTTCGCTAAGACAGTTCTTGTGGAATTGGCAAAGTGATATTTGGAAGCCCATAGAGGGCTATGGTGAAAAAGGAAATATCCTCCGATGAAATCTGGAAAGAAGCTTTCTGAGAAACTGCTTAGTGTTCTGTTAATTCATCTCACTGAGTTACATCTGTATTTCGTGGATCTCTTTGTTAGCCTTATTTCTGTGGAATCTGACAACAGATATTTCCTTTCCCTTTGAAGAATATAGGGCCAAAGGAAATATCCTCCGATAACAAAGAGAAAGAAGTTTTCTGAGAAACTTCTTTGTGTTCTGTGAAATCATCTCCCAGAGTTACAGCTTTCCCCTCAAGAAGCCTTTCGCTAAGACAGTTCTTGTGGAATTGGCAAAGTGATATTTGGAGGCCCATAGAGGGCTACGGTGAAAAAGGAAATATCCTCCGATGAAATCTGGAAAGAAGCTTTCTGAGAAACTGCTTAGTGTTCTGTTAATTCATCTCACAGAGTTACATCTGTATTTCGTGGATCTCTTTGCTAGCCTTATTTCTGTGGAATCTGACAACAGATATTTCCTTTCCCTTTGAAGACTATAGGGCCCAAGGAAATATCCTCCGATAACCAAGAGGAAGAAGCTTTCTGAGAAACTTCTTTGTGTTCTGTGAAATCATCTCACAGAGTTACAGCTTTCCCCTCAAGAAGCCTTTCCCTAAGACATTTCTTGTGGAATTGGCAAAGTGATATTTGGAAGCCCATAGAGGGCTATGGTGAAAAAGGAAATATCCTCCGATGATATCTGGAAAGAAGCTTTCTGAGAAACTGCTTAGTGTTCTGTTAATTCATCTCACAGAGTTACATCTGTATTTCGTGGATCACTTTGCTAGCCTTATTTCTGTGGAGTCTGAGAACAAATATTTCCTTTCCCTTGAAGACTATAGGGCCAAAGGAAATATCCTCCGATAACAAAGAGAAAGAAGCTTTCTGAGAAACTTCTTTGTGTTCTGTGAAATCATCTCCCAGAGTTACAGCTTTCCCCTCAAGAAGCCTTTCGCTAAGACAGTTCTTGTGGAATTGGCAAAGTGATATTTGGAAGCCCATAGAGGGCTATGGTGAAAAAGGAAATATCCTCCGATGAAATCTGGAAAGAAGCTTTCTGAGAAACTGCTTAGTGTTCTGTGAATTCATCTCACAGTGTTACATCTGTATTTCGTGGATCTCTTTGCTAGCCTTATTTCTGTGGAATCTGACAACAGATATTTCCTTTCCCTTTGAAGACTGTAGGGCCAAAGGAAATATCCTCCGATAACCAAGAGGAAGAAGCTTTCTGAGAAACTTCTTTGTGTTCTGTGAAATCATCTCACAGAGTTACAGCTTTCCCCTCAAGAAGCCTTTCGCTAAGACAGTTCTTGTGGAATTGGCAAAGTGATATTTGGAAGCCCATAGAGGGCTATGGTGAAAAAGGAAATATCCTCCGATGAAATCTGGAAAGAAGCCTTCTGAGAAACGGCTTAGTGTTCTGTTAATTCATCTGACGGAGTTATATCTGTATTTCGTGGATCTCTTTGCTAGTCTTATTTCTGTGGAATCTGACAACAGATATTTCCTTTCCCTTTGAAGACTATAGGGCCAAAGGAAATATCCTCCGATAACCAAGAGAAAGAAGCTTTCTGAGAAACTTCTTTGTGTTCTGTGAAATCATCTCACAGAGTTACAGCTTTCCCCTCAAGAAGCCTTTCGCTAAGACAGTTCTTGTGGAATTGGCAAAGTGATATTTGGAAGCCCATAGAGGGCTATGGTGAAAAAGGAAATATCCTCCGATGAAATCTGGAAAGAAGCTTTCTGAGAAACGGCTTAGTGTTCTGTTAATTCATCTCACAGAGTTACATCTGTATTTCGTGGATCTCTTTGCTAGCCTTATTTCTGTGGAATCTGACAACAGATATTTCCTTTCCCTTTGAAGACTATAGGGCCAAAGGAAATATCCTCCGATAACAAAGAGAAAGAAGCTTTCTGAGAAACTTCTTTGTGTTCTGTGAAATCATCTCACAGAGTTACAGCTTTCCCCTCAAGAAGCCTTTCGCTAAGACAGTTCTTGTGGAATTGGCAAAGTGATATTTGGAAGCCCATAGAGGGCTATGGTGAAAAAGGAAATATCCTCCGATGAAATCTGGAAAGAAGCTTTCTGAGAAACTGCTTAGTGTTCTGTTAATTCATCTCACAGAGTTACATCTGTATATCGTGGATCTCTTTGCTAGTCTTATTTCTGTGGAATCTGACAACAGATATTTCCTTTCCCTTTGAAGACTATAGGGCCAAAGGAAATATCCTCCGATAGCCAAGAGAAAGAAGCTTTCTGAGAAACTTCTTTGTGTTCTGTGAAATCATCTCACAGAGTTACAGCATTCCCCTCAAGAAGTCTTTCGCTAAGACAGTTCTTGTGGAATTGGCAAAGTGATATTTGGAAGCCCATAGAGGGCTATGGTGAAAAAGGAAATATCCTCCGATGAAATCTGGAAAGAAGCTTTCTGAGAAACTGCTTAGTGTTCTGTTAATTCATCTCACAGAGTTACATCTGTATTTCGTGGATCTCTTTGCTAGCCTTATTTCTGTGGAATCTGACAACAGATATTTCCTTTCCCTTTGAAGACTATAGGGCCAAAGGAAATATCCTCCGATAACAGAGAGAAAGAAGCTTTCTGAGAAACTTCTTTGTGTTCTGTGAAATCATCTCACAGAGTTACAGCTTTCCCCTCAAGAAGCCTTTCGCTAAGACAGTTCTTGTGGAATTGGCAAAGTGATATTTGGAAGCCCATAGAGGGCTATGGTGAAAAAGGAAATATCCTCCGATGAAATCTGGAAAGATGCTTTCTGAGAAACTGCTTAGTGTTCTGTTAATTCATCTCACAGAGTTACATCTGTATTTCGTGGATCTCTTTGCTAGCCTTATTTCTGTGGAATCTGACAACAGATATTTCCTTTCCCTTTGAAGACTATAGGGCCAAAGGAAATATCCTCCGATAACAGAGAGAAAGAAGCTTTCTGAGAAACGTCTATGTGTTCTGTGAAATCATCTCACAGAGTTATAGCTTTCCCCTCAAGAAGCCTTTCGTTAAGACAGTTCTTGTGGAATTGGCAAAGTGATATTTGGAAGCTCATAGAGGGCTATGATGAAAAAGGAAATATCCGATGAAATCTGGAAAGAAGCTTTTTGAGAAACTGCTTAGTGTTCTGTTAATTCATCTCACAGAGTTACATCTGTATTTCGTGGATCTCTTTGCTAGCCTTATTTCTGTGGAATCTGACAACAGATATTTCCTTTCCCTTTGAAGATTATAGGGCCAAAGGAAATATCCTCCGATAACAAAGAGAAAGAAGCTTTCTGAGAAAGTTCTTTGTGTTCTGTGAAATCATCTCACAGAGTTACAGCTTTCCCCTCAAGAAGCCTTTCGCTAAGACAGTTCTTGTGGAATTGGCAAAGTGATATTTGGAAGCCCATAGAGGGCTGTGGTGAAAAAGGAAATATCCTCCGATGAAATCTGGAAAGAAGCTTTCTGAGAAACCGCTTAGTGTTCTGTTAATTCATCTCACAGAGTTACATCTGTATTTCGTGGATCTCTTTGCTAGCCTTATTTCTGTGGAATCTGACAACAGATATTTCCTTCCCCTTTGAAGACTATAGGGCCAAAGGAAATATCCTCCGATAACAAAGAGAAAGAAGCTTTCTGAGAAACTTCTTTGTGTTCTGTGAAATCATCTCACAGAGTTACAGCTTTCCCCTCAAGAAGCCTTTCGCTAAGACAGTTCTTGTGGAATTGGCAAAGTGATATTTGGAAGCCCATAGAGGGCTATGGTGAAAAAGGAAATATCCTCCGATGAAATCTGGAAAGAAGCTTTCTGAGAAACTGCTTAGTGTTCTGTTAATTCATCTCACAGAGTTACATCTGTATTTCGTGGATCACTTTGCTAGCCTTATTTCTGTGGAGTCTGAGAACAGATATTTCCTTTCCCTTGAAGACTATAGGGCCAAAGGAAATATCCTCCGATAACAAAGAGAAAGAAGCTTTCTGAGAAACTTCTTTGTGTTCTGTGAAATCATCTCACAGAGTTACAGCTTTCCCCTCAAGAAGCCTTTCGCTAAGACAGTTCTTGTGGAATTGGCAAAGTGATATTTGGAAGCCCATAGAGGGCTATGGTGAAAAAGGAAATATCCTCCGATGAAATCTGGAAAGAAGCTTTCTGAGAAACTGCTTAGTGTTCTGTTAATTCATCTCACTGAGTTACATCTGTATTTCGTGGATCTCTTTGTTAGCCTTATTTCTGTGGAATCTGACAACAGATATTTCCTTTCCCTTTGAAGAATATAGGGCCAAAGGATATATCCTCCGATAACAAAGAGAAAGAAGTTTTCTGAGAAACTTCTTTGTGTTCTGTGAAATCATCTCCCAGAGTTACAGCTTTCCCCTCAAGAAGCCTTTCGCTAAGACAGTTCTTGTGGAATTGGCAAAGTGATATTTGGAAGCCCATAGAGGGCTATGGTGAAAAAGGAAATATCCTCCGATGAAATCTGGAAAGAAGCTTTCTGAGAAACTGCTTAGTGTTCTGTTAATTCATCTCACAGAGTTACCTCTGTATTTCGTGGATCACTTTGCTAGCCTTATTTCTGTGGAGTCTGAGAACAGATATTTCCTTTCCCTTGAAGACTATAGGGCCAAAGGAAATATCCTCCGATAACAAAGAGAAAGAAGCTTTCTGAGAAACTTCTTTGTGTTCTGTGAAATCATCTCACAGAGTTACAGCTTTCCCCTCAAGAAGCCTTTCGCTAAGACAGTTCTTGTGGAATTGGCAAAGTGATATTTGGAAGCCCATAGAGGGCTATGGTGAAAAAGGAAATATCCTCCGATGAAATCTGGAAAGAAGCTTTCTGAGAAACTGCTTAGTGTTCTGTTAATTCATCTCACTGAGTTACATCTGTATTTCGTGGATCTCTTTGTTAGCCTTATTTCTGTGGAATCTGACAACAGATATTTCCTTTCCCTTTGAAGAATATAGGGCCAAAGGATATATCCTCCGATAACAAAGAGAAAGAAGTTTTCTGAGAAACTTCTTTGTGTTCTGTGAAATCATCTCCCAGAGTTACAGCTTTCCCCTCAAGAAGCCTTTCGCTAAGACAGTTCTTGTGGAATTGGCAAAGTGATATTTGGAAGCCCATAGAGGGCTATGGTGAAAAAGGAAATATCCTCCGATGAAATCTGGAAAGAAGCTTTCTGAGAAACTGCTTAGTGTTCTGTTAATTCATCTCACAGAGTTACATCTGTATTTCGTGGATCTCTTTGCTAGCCTTATTTCTGTGGAATCTGACAACAGATATTTCCTTTCCCTTTGAAGACTATAGGGCCAAAGGAAATATCCTCCGATAACCAAGAGGAAGAAGCTTTCTGAGAAACTTCTTTGTGTTCTGTGAAATCATCTCACAGAGTTACAGCTTTCCCCTCAAGAAGCCTTTCGCTAAGACAGTTCTTGTGGAATTGGCAAAGTGATATTTGGAAGCCCATAGAGGGCTATGGTGAAAAAGGAAATATCCTCCGATGAAATCTGGAAAGAAGCTTTCTGAGAAACTGCTTAGTGTTCTGTTAATTCATCTCACAGAAATACATCTGTATTTCGTGGATCTCTTTGCTAGCCTTATTTCTGTGGAATCTGACAACAGATATTTCCTTTCCCTTTGAAGACTATAGGGCCAAAGGAAATATCCTCTGATAACCAAGAGAAAGAAGCTTTCTGAGAAACTTCTTTGTGTTCTGTGAAATCATCTCACAGAGTTACAGCTTTCCCCTCAAGAAGTCTTTCGCTAAGACAGTTCTTGTGGAATTGGCAAAGTGATATTTGGAAGCCCATAGAGGGCTATGGTGAAAAAGGAAATATCCTCCGATGAAATCTGGAAAGAAGCTTTCTGAGAAACTGCTTAGTGTTCTGTTAATTCATCTCACAGAGTTACATCTGTATTTCGTGGATCTCTTTGCTAGCCTTATTTCTGTGGAATCTGACAACAGATATTTCCTATCCCTTTGAAGACTATAGGGCCAAAGGAAATATCCTCCGATAACAAAGAGAAAGAAGCTTTCTGAGAAACTTCTTTGTGTTCTGTGAAATCATCTCACAGAGTTACAGCTTTCCCCTCAAGAAGCCTTTCGCTAAGACATTTCTTGTGGAATTGGCAAAGTGATATTTGGAAGCCCATAGAGGGCTATGTTGAAAAAGGAAATATCCTCCGATGAAATCTGGAAAGAAGCTTTCTGAGAAACTGTTTAGTGTTCTGTTAATTCATCTCACAGAGTTACATCTGTATTTCGTGGATCACTTTGCTAGCCTTATTTCTGTGGAGTCTGAGAACAGATATTTCCTTTCCCTTGAAGACTATAGGGCCAAAGGAAATATCCTCCGATAACAAAGAGAAAGAAGCTTTCTGAGAAACTTCTTTGTGTTCTGTGAAATCATCTCCCAGAGTTACAGCTTTCCCCTCAAGAAGCCTTTCGCTAAGACAGTTCTTGTGGAATTGGCAAAGTGATATTTGGAAGCCCATAGAGGGCTATGGTGAAAAAGGAAATATCCTCCGATGAAATCTGGAAAGAAGCTTTCTGAGAAACTGCTTAGTGTTCTGTGAATTCATCTCACAGAGTTACATCTGTATTTCGTGGATCTCTTTGCTAGCCTTATTTCTGTGGAATCTGACAACAGATATTTCCTTTCCCTTTGAAGACTGTAGGGCCAAAGGAAATATCCTCCGATAACCAAGAGGAAGAAGCTTTCTGAGAAACTTCTTTTTGTTCTGTGAAATCATCTCACAGAGTTACAGCTTTCCCCTCAAGAAGCCTTTCGCTAAGACAGTTCTTGTGGAATTGGCAAAGTGATATTTGGAAGCCCATAGAGGGCTATGGTGAAAAAGGAAATATCCTCCGATGAAATCTGGAAAGAAGCCTTCTGAGAAACGGCTTAGTGTTCTGTTAATTCATCTGACGGAGTTACATCTGTATTTCGTGGATCTCTTTGCTAGTCTTATTTCTGTGGAATCTGACAACAGATATTTCCTTTCCCTTTGAAGACTATAGGGCCAAAGGAAATATCCTCCGATAACCAAGAGAAAGAAGCTTTCTGAGAAACTTCTTTGTGTTCTGTGAAATCATCTCACAGAGTTACAGCTTTCCCCTCAAGAAGCCTTTCGCTAAGACAGTTCTTGTGGAATTGGCAAAGTGATATTTGGAAGCCCATAGAGGGCTGTGGTGAAAAAGGAAATATCCTCCGATGAAATCTGGAAAGAAGCTTTCTGAGAAACCGCTTAGTGTTCTGTTAATTCATCTCACAGAGTTACATCTGTATTTCGTGGATCTCTTTGCTAGCCTTATTTCTGTGGAATCTGACAACAGATATTTCCTTCCCCTTTGAAGACTATAGGGCCAAAGGAAATATCCTCCGATAACAAAGAGAAAGAAGCTTTCTGAGAAACTTCTTTGTGTTCTGTGAAATCATCTCACAGAGTTACAGCTTTCCCCTCAAGAAGCCTTTCGCTAAGACAGTTCTTGTGGAATTGGCAAAGTGATATTTGGCAGCCCATAGAGGGCTATGGTGAAAAAGGAAATATCCTCCGATGAAATCTGGAAAGAAGCTTTCTGAGAAACTGCTTAGTGTTCTGTTAATTCATCTCACAGAGTTACATCTGTATTTCGTGGATCTCTTTGCTAGCCTTATTTCTGTGGAATCTGACAACAGATATTTCCTTTCCCTTTGAAGACTATAGGGCCAAAGGAAGTATCCTCCGATAACAGAGAGAAAGAAGCTTTCTGAGAAACTTCTTTGTGTTCTGTGAAATCATCTCACAGAGTTACAGCTTTCCCCTCAAGAAGCCTTTCGCTAAGACAGTTCTTGTGGAATTGGCAAAGTGATATTTGGAAGCCCATAGAGGGCTATGGTGAAAAAGGAAATATCCTCCGATGAAATCTGGAAAGAAGCTTTCTGAGAAACTGCTTAGTGTTCTGTTAATTCATCTCACAGAGTTACATCTGTATTTCGTGGATCACTTTGCTAGCCTTATTTCTGTGGAGTCTGAGAACAGATATTTCCTTTCCCTTGAAGACTATAGGGCCAAAGGAAATATCCTCCGATAACAAAGAGAAAGAAGCTTTCTGAGAAACTTCTTTGTGTTCTGTGAAATCATCTCACAGAGTTACAGCTTTCCCCTCAAGAAGCCTTTCGCTAAGACAGTTCTTGTGGAATTGGCAAAGTGATATTTGGAAGCCCATAGAGGGCTATGGTGAAAAAGGAAGTATCCTCCGATGAAATCTGGAAAGAAGCTTTCTGAGAAACTGCTTAGTGTTCTGTTAATTCATCTCACTGAGTTACATCTGTATTTCGTGGATCTCTTTGTTAGCCTTATTTCTGTGGAATCTGACAACAGATATTTCCTTTCCCTTTGAAGAATATAGGGCCAAAGGAAATATCCTCCGATAACAAAGAGAAAGAAGTTTTCTGAGAAACTTCTTTGTGTTCTGTGAAATCATCTCCCAGAGTTACAGCTTTCCCCTCAAGAAGCCTTTCGCTAAGACAGTTCTTGTGGAATTGGCAAAGTGATATTTGGAAGCCCATAGAGGGCTATGGTGAAAAAGGAAATATCCTCCGATGAAATCTGGAAAGAAGCTTTCTGAGAAACTGCTTAGTGTTCTGTTAATTCATCTCACAGAGTTACATCTGTATTTCGTGGATCTCTTTGCTAGCCTTATTTCTGTGGAATCTGACAACAGATATTTCCTTTCCCTTTGAAGACTATAGGGCCAAAGGAAATATCCTCCGATAACCAAGAGGAAGAAGCTTTCTGAGAAACTTCTTTGTGTTCTGTGAAATCATCTCACAGAGTTACAGCTTTCCCCTCAAGAAGCCTTTCGCTAAGACAGTTCTTGTGGAATTGGCAAAGTGATATTTGGAAGTCCATAGAGGGCTATGGTGAAAAAGGTAATATCCTCCGATGAAATCTGGAAAGAAGCTTTCTGAGAAACTGCTTAGTGTTCTGTTAATTCATCTCACAGAAATACATCTGTATTTCGTGGATCTCTTTGCTAGCCTTATTTCTGTGGAATCTGACAACAGATATTTCCTTTCCCTTTGAAGACTATAGGGCCAAAGGAAATATCCTCTGATAACCAAGAGAAAGAAGCTTTCTGAGAAACTTCTTTGTGTTCTGTGAAATCATCTCACAGAGTTACAGCTTTCCCCTCAAGAAGCCTTTCGCTAAGACAGTTCTTGTGGAATTGGCAAAGTGATATTTGGAAGCCCATAGAGGGCTATGGTGAAAAAGGAAATATCCTCCGATGAAATCTGGAAAGAAGCTTTCTGAGAAACTGCTTAGTGTTCTGTTAATTCATCTCACAGAGTTACATCTGTATTTCGTGGATCTCTTTGCTAGCCTTATTTCTGTGGAATCTGACAACAGATATTTCCTATCCCTTTGAAGACTATAGGGCCAAAGGAAATATCCTCCGATAACAAAGAGAAAGAAGCTTTCTGAGAAACTTCTTTGTGTTCTGTGAAATCATCTCACAGAGTTACAGCTTTCCCCTCAAGAAGCCTTTCGCTAAGACATTTCTTGTGGAATTGGCAAAGTGATATTTGGAAGCCCATAGAGGGCTATGGTGAAAAAGGAAATATCCTCCGATGAAATCTGGAAAGAAGCTTTCTGAGAAACTGCTTAGTGTTCTGTTAATTCATCTCACAGAGTTACATCTGTATTTCGTGGATCACTTTGCTAGCCTTATTTCTGTGGAGTCTGAGAACAGATATTTCCTTTCCTTTGAAGACTATAAGGCCAAAGGAAATATCCTCCGATAACAAAGAGAAAGAAGCTTTCTGAGAAACTTCTTTGTGTTCTGTGAAATCATCTCCCAGAGTTACAGCTTTCCCCTCAAGAAGCCTTTCGCTAAGACAGTTCTTGTGGAATTGGCAAAGTGATATTTGGAAGCCCATAGAGGGCTATGGTGAAAAAGGAAATATCCTCCGATGAAATCTGGAAAGAAGCTTTCTGAGAAACTCCTTAGTGTTCTGTGAATTCATCTCACAGAGTTACATCTGTATTTCGTGGATCTCTTTGCTAGCTTTATTTCTGTGGAATCTGACAACAGATATTTCCTTTCCCTTTGAAGACTGTAGGGCCAAAGGAAATATCCTCCGATAACCAAGAGGAAGAAGCTTTCTGAGAAACTTCTTTGTGTTCTGTGAAATCATCTCACAGAGTTACAGCTTTCCCCTCAAGAAGCCTTTCGCTAAGACAGTTCTTGTGGAATTGGCAAAGTGATATTTGGAAGCCCATAGAGGGCTATGGTGAAAAAGGAAATATCCTCCGATGAAATCTGGAAAGAAGCCGTCTGAGAAACGGCTTAGTGTTCTGTTAATTCATCTGACGGAGTTACATCTGTATTTCGTGGATCTCTTTGCTAGTCTTATTTCTGTGGAATCTGGCAACAGATATTTCCTTTCCCTTTGAAGACTATAGGGCCAAAGGAAATATCCTCCGATAACCAAGAGAAAGAAGCTTTCTGAGAAACTTCTTTGTGTTCTGTGAAATCATCTCACAGAGTTACAGCTTTCCCCTCAAGAAGCCTTTCGCTAAGACAGTTCTTGTGGAATTGGCAAAGTGATATTTGGAAGCCCATAGAGGGCTATGGTGAAAAAGGAAATATCCTCCGATGAAATCTGGAAAGAAGCTTTCTGAGAAACTGCTTAGTGTTCTGTTAATTCATCTCACAGAACTACATCTGTATTTCGTGGATCTCTTTGCTAACCTTATTTCTGTGGAATCTGACAACAGATATTTCCTTTCCCTTTGAAGACTATAGGGCCAAAGGAAATATCCTCTGATAACCAAGAGAAAGAAGCTTTCTGAGAAACTTCTTTGTGTTCTGTGAAATCATCTCACAGAGTTACAGCTTTCCCCTCAAGAAGCCTTTCGCTAAGACAGTTCTTGTGGAATTGGCAAAGTGATATTTGGAAGCCCATAGAGGGCTATGGTGAAAAAGGAAATATCCTCCGATGAAATCTGGAAAGAAGCTTTCTGAGAAACTGCTTAGTGTTCTGTTAATTCATCTCACAGAGTTACATCTGTATTTCGTGGATCTCTTTGCTAGCCTTATTTCTGTGGAATCTGACAACAGATATTTCCTATCCCTTTGAAGACTATAGGGCCAAAGGAAATATCCTCCGATAACAAAGAGAAAGAAGCTTTCTGAGAAACTTCTTTGTGTTCTGTGAAATCATCTCACAGAGTTACAGCTTTCCCCTCAAGAAGCCTTTCGCTATGACAGTTCTTGTGGAATTGGCAAAGTGATATTTGGAAGCCCATAGAGGGCTATTGTGAAAAAGGAAATATCTGATGAAATCTGGAAAGAAGCTTTCTGAGAAACTGCTTAGTGTTCTGTTAATTCATCTCACAGAGTTACATCTGTATTTCGTGGATCTCTTTGCTAGCCTTATTTCTGTGGAATCTGACAACAGATATTTCCTTTCCCTTTGAAGATTATAGGGCCAAAGGAAATATCCTCCGATAACAAAGAGAAAGAAGCTTTCTGCGAAACTTCTTTGTGTTCTGTGAAATCATCTCACAGAGTTACAGCTTTCCCCTCAAGAAGCCTTTCGCTAAGACAGTTCTTGTGGAATTGGCAAAGTGATATTTGGAAGCCCATAGAGGGCTGTGGTGAAAAAGGAAATATCCTCCGATGAAATCTGGAAAGAAGCTTTCTGAGAAACCGCTTAGTGTTCTGTTAATTCATCTCACAGAGTTACATCTGTATTTCTTGGATCTCCTTGCTAGCCTTATTTCTGTGGAATCTGACAACAGATATTTCCTTTCCCTTTGAAGACTATAGGGCCAAAGGAAATATCCTCCGATAACAAAGAGAAAGAAGCTTTCTGAGAAACTTCTTTGTGTTCTGTGAAATCACCTCACAGAGTTACAGCTTTCCCCTCAAGAAGCCTT
The DNA here is from genome assembly GCF_043159975.1 of Macaca nemestrina. Taxonomy (NCBI): domain Eukaryota; kingdom Metazoa; phylum Chordata; class Mammalia; order Primates; family Cercopithecidae; genus Macaca; species Macaca nemestrina. The sequence continues at coordinate 30,511,386 of NC_092141.1, read as the reverse complement.
TCGCTAAGACAGTTCTTGTGGAATTGGCAAAGTGATATTTGGCAGCCCATAGAGGGCTATGGTGAAAAAGGAAATATCCTCCGATGAAATCTGGAAAGAAGCTTTCTGAGAAACTGCTTAGTGTTCTGTTAATTCATCTCACAGAGTTACATCTGTATTTCTTGGATCTCTTTGCTAGCCTTATTTCTGTGGAATCTGACAACAGATATTTCCTTTCCCTTTGAAGACTATAGGGCCAATGGAAGTATCCTCCGATAACAGAGAGAAAGAAGCTTTCTGAGAAACTTCTTTGTGTTCTGTGAAATCATCTCACAGAGTTACAGCTTTCCCCTCAAGAAGCCTTTCGCTAAGACAGTTCTTTTGGAATTGGCAAAGTGATATTTGGAAGCCCGTAGAGGGCTATGGTGAAAAAGGAAATATCCTCCGATGAAATCTGGAAAGAAGCTTTCTGAGAAACTGCTTAGTGTTCTGTTAATTCATCTCACAGAGTTACATCTGTATTTCGTGGATCACTTTGCTAGCCTTATTTCTCTGGAGTCTGAGAACAGATATTTCCTTTCCCTTGAAGACTATAGGGCCAAAGGAAATATCCTCCGATAACAGAGAGAAAGAAGCTTTCTGAGAAACGTCTATGTGTTCTGTGAAATCATCTCACAGAGTTACAGCTTTCCCCTCAAGAAGCCTTTCGTTAAGACAGTTCTTGTGGAATTGGCAAAGTGATATTTGGAAGCCCATAGAGGGCTATGATGAAAAAGGAAATATCCGATGAAATCTTGAAAGAAGCTTTCTGAGAAACTGCTTAGTGTTCTGTTAATTCATCTCACAGAGTTACATCTGTATTTCGTGGATCTCTTTGCTAGCCTTATTTCTGTGGAATCTGACAACAGATATTTCCTTTCCCTTTGAAGAGTATAGGGCCAAAGGAAATATCCTCCGATAACAAAGAGAAAGAAGCTTTCTGCGAAACTTCTTTGTGTTCTGTGAAATCATCTCACAGAGTTACAGCTTTCCCCTCAAGAAGCCTTTCGCTAAGACAGTTCTTGTGGAATTGGCAAAGTGATATTTGGAAGCCCATAGAGGGCTGTGGTGAAAAAGGAAATATCCTCCGATGAAATCTGGAAAGAAGCTTTCTGAGAAACCGCTTAGTGTTCTGTTAATTCATCTCACAGAGTTACATCTGTATTTCGTGGATCTCTTTGCTAGCCTTATTTCTGTGGAATCTGACAACAGATATTTCCTTCCCATTTGAAGACTATAGGGCCAAAGGAAATATCCTCCGATAACAAAGAGAAAGAAGCTTTCTGAGAAACTTCTTTGTGTTCTGTGAAATCATCTCACAGAGTTACAGCTTTCCCCTCAAGAAGCCTTTCGCTAAGACAGTTCTTGTGGAATTGGCAAAGTGATATTTGGCAGCCCATAGAGGGCTATGGTGAAAAAGGAAATATCCTCCGATGAAATCTGGAAAGAAGCTTTCTGAGAAACTGCTTAGTGTTCTGTTAATTCATCTCACAGAGTTACATCTGTATTTCGTGGATATCTTTGCTAGCCTTATTTCTGTGGAATCTGACAGAGATATTTCCTTTCCCTTTGAAGACTATAGGGCCAAAGGAAGTATCCTCCGATAACAGAGAGAAAGAAGCTTTCTGAGAAACTTCTTTGTGTTCTGTGAAATCATCTCACAGAGTTACAGCTTTCCCCTCAAGAAGCCTTTCGCTAAGACAGTTCTTGTGGAATTGGCAAAGTGATATTTGGAAGCCCTTAGAGGGCTATGGTGAAAAAGGAAATATCCTCCGATGAAATCTGGAAAGAAGCTTTCTGAGAAACTGCTTAGTGTTCTGTTAATTCATCTCACAGAGTTACATCTGTATTTCGTGGATCACTTTGCTAGCCTTATTTCTGTGGAGTCTGAGAACAGATATTTCCTTTCCCTTGAAGACTATAGGGCCAAAGGAAATATCCTCCGATAACAAAGAGAAAGAAGCTTTCTGAGAAACTTCTTTGTGTTCTGTGAAATCATCTCACAGAGTTACAGCTTTCCCCTCAAGAAGCCTTTCGCTAAGACAGTTCTTGTGGAATTGGCAAAGTGATATTTGGAAGCCCATAGAGGGCTATGGTGAAAAAGGAAATATCCTCCGATGAAATCTGGAAAGAAGCTTTCTGAGAAACTGCTTAGTGTTCTGTTAATTCACCTCACTGAGTTACATCTGTATTTCGTGGATCTCTTTGTTAGCCTTATTTCTGTGGAATCTGACAACAGATATTTCCTTTCCCTTTGAAGAATATAGGGCCAAAGGAAATATCCTCCGATAACAAAGAGAAAGAAGTGTTCTGAGAAACTTCTTTGTGTTCTGTGAAATCATCTCACAGAGTTACAGCTTTCCCCTCAAGAAGCCTTTCGCTAAGACAGTTCTTGTGGAATTGGCAAAGTGATATTTGGAAGCCCATAGAGGGCTATGGTGAAAAAGGAAATATCCTCCGATGAAATCTGGAAAGAAGCTTTCTGAGAAACTGCTTAGTGTTCTGTTAATTCATCTCACAGAACTACATCTGTATTTCGTGGATCTCTTTGCTAACCTTATTTCTGTGGAATCTGACAACAGATATTTCCTTTCCCTTTGAAGACTATAGGGCCAAAGGAAATATCCTCTGATAACCAAGAGAAATAAGCTTTCTGAGAAACTTCTTTGTGTTCTGTGAAATCATCTCACAGAGTTACAGCTTTCCCCTCAAGAAGCCTTTCGCTAAGACAGTTCTTGTGGAATTGGCAAAGTGATATTTGGAAGCCCATAGAGGGCTATGGTGAAAAAGGAAATATCCTCCGATGAAATCTGGAAAGAAGCTTTCTGAGAAACTGCTTAGTGTTCTGTTAATTCATCTCACAGAGTTACATCTGTATTTCGTGGATCTCTTTGCTAGCCTTATTTCTGTGGAATCTGACAACAGATATTTCCTATCCCTTTGAAGACTATAGGGCCAAAGGAAATATCCTCCGATAACAAAGAGAAAGAAGCTTTCTGAGAAACTTCTTTGTGTTCTGTGAAATCATCTCACAGAGTTACAGCTTTCCCCTCAAGAAGCCTTTCGCTAAGACAGTTCTTGTGGAATTGGCAAAGTGATATTTGGAAGCCCATAGAGGGCTATTGTGAAAAAGGAAATATCCGATGAAATCTGGAAAGAAGCTTTCTGAGAAACTGCTTAGTGTTCTGTTAATTCATCTCACAGAGTTACATCTGTATTTCGTGGATCTCTTTGCTAGTCTTATTTCTGTGGAATCTGACAACAGATATTTCCTTTCCCTTTGAAGATTATAGGGCCAAAGGAAATATCCTCCGATAACAAAGAGAAAGAAGCTTTCTGCGAAACTTCTTTGTGTTCTGTGAAATCATCTCACAGAGTTACAGCTTTCCCCTCAAGAAGCCTTTCGCTAAGACAGTTCTTGTGGAATTGGCAAAGTGATATTTGGAAGCCCATAGAGGGCTGTGGTGAAAAAGGAAATATCCTCCGATGAAATCTGGAAAGAAGCTTTCTGAGAAACCGCTTAGTGTTCTGTTAATTCATCTCACAGAGTTACATCTGTATTTCTTGGATCTCCTTGCTAGCCTTATTTCTGTGGAATCTGACAACAGATATTTCCTTTCCCTTTGAAGACTATAGGGCCAAAGGAAATATCCTCCGATAACAAAGAGAAAGAAGCTTTCTGAGAAACTTCTTTGTGTTCTGTGAAATCACCTCACAGAGTTACAGCTTTCCCCTCAAGAAGCCTTTCGCTAAGACAGTTCTTGTGGAATTGGCAAAGTGATATTTGGCAGCCCATAGAGGGCTATGGTGAAAAAGGAAATATCCTCCGATGAAATCTGGAAAGAAGCTTTCTGAGAAACTGCTTAGTGTTCTGTTAATTCATCTCACAGAGTTACATCTGTATTTCTTGGATCTCTTTGCTAGCCTTATTTCTGTGGAATCTGACAACAGATATTTCCTTTCCCTTTGAAGACTATAGGGCCAATGGAAGTATCCTCCGATAACAGAGAGAAAGAAGCTTTCTGAGAAACTTCTTTGTGTTCTGTGAAATCATCTCACAGAGTTACAGCTTTCCCCTCAAGAAGCCTTTCGCTAAGACAGTTCTTTTGGAATTGGCAAAGTGATATTTGGAAGCCCATAGAGGGCTATGGTGAAAAAGGAAATATCCTCCGATGAAATCTGGAAAGAAGCTTTCTGAGAAACTGCTTAGTGTTCTGTTAATTCATCTCACAGAGTTACATCTGTATTTCGTGGATCACTTTGCTAGCCTTATTTCTCTGGAGTCTGAGAACAGATATTTCCTTTCCCTTGAAGACTATAGGGCCAAAGGAAATATCCTCCGATAACAGAGAGAAAGAAGCTTTCTGAGAAACGTCTATGTGTTCTGTGAAATCATCCCACAGAGTTACAGCTTTCCCCTCAAGAAGCCTTTCGTTAAGACAGTTCTTGTGGAATTGGCAAAGTGATATTTGGAAGCCCATAGAGGGCTATGATGAAAAAGGAAATATCCGATGAAATCTTGAAAGAAGCTTTCTGAGAAACTGCTTAGTGTTCTGTTAATTCATCTCACAGAGTTACATCTGTATTTCGTGGATCTCTTTGCTAGCCTTATTTCTGTGGAATCTGACAACAGATATTTCCTTTCCCTTTGAAGAGTATAGGGCCAAAGGAAATATCCTCCGATAACAAAGAGAAAGAAGCTTTCTGCGAAACTTCTTTGTGTTCTGTGAAATCATCTCACAGAGTTACAGCTTTCCCCTCAAGAAGCCTTTCGCTAAGACAGTTCTTGTGGAATTGGCAAAGTGATATTTGGAAGCCCATAGAGGGCTGTGGTGAAAAAGGAAATATCCTCCGATGAAATCTGGAAAGAAGCTTTCTGAGAAACCGCTTAGTGTTCTGTTAATTCATCTCACAGAGTTACATCTGTATTTCGTGGATCTCTTTGCTAGCCTTATTTCTGTGGAATCTGACAACAGATATTTCCTTCCCATTTGAAGACTATAGGGCCAAAGGAAATATCCTCCGATAACAAAGAGAAAGAAGCTTTCTGAGAAACTTCTTTGTGTTCTGTGAAATCATCTCACAGAGTTACAGCTTTCCCCTCAAGAAGCCTTTCGCTAAGACAGTTCTTGTGGAATTGGCAAAGTGATATTTGGCAGCCCATAGAGGGCTATGGTGAAAAAGGAAATATCCTCCGATGAAATCTGGAAAGAAGCTTTCTGAGAAACTGCTTAGTGTTCTGTTAATTCATCTCACAGAGTTACATCTGTATTTCGTGGATATCTTTGCTAGCCTTATTTCTGTGGAATCTGACAGAGATATTTCCTTTCCCTTTGAAGACTATAGGGCCAAAGGAAGTATCCTCCGATAACAGAGAGAAAGAAGCTTTCTGAGAAACTTCTTTGTGTTCTGTGAAATCATCTCACAGAGTTACAGCTTTCCCCTCCAGAAGCCTTTCGCTAAGACAGTTCTTGTGGAATTGGCAAAGTGATATTTGGAAGCCCATAGAGGGCTATGGTGAAAAAGGAAATATCCTCCGATGAAATCTGGAAAGAAGCTTTCTGAGAAACTGCTTAGTGTTCTGTTAATTCATCTCACAGAGTTACATCTGTATTTCGTGGATCACTTTGCTAGCCTTATTTCTGTGGAGTCTGAGAACAGATATTTCCTTTCCCTTGAAGACTATAGGGCCAAAGGAAATATCCTCCGATAACAAAGAGAAAGAAGCTTTCTGAGAAACTTCTTTGTGTTCTGTGAAATCATCTCACAGAGTTACAGCTTTCCCCTCAAGAAGCCTTTCGCTAAGACAGTTCTTGTGGAATTGGCAAAGTGATATTTGGAAGCCCATAGAGGGCTATGGTGAAAAAGGAAATATCCTCCGATGAAATCTGGAAAGAAGCTTTCTGAGAAACTGCTTAGTGTTCTGTTAATTCACCTCACTGAGTTACATCTGTATTTCGTGGATCTCTTTGTTAGCCTTATTTCTGTGGAATCTGACAACAGATATTTCCTTTCCCTTTGAAGAATATAGGGCCAAAGGAAATATCCTCCGATAACAAAGAGAAAGAAGTTTTCTGAGAAACTTCTTTGTGTTCTGTGAAATCATCTCACAGAGTTACAGCTTTCCCCTCAAGAAGCCTTTCGCTAAGACAGTTCTTGTGGAATTGGCAAAGTGATATTTGGAAGCCCATAGAGGGCTATGGTGAAAAAGGAAATATCCTCCGATGAAATCTGGAAAGAAGCTTTCTGAGAAACTGCTTAGTGTTCTGTTAATTCATCTCACAGAGTTACATCTGTATTTCGTGGATCACTTTGCTAGCCTTATTTCTGTGGAGTCTTAGAACAGATATTTCCTTTCCCTTGAAGACTATAGGGCCAAAGGAAATATCCTCCGATAACAAAGAGAAAGAAACTTTCTGAGAAACTTCTTTGTGTTCTGTGAAATCATCTCACAGAGTTACAGCTTTCCCCTCAAGAAGCCTTTCGCTAAGACAGTTCTTGTGGAATTGGCAAAGTGATATTTGGAAGCCCATAGAGGGCTATGGTGAAAAAGGAAATATCCTCCGATGAAATCTGGAAAGAAGCTTTCTGAGAAACTGCTTAGTGTTCTGTTAATTCATCTCACTGAGTTACATCTGTATTTCGTGGATCTCTTTGTTAGCCTTATTTCTGTGGAATCTGACAACAGATATTTCCTTTCCCTTTGAAGAATATAGGGCCAAAGGAAATATCCTCCGATAACAAAGAGAAAGAAGTTTTCTGAGAAACTTCTTTGTGTTCTGTGAAATCATCTCACAGAGTTACAACTTTCCCCTCAAGAAGTCTTTCGCTAAGACAGTTCTTGTGGAATTGGCAAAGTGATATTTGGAAGCCCATAGAGGGCTATGGTGAAAAAGGAAATATCCTCCGATGAAATCTGGAAAGAAGCTTTCTGAGAAACTGCTTAGTGTTCTGTTAATTCATCTCACAGAGTTACATGTGTATTTCGTGGATCTCTTTGCTAGCCTTATTTCTGTGGAATCTGACAACAGATATTTCCTTTCCCTTTGAAGAGTATAGGGCCAAAGGAAATATCCTCCGATAACCAAGAGGAAGAAGCTTTCTGAGAAACTTCTTTGTGTTCTGTGAAATCATCTCACAGAGTTACAGCTTTCCCCTCAAGAAGCCTTTCGCTAAGACAGTTCTTGTGGAATTGGCAAAGTGATATTTGGAAGCCCATAGAGGGCTATGGTGAAAAAGGAAATATCCTCCGATGAAATCTGGAAAGAAGCTTTCTGAGAAACGGCTTAGTGTTCTGTTAATTCATCTGACGGAGTTACATCTGTATTTCGTGGATCTCTTTGCTAGTCTTATTTCTGTGGAATCTGACAACAGATATTTCCTTTCCCTTTGAAGACTATAGGGCCAAAGGAAATATCCTCCGATAACCAAGAGAAAGAAGCTTTCTGAGAAACTTCTTTGTGTTCTGTGAAATCATCTCACAGAGTTACAGCTTTCCCCTCAAGAAGCCTTTCGCTAAGACAGTTCTTGTGGAATTGGCAAAGTGATATTTGGAAGCCCGTAGAGGGCTATGGTGAAAAAGGAAATATCCTCCGATGAAATCTGGAAAGAAGCTTTCTGAGAAACTGCTTAGTGTTCTGTTAATTCATCTCACAGAAATATATCTGTATTTCGTGGATCTCTTTGCTAGCCTTATTTCTGTGGAATCTGACAACAGATATTTCCTTTCCCTTTGAAGACTATAGGGCCAAAGGAAATATCCTCTGATAACCAAGAGAAAGAAGCTTTCTGAGAAACTTCTTTGTGTTCTGTGAAATCATCTCACAGAGTTACAGCTTTCCCCTCAAGAAGCCTTTCGCTAAGACAGTTCTTGTGGAATTGGCAAAGTGATATTTGGAAGCCCATAGAGGGCTATGGTGAAAAAGGAAATATCCTCCGATGAAATCTGGAAAGAAGCTTTCTGAGAAACTGCTTAGTGTTCTGTTAATTCATCTCACAGAGTTACATCTGTATTTCGTGGATCTCTTTGCTAGCCTTATTTCTGTGGAATCTGACAACAGATATTTCCTATCCCTTTGAAGACTATAGGGCCAAAGGAAATATCCTCCGATAACAAAGAGAAAGAAGCTTTCTGAGAAACTTCTTTGTGTTCTGTGAAATCATCTCACAGAGTTACAGCTTTCCCCTCAAGAAGCCTTTCGCTAAGAGAGTTCTTGTGGAATTGGCAAAGTGATATTTGGAAGCCCATAGAGGGCTATGGTGAAAAAGGAAATATCCTCCGATGAAATCTGGAAAGAAGCTTTCTGAGAAACTGCTTAGTGTTCTGTTAATTCATCTCACAGAGTTACATCTGTATTTCGTGGATCTCTTTGCTAGCCTTATTTCTGTGGAATCTGACAACAGATATTTCCTTTCCCTTTGAAGACTGTAGGGCCAAAGGAAATATCCTCCGATAACAGAGAGAAAGAAGCTTTCTGAGAAACTTCTTTGTGTTCTGTGAAATCATCTCACAGAGTTACAGCTTTCCCCTCAAGAAGCCTTTCGCTAAGACAGTTCTTGTGGAATTGGCAAAGTGATATTTGGAAGCCCATAGAGGGCTATGGTGAAAAAGGAAATATCCTCCGATGAAATCTGGAAAGATGCTTTCTGAGAAACTGCTTAGTGTTCTGTTAATTCATCTCACAGAGTTACATCTGTATTTCGTGGATCTCTTTGCTAGCCTTATTTCTGTGGAATCTGACAACAGATATTTCCTTTCCCTTTGAAGAGTATAGGGCCAAAGGAAATATCCTCCGATAACAGAGAGAAAGAAGCTTTCTGAGAAACGTCTATGTGTTCTGTAAAATCATCTCACAGAGTTACAGCTTTCCCCTCAAGAAGCCTTTCGTTAAGACAGTTCTTGTGGAATTGGCAAAGTGATATTTGGAAGCCCATAGAGGGCTATGGTGAAAAAGGAAATATCCGATGAAATCTGGAAAGAAGCTTTCTGAGAAACTGCTTAGTGTTCTGTTAATTCATCTCACAGAGTTACATCTGTATTTCGTGGATCTCTTTGCTAGCCTTATTTCTGTGGAATCTGACAACAGATATTTCCTTTCCCTTTGAAGATTATAGGGCCAAAGGAAATATCCTCCGATAACAAAGAGAAAGAAGCTTTCTGCGAAACTTCTTTGTGTTCTGTGAAATCATCTCACAGAGTTACAGCTTTCCCCTCAAGAAGCCTTTCGCTAAGACAGTTCTTGTGGAATTGGCAAAGTGATATTTGGAAGCCCATAGAGGGCTGTGGTGAAAAAGGAAATATCCTCCGATGAAATCTGGAAAGAAGCTTTCTGAGAAACCGCTTAGTGTTCTGTTAATTCATCTCACAGAGTTACATCTGTATTTCTTGGATCTCCTTGCTAGCCTTATTTCTGTGGAATCTGACAACAGATATTTCCTTTCCCTTTGAAGACTATAGGGCCAAAGGAAATATCCTCCGATAACAAAGAGAAAGAAGCTTTCTGAGAAACTTCTTTGTGTTCTGTGAAATCACCTCACAGAGTTACAGCTTTCCCCTCAAGAAGCCTTTCGCTAAGACAGTTCTTGTGGAATTGGCAAAGTGATATTTGGCAGCCCATAGAGGGCTATGGTGAAAAAGGAAATATCCTCCGATGAAATCTGGAAAGAAGCTTTCTGAGAAACTGCTTAGTGTTCTGTTAATTTATCTCACAGAGTTACATCTGTATTTCTTGGATCTCTTTGCTAGCCTTATTTCTGTGGAATCTGACAACAGATATTTCCTTTCCCTTTGAAGACTATACGGCCAAAGGAAGTGTCCTCCGATAACAGAGAGAAAGAAGCTTTCTGAGAAACTTCTTTGTGTTCTGTGAAATCATCTCACAGAGTTACAGCTTTCCCCTCAAGAAGCCTTTCGCTAAGACAGTTCTTTTGGAATTGGCAAAGTGATATTTGGAAGCCCATAGAGGGCTATGGTGAAAAAGGAAATATCCTCCGATGAAATCTGGAAAGAAGCTTTCTGAGAAACTGCTTAGTGTTCTGTTAATTCATCTCACAGAGTTACATCTGTATTTCGTGGATCACTTTGCTAGCCTTATTTCTCTGGAGTCTGAGAACAGATATTTCCTTTCCCTTGAAGACTATAGGGCCAAAGGAAATATCCTCCGATAACAAAGCGAAAGAAGCTTTCTGAGAAACTTCTTTGTGTTCTGTGAAATCATCTCACAGAGTTACAGCTTTCCCCTCAAGAAGCCTTTCGCTAAGACAGTTCTTGTGGAATTGGCAAAGTGATATTTGGAAGCCCATAGAGGGCTATGGTGAAAAAGGAAATATCCTCCGATGAAATCTGGAAAGAAGCTTTCTGAGAAACTGCTTAGTGTTCTGTTAATTCATCTCACAGAGTTACATCTGTATTTCGTGGATCTCTTTGCTAGCCTTATTTCTGTGGAATCTGACAACAGATATTTCCTTTCCCTTTGAAGACTGTAGGGCCAAAGGAAATATCCTCCGATAACAGAGAGAAAGAAGCTTTCTGAGAAACTTCTTTGTGTTCTGTGAAATCATCTCACAGAGTTACAGCTTTCCCCTCAAGAAGCCTTTCGCTAAGACAGTTCTTGTGGAATTGGCAAAGTGATATTTGGAAGCCCATAGAGGGCTATGGTGAAAAAGGAAATATCCTCCGATGAAATCTGGAAAGATGCTTTCTGAGAAACTGCTTAGTGTTCTGTTAATTCATCTCACAGAGTTACATCTGTATTTCGTGGATCTCTTTGCTAGCCTTATTTCTGTGGAATCTGACAACAGATATTTCCTTTCCCTTTGAAGAGTATAGGGCCAAAGGAAATATCCTCCGATAACAGAGAGAAAGAAGCTTTCTGAGAAACGTCTATGTGTTCTGTAAAATCATCTCACAGAGTTACAGCTTTCCCCTCAAGAAGCCTTTCGTTAAGACAGTTCTTGTGGAATTGGCAAAGTGATATTTGGAAGCCCATAGAGGGCTATGGTGAAAAAGGAAATATCCGATGAAATCTGGAAAGAAGCTTTCTGAGAAACTGCTTAGTGTTCTGTTAATTCATCTCACAGAGTTACATCTGTATTTCGTGGATCTCTTTGCTAGCCTTATTTCTGTGGAATCTGACAACAGATATTTCCTTTCCCTTTGAAGATTATAGGGCCAAAGGAAATATCCTCCGATAACAAAGAGAAAGAAGCTTTCTGCGAAACTTCTTTGTGTTCTGTGAAATCATCTCACAGAGTTACAGCTTTCCCCTCAAGAAGCCTTTCGCTAAGACAGTTCTTGTGGAATTGGCAAAGTGATATTTGGAAGCCCATAGAGGGCTGTGGTGAAAAAGGAAATATCCTCCGATGAAATCTGGAAAGAAGCTTTCTGAGAAACCGCTTAGTGTTCTGTTAATTCATCTCACAGAGTTACATCTGTATTTCTTGGATCTCCTTGCTAGCCTTATTTCTGTGGAATCTGACAACAGATATTTCCTTTCCCTTTGAAGACTATAGGGCCAAAGGAAATATCCTCCGATAACAAAGAGAAAGAAGCTTTCTGAGAAACTTCTTTGTGTTCTGTGAAATCACCTCACAGAGTTACAGCTTTCCCCTCAAGAAGCCTTTCGCTAAGACAGTTCTTGTGGAATTGGCAAAGTGATATTTGGCAGCCCATAGAGGGCTATGGTGAAAAAGGAAATATCCTCCGATGAAATCTGGAAAGAAGCTTTCTGAGAAACTGCTTAGTGTTCTGTTAATTTATCTCACAGAGTTACATCTGTATTTCTTGGATCTCTTTGCTAGCCTTATTTCTGTGGAATCTGACAACAGATATTTCCTTTCCCTTTGAAGACTATACGGCCAAAGGAAGTGTCCTCCGATAACAGAGAGAAAGAAGCTTTCTGAGAAACTTCTTTGTGTTCTGTGAAATCATCTCACAGAGTTACAGCTTTCCCCTCAAGAAGCCTTTCGCTAAGACAGTTCTTTTGGAATTGGCAAAGTGATATTTGGAAGCCCATAGAGGGCTATGGTGAAAAAGGAAATATCCTCCGATGAAATCTGGAAAGAAGCTTTCTGAGAAACTGCTTAGTGTTCTGTTAATTCATCTCACAGAGTTACATCTGTATTTCGTGGATCACTTTGCTAGCCTTATTTCTCTGGAGTCTGAGAACAGATATTTCCTTTCCCTTGAAGACTATAGGGCCAAAGGAAATATCCTCCGATAACAAAGCGAAAGAAGCTTTCTGAGAAACTTCTTTGTGTTCTGTGAAATCATCTCACAGAGTTACAGCTTTCCCCTCAAGAAGCCTTTCGCTAAGACAGTTCTTGTGGAATTGGCAAAGTGATATTTGGAAGCCCATAGAGGGCTATGGTGAAAAAGGAAATATCCTCCGATGAAATCTGGAAAGAAGCTTTCTGAGAAACTGCTTAGTGTTCTGTTAATTCATCTCACAGAGTTACATCTGTATTTCGTGGATCTCTTTGCTAGCCTTATTTCTGTGGAATCTGACAACAGATATTTCCTTTCCCTTTGAAAACTGTAGGGCCAAAGGAAATATCCTCCGATAACAGAGAGAAAGAAGCTTTCTAAGAAACTTCTTTGTGTTCTGTGAAATCATCTCACAGAGTTACAGCTTTCCCCTCAAGAAGCCTTTCGCTAAGACAGTTCTTGTGGAATTGGCAAAGTGATATTTGGAAGCCCATAGAGGGCTATGGTGAAAAAGGAAATATCCTCCGATGAAATCTGGAAAGATGCTTTCTGAGAAACTGCTTAGTGTTCTGTTAATTCATCTCACAGAGTTACATCTGTATTTCGTGGATCTCTTTGCTAGCCTTATTTCTGTGGAATCTGACAACAGATATTTCCTTTCCCTTTGAAGAGTATAGGGCCAAAGGAAATATCCTCCGATAACAGAGAGAAAGAAGCTTTTTGAGAAACGTCTATGTGTTCTGTGAAATCATCTCACAGAGTTACAGCTTTCCCCTCAAGAAGCCTTTCGTTAAGACAGTTCTTGTGGAATTGGCAAAGTGATATTTGGAAGCCCATAGAGGGCTATGGTGAAAAAGGAAATATCCGATGAAATCTGGAAAGAAGCTTTCTGAGAAACTGCTTAGTGTTCTGTTAATTCATCTCACAGAGTTACATCTGTATTTCGTGGATCTCTTTGTTAGCCTTATTTCTGTGGAATCTGACAACAGATATTTCCTTTCCCTTTGACGACTATAGGGCCAAAGGAAATATCCTCCGATAACAAAGAGAAAGAAGCTTTCTGAGAAACTTCCTTGTGTTCTGTGAAATCATCTCACAGAGTTACAGCTTTCCCCTCAAGAAGCCTTTCGCTAAGACAGTTCTTGTGGAATTGGCAAAGTGATATTTGGAAGCCCATAGAGGGCTATGGTGAAAAAGGAAATATCCTCCGATGAAATCTGGAAAGAAGCTTTCTGAGAAACTGCTTAGTGTTCTGTTAATTCATCTCACAGAGTTACATGTGTATTTCGTGGATCTCTTTGCTAGCCTTATTTCTGTGGAATCTGACAACAGATATTTCCTTTCCCTTTGAAGAGTATAGGGCCAAAGGAAATATCCTCCGATAACCAAGAGGAAGAAGCTTTCTGAGAAACTTCTTTGTGTTCTGTGAAATCATCTCACAGAGTTACAGCTTTCCCCTCAAGAAGCCTTTCGCTAAGACAGTTCTTGTGGAATTGGCAAAGTGATATTTGGAAGCCCATAGAGGGCTATGGTGAAAAAGGAAATATCCTCCGATGAAATCTGGAAAGAAGCTTTCTGAGAAACGGCTTAGTGTTCTGTTAATTCATCTGACGGAGTTACATCTGTATTTCGTGGATCTCTTTGCTAGTCTTATTTCTGTGGAATCTGACAACAGATATTTCCTTTCCCTTTGAAGACTATAGGGCCAAAGGAAATATCCTCCGATAACCAAGAGAAAGAAGCTTTCTGAGAAACTTCTTTGTGTTCTGTGAAATCATCTCACAGAGTTACAGCTTTCCCCTCAAGAAGCCTTTCGCTAAGACAGTTCTTGTGGAATTGGCAAAGTGATATTTGGAAGCCCGTAGAGGGCTATGGTGAAAAAGGAAATATCCTCCGATGAAATCTGGAAAGAAGCTTTCTGAGAAACTGCTTAGTGTTCTGTTAATTCATCTCACAGAAATACATCTGTATTTCGTGGATCTCTTTGCTAGCCTTATTTCTGTGGAATCTGACAACAGATATTTCCTTTCCCTTTGAAGACTATAGGGCCAAAGGAAATATCCTCTGATAACCAAGAGAAAGAAGCTTTCTGAGAAACTTCTTTGTGTTCTGTGAAATCATCTCACAGAGTTACAGCTTTCCCCTCAAGAAGCCTTTCGCTAAGACAGTTCTTGTGGAATTGGCAAAGTGATATTTGGAAGCCCATAGAGGGCTATGTTGAAAAAGGAAATATCCTCCGATGAAATCTGGAAAGAAGCTTTCTGAGAAACTGCTTAGTGTTCCGTTAATTCATCTCACAGAGTTACATCTGTATTTCGTGGATCTCTTTGCTAGCCTTATTTCTGTGGAATCTGACAACAGATATTTCCTATCCCTTTGAAGACTATAGGGCCAAAGGAAATATCCTCCGATAACAAAGAGAAAGAAGCTTTCTGAGAAACTTCTTTGTGTTCTGTGAAATCATCTCACAGAGTTACAACTTTCCCCTCAAGAAGCCTTTCGCTAAGACAGTTCTTGTGGAATTGGCAAAGTGATATTTGGAAGCCCATAGAGGGCTATGGTGAAAAAGGAAATATCCTCCGATGAAATCTGGAAAGAAGCTTTCTGAGAAACTGCTTAGTGTTCTGTTAATTCATCTCACAGAGTTACATCTGTATTTCGTGGATCTCTTTGCTAGCCTTATTTCTGTGGAATCTGACAACAGATATTTCCTTTCCCTTTGAAGACTGTAGGGCCAAAGGAAATATCCTCCGATAACAGAGAGAAAGAAGCTTTCTGAGAAACTTCTTTGTGTTCTGTGAAATCATCTCACAGAGTTACAGCTTTCCCCTCAAGAAGCCTTTCGCTAAGACAGTTCTTGTGGAATTGGCAAAGTGATATTTGGAAGCCCATAGAGGGCTATGGTGAAAAAGGAAATATCCTCCGATGAAATCTGGAAAGATGCTTTCTGAGAAACTGCTTAGTGTTCTGTTAATTCATCTCACAGAGTTACATCTGTATTTCGTGGATCTCTTTGCTAGCCTTATTTCTGTGGAATCTGACAACAGATATTTCCTTTCCCTTTGAAGAGTATAGGGCCAAAGGAAATATCCTCCGATAACAGAGAGAAAGAAGCTTTCTGAGAAACGTCTATGTGTTCTGTGAAATCATCTCACAGAGTTACAGCTTTCCCCTCAAGAAGCCTTTCGCTAAGACAGTTCTTGTGGAATTGGCAAAGTGATATTTGGAAGCCCGTAGAGGGCTATGGTGAAAAAGGAAATATCCTCCGATGAAATCTGGAAAGAAGCTTTCTGAGAAACTGCTTAGTGTTCTGTTAATTCATCTCACAGAAATACATCTGTATTTCGTGGATCTCTTTGCTAGCCTTATTTCTGTGGAATCTGACAACAGATATTTCCTTTCCCTTTGAAGACTATAGGGCCAAAGGAAATATCCTCTGATAACCAAGAGAAAGAAGCTTTCTGAGAAACTTCTTTGTGTTCTGTGAAATCATCTCACAGAGTTACAGCTTTCCCCTCAAGAAGCCTTTCGCTAAGACAGTTCTTGTGGAATTGGCAAAGTGATATTTGGAAGCCCATAGAGGGCTATGTTGAAAAAGGAAATATCCTCCGATGAAATCTGGAAAGAAGCTTTCTGAGAAACTGCTTAGTGTTCCGTTAATTCATCTCACAGAGTTACATCTGTATTTCGTGGATCTCTTTGCTAGCCTTATTTCTGTGGAATCTGACAACAGATATTTCCTATCCCTTTGAAGACTATAGGGCCAAAGGAAATATCCTCCGATAACAAAGAGAAAGAAGCTTTCTGAGAAACTTCTTTGTGTTCTGTGAAATCATCTCACAGAGTTACAGCTTTCCCCTCAAGAAGCCTTTCGCTAAGACAGTTCTTGTGGAATTGGCAAAGTGATATTTGGAAGCCCATAGAGGGCTATGGTGAAAAAGGAAATATCCTCCGATGAAATCTGGAAAGAAGCTTTCTGAGAAACTGCTTAGTGTTCTGTTAATTCATCTCACAGAGTTACATCTGTATTTCGTGGATCTCTTTGCTAGCCTTATTTCTGTGGAATCTGACAACAGATATTTCCTTTCCCTTTGAAGACTGTAGGGCCAAAGGAAATATCCTCCGATAACAGAGAGAAAGAAGCTTTCTGAGAAACTTCTTTGTGTTCTGTGAAATCATCTCACAGAGTTACAGCTTTCCCCTCAAGAAGCCTTTCGCTAAGACAGTTCTTGTGGAATTGGCAAAGTGATATTTGGAAGCCCATAGAGGGCTATGGTGAAAAAGGAAATATCCTCCGATGAAATCTGGAAAGATGCTTTCTGAGAAACTGCTTAGTGTTCTGTTAATTCATCTCACAGAGTTACATCTGTATTTCGTGGATCTCTTTGCTAGCCTTATTTCTGTGGAATCTGACACGAGATATTTCCTTTCCCTTTGAAGAGTATAGGGCCAAAGGAAATATCCTCCGATAACAGAGAGAAAGAAGCTTTCTGAGAAACGTCTATGTGTTCTGTGAAATCATCTCACAGAGTTACAGCTTTCCCCTCAAGAAGCCTTTCGTTAAGACAGTTCTTGTGGAATTGGCAAAGTGATATTTGGAAGCCCATAGAGGGCTATGGTGAAAAAGGAAATATCCGATGAAATCTGGAAAGAAGCTTTCTGAGAAACTGCTTAGTGTTCTGTTAATTCATCTCACAGAGTTACATCTGTATTTCTTGGATCTCTTTGCTAGCCTTATTTCTGTGGAATCTGACAACAGATATTTCCTTTCCCTTTGAAGACTATAGGGCCAAAGGAAGTATCCTCCGATAACAGAGAGAAAGAAGCTTTCTGAGAAACTTCTTTGTGTTCTGTGAAATCATCTCACAGAGTTACAGCTTTCCCCTCAAGAAGCCTGTCGCTAAGACAGTTCTTTTGGAATTGGCAAAGTGATATTTGGAAGCCCATAGAGGGCTATGGTGAAAAAGGAAATATCCTCCGATGAAATCTGGAAAGAAGCTTTCTGAGAAACTGCTTAGTGTTCTGTTAATTCATCTCACAGAGTTACATCTGTATTTCGTGGATCACTTTGCTAGCCTTATTTCTCTGGAGTCTGAGAACAGATATTTCCTTTCCCTTGAAGACTATAGGGCCAAAGGAAATATCCTCCGATAACAAAGAGAAAGAAGCTTTCTGAGAAAATTCTTTGTGTTCTGTGAAATCATCTCACAGAGTTACAGCTTTCCCCTCAAGAAGCCTTTCGCTAAGACAGTTCTTTTGGAATTGGCAAAGTGATATTTGGAAGCCCATAGAGGGCTATGGTGAAAAAGGAAATATCCTCCGATGAAATCTGGAAAGAAGCTTTCTGAGAAACTGCTTAGTGTTCTGTTAATTCATCTCACAGAGTTACATCTGTATTTCGTGGATCTCTTTGCTAGCCTTATTTCTGTGGAATCTGACAACAGATATTTCCTTTCCCTTTGAAGACTATAGGGCCAAAGGAAATATCCTCCGATAACCAAGAGGAAGAAGCTTTCTGAGAAACTTCTTTGTGTTCTGTGAAATCATCTCACAGAGTTACAGCTTTCCCCTCAAGAAGCCTTTCGCTAAGACAGTTCTTCTGGAATTGGCAAAGTGATATTTGGAAGCCCATAGAGGGCTATGGTGAAAAAGGAAATATCCTCCAATGAAATCTGGAAAGAAGCTTTCTGAGAAACGGCTTAGTGTTCTGTTAATTCATCTGACGGAGTTACATCTGTATTTCGTGGATTTCTTTGCTAGTCTTATTTCTGTGGAATCTGACAACAGATATTTCCTTTCCCTTTGAAGACTATAGGGCCAAAGGAAATATCCTCCGATAGCCAAGAGAAAGAAGCTTTCTGAGAAACTTCTTTGTGTTCTGTGAAATCATCTCACAGAGTTACAGCTTTCCCCTCCAGAAATCTTTCGCAAAGACAGTTCTTGTGGAATTGGCAAAGTGATATTTGGAAGCCCATAGAGGGCTATGGTGAAAAAGGAAATATCCTCCGATGAAATCTGGAAAGAAGCTTTCTGAGAAACTGCTTAGTGTTCTGTTAATTCATCTCACAGAGTTACATCTGTATTTCGTGGATCTCTTTGCTAGCCTTATTTCTGTGGAATCTGACAACAGATATTTCCTTTCCCTTTAAAGACTATAGGGCCAAAGGAAATATCCTCCGATAACAAAGAGAAAGAAGCTTTCTGAGAAACTTCTTTGTGTTCTGTGAAATCATCTCACAGAGTTACAGCTTTCCCCTCAAGAAGCCTTTCGCTAAGACAGTTCTTGTGGAATTGGCAAAGTGATATTTGGAAGCCCATAGAGGGCTATGGTGAAAAAGGAAATATCCTCCGATGAAATCTGGAAAGAAGCTTTCTGAGAAACTGCTTAGTGTTCTGTTAATTCATCTCACAGAGTTACATCTGTGTTTCGTGGATCTCTTTGCTAGCCTTATTTCTGTGGAATCTGACAACAGATATTTCCTTTCCCTTTGAAGACTATAGGGCCAAAGGAAATATCCTCCGATAACCAAGAGAAAGAAGCTTTCTGAGAAACTTCTTTGTGTTCTGTGAAATCATCTCACAGAGTTACAGCATTCCCCTCAAGAAGACTTTCGCTAAGACAGTTCTTGTGGAATTGGCAAAGTGACATTTGGAAGCCCATAGAGGGCTATGGTGAAAAAGGAAATATCCTCCGATGAAATCTGGAAAGAAGCTTTCTGAGAAACTGCTTAGTGTTCTGTTAATTCATCTCACAGAGTTACATCTGTATTTCGTGGATCTCTTTGCTAGCCTTATTTCTGTGGAATCTGACAACAGATATTTCCTATCCCTTTGAAGACTATAGGGCCAAAGGAAATATCCTCCGATAACAAAGAGAAAGAAGCTTTCTGAGAAACTTCTTTGTGTTCTGTGAAATCATCTCACAGAGTTACAGCTTTCCCCTCAAGAAGCCTTTCGCTAAGACAGTTCTTGTGGAATTGGCAAAGTGATATTTGGAAGCCCATAGAGGGCTATGGTGAAAAAGGAAATATCCTCCGATGAAATCTGGAAAGAAGCTTTCTGAGAAACTGCTTTGTGTTCTGTTAATTCATCTCACAGAGTTACATCTGTATTTCGTGGATCACTTTGCTAGCCTTATTTCTGTGGAGTCTGAGAACAGATATTTCCTTTCCCTTGAAGACTATAGGGCCAAAGGAAATATCCTCCGATAACAAAGAGAAAGAAGCTTTCTGAGAAACTTCTTTGTGTTCTGTGAAATCATCTCACAGAGTTACAGCTTTCCCCTCAAGAAGCCTTTCGCTAAGACAGTTCTTGTGGAATTGGCAAAGTGATATTTGGAAGCCCATAGAGGGCTATGGTGAAAAAGGAAATATCCTCCGATGAAATCTGGAAAGAAGCTTTCTGAGAAACGGCTTAGTGTTCTGTTAATTCATCTGACGGAGTTACATCTGTATTTCGTGGATCTCTTTGCTAGTCTTATTTCTGTGGAATCTGACAACAGATATTTCCTTTCCCTTTGAAGACTATAGGGCCAAAGGAAATATCCTCCGATAGCCAAGAGAAAGAAGCTTTCTGAGAAACTTCTTTGTGTTCTGTGAAATCATCTCACAGAGTTACAGCTTTCCCCTCCAGAAGTCTTTCGCTAAGACAGTTCTTGTGGAATTGGCAAAGTGATATTTGGAAGCCCATAGAGGGCTATGGTGAAAAAGGAAATATCCTCCGATGAAATCTGGAAAGAAGCTTTCTGAGAAACTGCTTAGTGTTCTGTTAATTCATCTCACAGAGTTACATCTGTATTTCGTGGATCTCTTTGCTAGCCTTATTTCTGTGGAATCTGACAACAGATATTTCCTTTCCCTTTAAAGACTATAGGGCCAAAGGAAATATCCTCCGATAACAAAGAGAAAGAAGCTTTCTGAGAAACTTCTTTGTGTTCTGTGAAATCATCTCACAGAGTTACAGCTTTCCCCTCAAGAAGCCTTTCGCTAAGACAGTTCTTGTGGAATTGGCAAAGTGATATTTGGAAGCCCATAGAGGGCTATGGTGAAAAAGGAAATATCCTCCGATGAAATCTGGAAAGAAGCTTTCTGAGAAACTGCTTAGTGTTCTGTTAATTCATCTCACAGAGTTACATCTGTGTTTCGTGGATCTCTTTGCTAGCCTTATTTCTGTGGAATCTGACAACAGATATTTCCTTTCCCTTTGAAGACTATAGGGCCAAAGGAAATATCCTCCGATAACCAAGAGGAAGAAGCTTTCTGAGAAACTTCTTTGTGTTCTGTGAAATCATCTCACAGAGTTACAGCATTCCCCTCAAGAAGACTTTCGCTAAGACAGTTCTTGTGGAATTGGCAAAGTGACATTTGGAAGCCCATAGAGGGCTATGGTGAAAAAGGAAATATCCTCCGATGAAATCTGGAAAGAAGCTTTCTGAGAAACTGCTTAGTGTTCTGTTAATTCATCTCACAGAGTTACATCTGTATTTCGTGGATCTCTTTGCTAGCCTTATTTCTGTGGAATCTGACAACAGATATTACCTATCCCTTTGAAGACTATAGGGCCAAAGGAAATATCCTCCGATAACAAAGAGAAAGAAGCTTTCTGAGAAACTTCTTTGTGTTCTGTGAAATCATCTCACAGAGTTACAGCTTTCCCCTCAAGAAGCCTTTCGCTAAGACAGTTCTTGTGGAATTGGCAAAGTGATATTTGGAAGCCCATAGAGGGCTATGGTGAAAAAGGAAATATCCTCCGATGAAATCTGGAAAGAAGCTTTCTGAGAAACTGCTTAGTGTTCTGTTAATTCATCTCACAGAGTTACATCTGTATTTCGTGGATCACTTTGCTAGCCTTATTTCTGTGGAGTCTGAGAACAGATATTTCCTTTCCCTTGAAGACTATAGGGCCAAAGGAAATATCCTCCGATAACAAAGAGAAAGAAGCTTTCTGAGAAACTTCTTTGTGTTCTGTGAAATCATCTCACAGAGTTACAGCTTTCCCCTCAAGAAGCCTTTCGCTAAGACAGTTCTTGTGGAATTGGCAAAGTGATATTTGGAAGCCCATAGAGGGCTATGGTGAAAAAGGAAATATCCTCCGATGAAATCTGGGAAGAAGCTTTCTGAGAAACTGCTTAGTGTTCTGTTAATTCATCTCACAGAGTTACATCTGTATTTCGTGGATCTCTTTGCTAGCCTTATTTCTGTGGAATCTGACAACAGATATTTCCTTTCCCTTTGAAGACTGTAGGGCCAAAGGAAATATCCTCCGATAACAGAGAGAAAGAAGCCTTCTGAGAAACTTCTTTGTGTTCTGTGAAATCATCTCACAGAGTTACAGCTTTCCCCTCAAGAAGCCTTTCGCTAAGACAGTTCTTGTGGAATTGGCAAAGTGATATTTGGAAGCCCATACAGGGCTATGGTGAAAAAGGAAATATCCTCCGATGAAATCTGGAAAGATGCTTTCGGAGAAACTGCTTAGTGTTCTGTTAATTCATCTCACAGAGTTACATCTGTATTTCGTGGATCTCTTTGCTAGCCTTATTTCTGTGGAATCTGACAACAGATATTTCCTTTCCCTTTGAAGACTATAGGGCCAAAGGAAATATCCTCCGATAACAGAGAGAAAGAAGCTTTCTGAGAAACGTCTATGTGTTCTGTGAAATCATCTCACAGAGTTACAGCTTTCCCCTCAAGAAGCCTTTCGTTAAGACAGTTCTTGTGGAATTGGCAAAGTGATATTTGGAAGCCCATAGAGGGCTATGATGAAAAAGGAAATATCCGATGAAATCTGGAAAGAAGCTTTCTGAGAAACTGCTTAGTGTTCTGTTAATTCATCTCAGAGAGTTACATCTGTATTTCGTGGATCTCTTTGCTAGCCTTATTTCTGTGGAATCTGACAACAGATATTTCCTTTCCCTTTGAAGACTATAGGGCCAAAGGAAATATCCTCCGATAACCAAGAGGAAGAAGCTTTCTGAGAAACTTCTTTGTGTTCTGTGAAATCATCTCACAGAGTTACAGCATTCCCCTCAAGAAGACTTTCGCTAAGACAGTTCTTGTGGAATTGGAAAAGTGACATTTGGAAGCCCATAGAGGGCTATGGTGAAAAAGGAAATATCCTCCGATGAAATCTGGAAAGAAGCTTTCTGAGAAACTGCTTAGTGTTCTGTTAATTCATCTCACAGAGTTACATCTGTATTTCGTGGATCTCTTTGCTAGCCTTATTTCTGTGGAATCTGACAACAGATATTACCTATCCCTTTGAAGACTATAGGGCCAAAGGAAATATCCTCCGATAACAAAGAGAAAGAAGCTTTCTGAGAAACTTCTTTGTGTTCTGTGAAATCATCTCACAGAGTTACAGCTTTCCCCTCAAGAAGCCTTTCGCTAAGACAGTTCTTGTGGAATTGGCAAAGTGATATTTGGAAGCCCATAGAGGGCTATGGTGAAAAAGGAAATATCCTCCGATGAAATCTGGAAAGAAGCTTTCTGAGAAACTGCTTAGTGTTCTGTTAATTCATCTCACAGAGTTACATCTGTATTTCGTGGATCACTTTGCTAGCCTTATTTCTGTGGAGTCTGAGAACAGATATTTCCTTTCCCTTGAAGACTATAGGGCCAAAGGAAATATCCTCCGATAACAAAGAGAAAGAAGCTTTCTGAGAAACTTCTTTGTGTTCTGTGAAATCATCTCACAGAGTTACAGCTTTCCCCTCAAGAAGCCTTTCGCTAAGACAGTTCTTGTGGAATTGGCAAAGTGATATTTGGAAGCCCATAGAGGGCTATGGTGAAAAAGGAAATATCCTCCGATGAAATCTGGGAAGAAGCTTTCTGAGAAACTGCTTAGTGTTCTGTTAATTCATCTCACAGAGTTACATCTGTATTTCGTGGATCTCTTTGCTAGCCTTATTTCTGTGGAATCTGACAACAGATATTTCCTTTCCCTTTGAAGACTGTAGGGCCAAAGGAAATATCCTCCGATAACAGAGAGAAAGAAGCCTTCTGAGAAACTTCTTTGTGTTCTGTGAAATCATCTCACAGAGTTACAGCTTTCCCCTCAAGAAGCCTTTCGCTAAGACAGTTCTTGTGGAATTGGCAAAGTGATATTTGGAAGCCCATACAGGGCTATGGTGAAAAAGGAAATATCCTCCGATGAAATCTGGAAAGATGCTTTCGGAGAAACTGCTTAGTGTTCTGTTAATTCATCTCACAGAGTTACATCTGTATTTCGTGGATCTCTTTGCTAGCCTTATTTCTGTGGAATCTGACAACAGATATTTCCTTTCCCTTTGAAGACTATAGGGCCAAAGGAAATATCCTCCGATAACAGAGAGAAAGAAGCTTTCTGAGAAACGTCTATGTGTTCTGTGAAATCATCTCACAGAGTTACAGCTTTCCCCTCAAGAAGCCTTTCGTTAAGACAGTTCTTGTGGAATTGGCAAAGTGATATTTGGAAGCCCATAGAGGGCTATGATGAAAAAGGAAATATCCGATGAAATCTGGAAAGAAGCTTTCTGAGAAACTGCTTAGTGTTCTGTTAATTCATCTCAGAGAGTTACATCTGTATTTCGTGGATCTCTTTGCTAGCCTTATTTCTGTGGAATCTGACAACAGATATTTCCTTTCCCTTTGAAGATTATAGGGCCAAAGGAAATATCCTCCGATAACAAAGAGAAAGAAGCTTTCTGCGAAACTTCTTTGTGTTCTGTGAAATCATCTCACAGAGTTACAGCTTTCCCCTCAAGAAGCCTTTCGCTAAGACAGTTCTTGTGGAAATGGCAAAGTGATATTTGGAAGCCCATAGAGGGCTGTGGTGAAAAAGGAAATATCCTCCGATGAAATCTGGAAAGAAGCTTTCTGAGAAACCGCTTAGTGTTCTGTTAATTCATCTCACAGAGTTACATCTGTATTTCGTGGATCTCTTTGCTAGCCTTATTTCTGTGGAATCTGACAACAGATATTTCCTTTCCCTTTGAAGACTATAGGGCCAAAGGAAATATCCTCCGATAACAAAGAGAAAGAAGCTTTCTGAGAAACTTTTTTGTGTTCTGTGAAATCACCTCACAGAGTTACAGCTTTCCCCTCAAGAAGCCTTTCGCTAAGACAGTTCTTGTGGAATTGGCAAAGTGATATTTGGCAGCCCATAGAGGGCTATGGTGAAAAAGGAAATATCCTCCGATGAAATCTGCAAAGAAGCTTTCTGAGAAACTGCTTAGTGTTCTGTTAATTCATCTCACAGAGTTACATCTGTATTTCTTGGATCTCTTTGCTAGCCTTATTTCTGTGGAATCTGACAACAGATATTTCCTTTCCCTTTGAAGTCTATAGGGCCAAAGGAAATATCCTCCGATAGCCAAGAGAAAGAAGCTTTCTGAGAAACTTCTTTGTGTTCTGTCAAATCATCTCACAGAGTTACAGCTTTCCCCTCAAGAAGCCTTTCGCTAAGACAGTTCTTGTGGAATTGGCAAAGTGATATTTGGAAGCCCATAGAGGGCTATGGTGAAAAAGGAAATATCCGATGAAATCTGGAAAGAAGCTTTCTGAGAAACTGCTTAGTGTTCTGTTAATTCATCTCACAGAGTTACATCTGTATTTCTTGGATCTCTTTGCTAGCCTTATTTCTGTGGAATCTGACAACAGATATTTCCTTTCCCTTTGAAGACTATAGGGCCAAAGGAAGTATCCTCCGATAACAGAGAGAAAGAAGCTTTCTGAGAAACTTCTTTGTGTTCTGTGAAATCATCTCACAGAGTTACAGCTTTCCCCTCAAGAAGCCTGTCGCTAAGACAGTTCTTTTGGAATTGGCAAAGTGATATTTGGAAGCCCATAGAGGGCTATGGTGAAAAAGGAAATATCCTCCGATGAAATCTGGAAAGAAGCTTTCTGAGAAACTGCTTAGTGTTCTGTTAATTCATCTCACAGAGTTACATCTGTATTTCGTGGATCACTTTGCTAGCCTTATTTCTGTGGAGTCTGAGAACAGATATTTCCTTTCCCTTGAAGACTATAGGGCCAAAGGAAATATCCTCCGATAACAAAGAGAAAGAAGCTTTCTGAGAAACTTCTTTGTGTTCTGTGAAATCATCTCACAGAGTTACAGCTTTCCCCTCAAGAAGCCTTTCGCTAAGACAGTTCTTGTGGAATTGGCAAAGTGATATTTGGAAGCCCATAGAGGGCTATGGTGAAAAAGGAAATATCCTCCGATGAAATCTGGGAAGAAGCTTTCTGAGAAACTGCTTAGTGTTCTGTTAATTCATCTCACAGAGTTACATCTGTATTTCGTGGATCTCTTTGCTAGCCTTATTTCTGTGGAATCTGACAACAGATATTTCCTTTCCCTTTGAAGACTGTAGGGCCAAAGGAAATATCCTCCGATAACAGAGAGAAAGAAGCCTTCTGAGAAACTTCTTTGTGTTCTGTGAAATCATCTCACAGAGTTACAGCTTTCCCCTCAAGAAGCCTTTCGCTAAGACAGTTCTTGTGGAATTGGCAAAGTGATATTTGGAAGCCCATACAGGGCTATGGTGAAAAAGGAAATATCCTCCGATGAAATCTGGAAAGATGCTTTCGGAGAAACTGCTTAGTGTTCTGTTAATTCATCTCACAGAGTTACATCTGTATTTCGTGGATCTCTTTGCTAGCCTTATTTCTGTGGAATCTGACAACAGATATTTCCTTTCCCTTTGAAGACTATAGGGCCAAAGGAAATATCCTCCGATAACAGAGAGAAAGAAGCTTTCTGAGAAACGTCTATGTGTTCTGTGAAATCATCTCACAGAGTTACAGCTTTCCCCTCAAGAAGCCTTTCGTTAAGACAGTTCTTGTGGAATTGGCAAAGTGATATTTGGAAGCCCATAGAGGGCTATGATGAAAAAGGAAATATCCGATGAAATCTGGAAAGAAGCTTTCTGAGAAACTGCTTAGTGTTCTGTTAATTCATCTCAGAGAGTTACATCTGTATTTCGTGGATCTCTTTGCTAGCCTTATTTCTGTGGAATCTGACAACAGATATTTCCTTTCCCTTTGAAGACTATAGGGCCAAAGGAAATATCCTCCGATAACCAAGAGGAAGAAGCTTTCTGAGAAACTTCTTTGTGTTCTGTGAAATCATCTCACAGAGTTACAGCATTCCCCTCAAGAAGACTTTCGCTAAGACAGTTCTTGTGGAATTGGAAAAGTGACATTTGGAAGCCCATAGAGGGCTATGGTGAAAAAGGAAATATCCTCCGATGAAATCTGGAAAGAAGCTTTCTGAGAAACTGCTTAGTGTTCTGTTAATTCATCTCACAGAGTTACATCTGTATTTCGTGGATCTCTTTGCTAGCCTTATTTCTGTGGAATCTGACAACAGATATTACCTATCCCTTTGAAGACTATAGGGCCAAAGGAAATATCCTCCGATAACAAAGAGAAAGAAGCTTTCTGAGAAACTTCTTTGTGTTCTGTGAAATCATCTCACAGAGTTACAGCTTTCCCCTCAAGAAGCCTTTCGCTAAGACAGTTCTTGTGGAATTGGCAAAGTGATATTTGGAAGCCCATAGAGGGCTATGGTGAAAAAGGAAATATCCTCCGATGAAATCTGGAAAGAAGCTTTCTGAGAAACTGCTTAGTGTTCTGTTAATTCATCTCACAGAGTTACATCTGTATTTCGTGGATCACTTTGCTAGCCTTATTTCTGTGGAGTCTGAGAACAGATATTTCCTTTCCCTTGAAGACTATAGGGCCAAAGGAAATATCCTCCGATAACAAAGAGAAAGAAGCTTTCTGAGAAACTTCTTTGTGTTCTGTGAAATCATCTCACAGAGTTACAGCTTTCCCCTCAAGAAGCCTTTCGCTAAGACAGTTCTTGTGGAATTGGCAAAGTGATATTTGGAAGCCCATAGAGGGCTATGGTGAAAAAGGAAATATCCTCCGATGAAATCTGGGAAGAAGCTTTCTGAGAAACTGCTTAGTGTTCTGTTAATTCATCTCACAGAGTTACATCTGTATTTCGTGGATCTCTTTGCTAGCCTTATTTCTGTGGAATCTGACAACAGATATTTCCTTTCCCTTTGAAGACTGTAGGGCCAAAGGAAATATCCTCCGATAACAGAGAGAAAGAAGCCTTCTGAGAAACTTCTTTGTGTTCTGTGAAATCATCTCACAGAGTTACAGCTTTCCCCTCAAGAAGCCTTTCGCTAAGACAGTTCTTGTGGAATTGGCAAAGTGATATTTGGAAGCCCATACAGGGCTATGGTGAAAAAGGAAATATCCTCCGATGAAATCTGGAAAGATGCTTTCGGAGAAACTGCTTAGTGTTCTGTTAATTCATCTCACAGAGTTACATCTGTATTTCGTGGATCTCTTTGCTAGCCTTATTTCTGTGGAATCTGACAACAGATATTTCCTTTCCCTTTGAAGACTATAGGGCCAAAGGAAATATCCTCCGATAACAGAGAGAAAGAAGCTTTCTGAGAAACGTCTATGTGTTCTGTGAAATCATCTCACAGAGTTACAGCTTTCCCCTCAAGAAGCCTTTCGTTAAGACAGTTCTTGTGGAATTGGCAAAGTGATATTTGGAAGCCCATAGAGGGCTATGATGAAAAAGGAAATATCCGATGAAATCTGGAAAGAAGCTTTCTGAGAAACTGCTTAGTGTTCTGTTAATTCATCTCAGAGAGTTACATCTGTATTTCGTGGATCTCTTTGCTAGCCTTATTTCTGTGGAATCTGACAACAGATATTTCCTTTCCCTTTGAAGATTATAGGGCCAAAGGAAATATCCTCCGATAACAAAGAGAAAGAAGCTTTCTGCGAAACTTCTTTGTGTTCTGTGAAATCATCTCACAGAGTTACAGCTTTCCCCTCAAGAAGCCTTTCGCTAAGACAGTTCTTGTGGAAATGGCAAAGTGATATTTGGAAGCCCATAGAGGGCTGTGGTGAAAAAGGAAATATCCTCCGATGAAATCTGGAAAGAAGCTTTCTGAGAAACCGCTTAGTGTTCTGTTAATTCATCTCACAGAGTTACATCTGTATTTCGTGGATCTCTTTGCTAGCCTTATTTCTGTGGAATCTGACAACAGATATTTCCTTTCCCTTTGAAGACTATAGGGCCAAAGGAAATATCCTCCGATAACAAAGAGAAAGAAGCTTTCTGAGAAACTTTTTTGTGTTCTGTGAAATCACCTCACAGAGTTACAGCTTTCCCCTCAAGAAGCCTTTCGCTAAGACAGTTCTTGTGGAATTGGCAAAGTGATATTTGGCAGCCCATAGAGGGCTATGGTGAAAAAGGAAATATCCTCCGATGAAATCTGCAAAGAAGCTTTCTGAGAAACTGCTTAGTGTTCTGTTAATTCATCTCACAGAGTTACATCTGTATTTCTTGGATCTCTTTGCTAGCCTTATTTCTGTGGAATCTGACAACAGATATTTCCTTTCCCTTTGAAGTCTATAGGGCCAAAGGAAATATCCTCCGATAGCCAAGAGAAAGAAGCTTTCTGAGAAACTTCTTTGTGTTCTGTCAAATCATCTCACAGAGTTACAGCTTTCCCCTCAAGAAGCCTTTCGCTAAGACAGTTCTTGTGGAATTGGCAAAGTGATATTTGGAAGCCCATAGAGGGCTATGGTGAAAAAGGAAATATCCGATGAAATCTGGAAAGAAGCTTTCTGAGAAACTGCTTAGTGTTCTGTTAATTCATCTCACAGAGTTACATCTGTATTTCTTGGATCTCTTTGCTAGCCTTATTTCTGTGGAATCTGACAACAGATATTTCCTTTCCCTTTGAAGACTATAGGGCCAAAGGAAGTATCCTCCGATAACAGAGAGAAAGAAGCTTTCTGAGAAACTTCTTTGTGTTCTGTGAAATCATCTCACAGAGTTACAGCTTTCCCCTCAAGAAGCCTGTCGCTAAGACAGTTCTTTTGGAATTGGCAAAGTGATATTTGGAAGCCCATAGAGGGCTATGGTGAAAAAGGAAATATCCTCCGATGAAATCTGGAAAGAAGCTTTCTGAGAAACTGCTTAGTGTTCTGTTAATTCATCTCACAGAGTTACATCTGTATTTCGTGGATCACTTTGCTAGCCTTATTTCTCTGGAGTCTGAGAACAGATATTTCCTTTCCCTTGAAGACTATAGGGCCAAAGGAAATATCCTCCGATAACAAAGAGAAAGAAGCTTTCTGAGAAAATTCTTTGTGTTCTGTGAAATCATCTCACAGAGTTACAGCTTTCCCCTCAAGAAGCCTTTCGCTAAGACAGTTCTTTTGGAATTGGCAAAGTGATATTTGGAAGCCCATAGAGGGCTATGGTGAAAAAGGAAATATCCTCCGATGAAATCTGGAAAGAAGCTTTCTGAGAAACTGCTTAGTGTTCTGTTAATTCATCTCACAGAGTTACATCTGTATTTCGTGGATCTCTTTGCTAGCCTTATTTCTGTGGAATCTGACAACAGATATTTCCTTTCCCTTTGAAGACTATAGGGCCAAAGGAAATATCCTCCGATAACCAAGAGGAAGAAGCTTTCTGAGAAACTTCTTTGTGTTCTGTGAAATCATCTCACAGAGTTACAGCTTTCCCCTCAAGAAGCCTTTCGCTAAGACAGTTCTTGTGGAATTGGCAAAGTGATATTTGGAAGCCCATAGAGGGCTATGGTGAAAAAGGAAATATCCTCCAATGAAATCTGGAAAGAAGCTTTCTGAGAAACGGCTTAGTGTTCTGTTAATTCATCTGACGGAGTTACATCTGTATTTCGTGGATTTCTTTGCTAGTCTTATTTCTGTGGAATCTGACAACAGATATTTCCTTTCCCTTTGAAGACTATAGGGCCAAAGGAAATATCCTCCGATAGCCAAGAGAAAGAAGCTTTCTGAGAAACTTCTTTGTGTTCTGTGAAATCATCTCACAGAGTTACAGCTTTCCCCTCCAGAAATCTTTCGCTAAGACAGTTCTTGTGGAATTGGCAAAGTGATATTTGGAAGCCCATAGAGGGCTATGGTGAAAAAGGAAATATCCTCCGATGAAATCTGGAAAGAAGCTTTCTGAGAAACTGCTTAGTGTTCTGTTAATTCATCTCACAGAGTTACATCTGTATTTCGTGGATCTCTTTGCTAGCCTTATTTCTGTGGAATCTGACAACAGATATTTCCTTTCCCTTTAAAGACTATAGGGCCAAAGGAAATATCCTCCGATAACAAAGAGAAAGAAGCTTTCTGAGAAACTTCTTTGTGTTCTGTGAAATCATCTCACAGAGTTACAGCTTTCCCCTCAAGAAGCCTTTCGCTAAGACAGTTCTTGTGGAATTGGCAAAGTGATATTTGGAAGCCCATAGAGGGCTATGGTGAAAAAGGAAATATCCTCCGATGAAATCTGGAAAGAAGCTTTCTGAGAAACTGCTTAGTGTTCTGTTAATTCATCTCACAGAGTTACATCTGTGTTTCGTGGATCTCTTTGCTAGCCTTATTTCTGTGGAATCTGACAACAGATATTTCCTTTCCCTTTGAAGACTATAGGGCCAAAGGAAATATCCTCCGATAACCAAGAGAAAGAAGCTTTCTGAGAAACTTCTTTGTGTTCTGTGAAATCATCTCACAGAGTTACAGCATTCCCCTCAAGAAGACTTTCGCTAAGACAGTTCTTGTGGAATTGGCAAAGTGACATTTGGAAGCCCATAGAGGGCTATGGTGAAAAAGGAAATATCCTCCGATGAAATCTGGAAAGAAGCTTTCTGAGAAACTGCTTAGTGTTCTGTTAATTCATCTCACAGAGTTACATCTGTATTTCGTGGATCTCTTTGCTAGCCTTATTTCTGTGGAATCTGACAACAGATATTTCCTATCCCTTTGAAGACTATAGGGCCAAAGGAAATATCCTCCGATAACAAAGAGAAAGAAGCTTTCTGAGAAACTTCTTTGTGTTCTGTGAAATCATCTCACAGAGTTACAGCTTTCCCCTCAAGAAGCCTTTCGCTAAGACAGTTCTTGTGGAATTGGCAAAGTGATATTTGGAAGCCCATAGAGGGCTATGGTGAAAAAGGAAATATCCTCCGATGAAATCTGGAAAGAA
Source organism: Macaca nemestrina (assembly GCF_043159975.1). Lineage (NCBI taxonomy): Eukaryota > Metazoa > Chordata > Mammalia > Primates > Cercopithecidae > Macaca > Macaca nemestrina. Next base: position 30,480,128 of record NC_092141.1, on the reverse strand, counting down.
GCTTTCTGAGAAACTGCTTTGTGTTCTGTTAATTCATCTCACAGAGTTACATCTGTATTTCGTGGATCACTTTGCTAGCCTTATTTCTGTGGAGTCTGAGAACAGATATTTCCTTTCCCTTGAAGACTATAGGGCCAAAGGAAATATCCTCCGATAACAAAGAGAAAGAAGCTTTCTGAGAAACTTCTTTGTGTTCTGTGAAATCATCTCACAGAGTTACAGCTTTCCCCTCAAGAAGCCTTTCGCTAAGACAGTTCTTGTGGAATTGGCAAAGTGATATTTGGAAGCCCATAGAGGGCTATGGTGAAAAAGGAAGTATCCTCCGATGAAATCTGGAAAGAAGCTTTCTGAGAAACGGCTTAGTGTTCTGTTAATTCATCTGACGGAGTTACATCTGTATTTCGTGGATCTCTTTGCTAGTCTTATTTCTGTGGAATCTGACAACAGATATTTCCTTTCCCTTTGAAGACTATAGGGCCAAAGGAAATATCCTCCGATAGCCAAGAGAAAGAAGCTTTCTGAGAAACTTCTTTGTGTTCTGTGAAATCATCTCACAGAGTTACAGCTTTCCCCTCCAGAAGTCTTTCGCTAAGACAGTTCTTGTGGAATTGGCAAAGTGATATTTGGAAGCCCATAGAGGGCTATGGTGAAAAAGGAAATATCCTCCGATGAAATCTGGAAGGAAGCTTTCTGAGAAACTGCTTAGTGTTCTGTTAATTCATCTCACAGAGTTACATCTGTATTTCGTGGATCTCTTTGCTAGCCTTATTTCTGTGGAATCTGACAACAGATATTTCCTTTCCCTTTAAAGACTATAGGGCCAAAGGAAATATCCTCCGATAACAAAGAGAAAGAAGCTTTCTGAGAAACTTCTTTGTGTTCTGTGAAATCATCTCACAGAGTTACAGCTTTCCCCTCAAGAAGCCTTTCGCTAAGACAGTTCTTGTGGAATTGGCAAAGTGATATTTGGAAGCCCATAGAGGGCTATGGTGAAAAAGGAAATATCCTCCGATGAAATCTGGAAAGAAGCTTTCTGAGAAACTGCTTAGTGTTCTGTTAATTCATCTCACAGAGTTACATCTGTGTTTCGTGGATCTCTTTGCTAGCCTTATTTCTGTGGAATCTGACAACAGATATTTCCTTTCCCTTTGAAGACTATAGGGCCAAAGGAAATATCCTCCGATAACCAAGAGGAAGAAGCTTTCTGAGAAACTTCTTTGTGTTCTGTGAAATCATCTCACAGAGTTACAGCATTCCCCTCAAGAAGACTTTCGCTAAGACAGTTCTTGTGGAATTGGCAAAGTGACATTTGGAAGCCCATAGAGGGCTATGGTGAAAAAGGAAATATCCTCCGATGAAATCTGGAAAGAAGCTTTCTGAGAAACTGCTTAGTGTTCTGTTAATTCATCTCACAGAGTTACATCTGTATTTCGTGGATCTCTTTGCTAGCCTTATTTCTGTGGAATCTGACAACAGATATTACCTATCCCTTTGAAGACTATAGGGCCCAAGGAAATATCCTCCGATAACAAAGAGAAAGAAGCTTTCTGAGAAACTTCTTTGTGTTCTGTGAAATCATCTCACAGAGTTACAGCTTTCCCCTCAAGAAGCCTTTCGCTAAGACAGTTCTTGTGGAATTGGCAAAGTGATATTTGGAAGCCCATAGAGGGCTATGGTGAAAAAGGAAATATCCTCCGATGAAATCTGGAAAGAAGCTTTCTGAGAAACTGCTTAGTGTTCTGTTAATTCATCTCACAGAGTTACATCTGTATTTCGTGGATCACTTTGCTAGCCTTATTTCTGTGGAGTCTGAGAACAGATATTTCCTTTCCCTTGAAGACTATAGGGCCAAAGGAAATATCCTCCGATAACAAAGAGAAAGAAGCTTTCTGAGAAACTTCTTTGTGTTCTGTGAAATCATCTCACAGAGTTACAGCTTTCCCCTCAAGAAGCCTTTCGCTAAGACAGTTCTTGTGGAATTGGCAAAGTGATATTTGGAAGCCCATAGAGGGCTATGGTGAAAAAGGAAATATCCTCCGATGAAATCTGGGAAGAAGCTTTCTGAGAAACTGCTTAGTGTTCTGTTAATTCATCTCACAGAGTTACATCTGTATTTCGTGGATCTCTTTGCTAGCCTTATTTCTGTGGAATCTGACAACAGATATTTCCTTTCCCTTTGAAGACTGTAGGGCCAAAGGAAATATCCTCCGATAACAGAGAGAAAGAAGCCTTCTGAGAAACTTCTTTGTGTTCTGTGAAATCATCTCACAGAGTTACAGCTTTCCCCTCAAGAAGCCTTTCGCTAAGACAGTTCTTGTGGAATTGGCAAAGTGATATTTGGAAGCCCATACAGGGCTATGGTGAAAAAGGAAATATCCTCCGATGAAATCTGGAAAGATGCTTTCGGAGAAACTGCTTAGTGTTCTGTTAATTCATCTCACAGAGTTACATCTGTATTTCGTGGATCTCTTTGCTAGCCTTATTTCTGTGGAATCTGACAACAGATATTTCCTTTCCCTTTGAAGACTATAGGGCCAAAGGAAATATCCTCCGATAACAGAGAGAAAGAAGCTTTCTGAGAAACGTCTATGTGTTCTGTGAAATCATCTCACAGAGTTACAGCTTTCCCCTCAAGAAGCCTTTCGTTAAGACAGTTCTTGTGGAATTGGCAAAGTGATATTTGGAAGCCCATAGAGGGCTATGATGAAAAAGGAAATATCCGATGAAATCTGGAAAGAAGCTTTCTGAGAAACTGCTTAGTGTTCTGTTAATTCATCTCAGAGAGTTACATCTGTATTTCGTGGATCTCTTTGCTAGCCTTATTTCTGTGGAATCTGACAACAGATATTTCCTTTCCCTTTGAAGACTATAGGGCCAAAGGAAATATCCTCCGATAACCAAGAGGAAGAAGCTTTCTGAGAAACTTCTTTGTGTTCTGTGAAATCATCTCACAGAGTTACAGCATTCCCCTCAAGAAGACTTTCGCTAAGACAGTTCTTGTGGAATTGGAAAAGTGACATTTGGAAGCCCATAGAGGGCTATGGTGAAAAAGGAAATATCCTCCGATGAAATCTGGAAAGAAGCTTTCTGAGAAACTGCTTAGTGTTCTGTTAATTCATCTCACAGAGTTACATCTGTATTTCGTGGATCTCTTTGCTAGCCTTATTTCTGTGGAATCTGACAACAGATATTACCTATCCCTTTGAAGACTATAGGGCCAAAGGAAATATCCTCCGATAACAAAGAGAAAGAAGCTTTCTGAGAAACTTCTTTGTGTTCTGTGAAATCATCTCACAGAGTTACAGCTTTCCCCTCAAGAAGCCTTTCGCTAAGACAGTTCTTGTGGAATTGGCAAAGTGATATTTGGAAGCCCATAGAGGGCTATGGTGAAAAAGGAAATATCCTCCGATGAAATCTGGAAAGAAGCTTTCTGAGAAACTGCTTAGTGTTCTGTTAATTCATCTCACAGAGTTACATCTGTATTTCGTGGATCACTTTGCTAGCCTTATTTCTGTGGAGTCTGAGAACAGATATTTCCTTTCCCTTGAAGACTATAGGGCCAAAGGAAATATCCTCCGATAACAAAGAGAAAGAAGCTTTCTGAGAAACTTCTTTGTGTTCTGTGAAATCATCTCACAGAGTTACAGCTTTCCCCTCAAGAAGCCTTTCGCTAAGACAGTTCTTGTGGAATTGGCAAAGTGATATTTGGAAGCCCATAGAGGGCTATGGTGAAAAAGGAAATATCCTCCGATGAAATCTGGGAAGAAGCTTTCTGAGAAACTGCTTAGTGTTCTGTTAATTCATCTCACAGAGTTACATCTGTATTTCGTGGATCTCTTTGCTAGCCTTATTTCTGTGGAATCTGACAACAGATATTTCCTTTCCCTTTGAAGACTGTAGGGCCAAAGGAAATATCCTCCGATAACAGAGAGAAAGAAGCCTTCTGAGAAACTTCTTTGTGTTCTGTGAAATCATCTCACAGAGTTACAGCTTTCCCCTCAAGAAGCCTTTCGCTAAGACAGTTCTTGTGGAATTGGCAAAGTGATATTTGGAAGCCCATACAGGGCTATGGTGAAAAAGGAAATATCCTCCGATGAAATCTGGAAAGATGCTTTCGGAGAAACTGCTTAGTGTTCTGTTAATTCATCTCACAGAGTTACATCTGTATTTCGTGGATCTCTTTGCTAGCCTTATTTCTGTGGAATCTGACAACAGATATTTCCTTTCCCTTTGAAGACTATAGGGCCAAAGGAAATATCCTCCGATAACAGAGAGAAAGAAGCTTTCTGAGAAACGTCTATGTGTTCTGTGAAATCATCTCACAGAGTTACAGCTTTCCCCTCAAGAAGCCTTTCGTTAAGACAGTTCTTGTGGAATTGGCAAAGTGATATTTGGAAGCCCATAGAGGGCTATGATGAAAAAGGAAATATCCGATGAAATCTGGAAAGAAGCTTTCTGAGAAACTGCTTAGTGTTCTGTTAATTCATCTCAGAGAGTTACATCTGTATTTCGTGGATCTCTTTGCTAGCCTTATTTCTGTGGAATCTGACAACAGATATTTCCTTTCCCTTTGAAGATTATAGGGCCAAAGGAAATATCCTCCGATAACAAAGAGAAAGAAGCTTTCTGCGAAACTTCTTTGTGTTCTGTGAAATCATCTCACAGAGTTACAGCTTTCCCCTCAAGAAGCCTTTCGCTAAGACAGTTCTTGTGGAAATGGCAAAGTGATATTTGGAAGCCCATAGAGGGCTGTGGTGAAAAAGGAAATATCCTCCGATGAAATCTGGAAAGAAGCTTTCTGAGAAACCGCTTAGTGTTCTGTTAATTCATCTCACAGAGTTACATCTGTATTTCGTGGATCTCTTTGCTAGCCTTATTTCTGTGGAATCTGACAACAGATATTTCCTTTCCCTTTGAAGACTATAGGGCCAAAGGAAATATCCTCCGATAACAAAGAGAAAGAAGCTTTCTGAGAAACTTTTTTGTGTTCTGTGAAATCACCTCACAGAGTTACAGCTTTCCCCTCAAGAAGCCTTTCGCTAAGACAGTTCTTGTGGAATTGGCAAAGTGATATTTGGCAGCCCATAGAGGGCTATGGTGAAAAAGGAAATATCCTCCGATGAAATCTGCAAAGAAGCTTTCTGAGAAACTGCTTAGTGTTCTGTTAATTCATCTCACAGAGTTACATCTGTATTTCTTGGATCTCTTTGCTAGCCTTATTTCTGTGGAATCTGACAACAGATATTTCCTTTCCCTTTGAAGTCTATAGGGCCAAAGGAAATATCCTCCGATAGCCAAGAGAAAGAAGCTTTCTGAGAAACTTCTTTGTGTTCTGTCAAATCATCTCACAGAGTTACAGCTTTCCCCTCAAGAAGCCTTTCGCTAAGACAGTTCTTGTGGAATTGGCAAAGTGATATTTGGAAGCCCATAGAGGGCTATGGTGAAAAAGGAAATATCCTCCGATGAAATCTGGAAAGAAGCTTTCTGAGAAACTGCTTAGTGTTCTGTTAATTCATCTCACAGAGTTACATCTGTATTTCGTGGATCTCTTTGCTAGCCTTATTTCTGTGGAATCTGACAACAGATATTTCCTTTCCCTTTGAAGACTATAGGGCCAAAGGAAATATCCTCCGATAACAAAGAGAAAGAAGCTTTCTGAGAAACTTCTTTGTGTTCTGTGAAATCATCTCACAGAGTTACAGCTTTCCCCTCAAGAAGCCTTTCGCTAAGACAGTTCTTGTGGAATTGGCAAAGTGATATTTGGAAGCCCATAGAGGGCTATGGTGAAAAAGGAAATATCCTCCGATGAAATCTGGAAAGAAGCTTTCTGAGAAACTGCTTAGTGTTCTGTTAATTCATCTCACAGAGTTACATCTGTATTTCGTGGATCTCTTTGCTAGCCTTATTTCTGTGGAATCTGACAACAGATATTTCCTTTCCCTTTGAAGACTATAAGGCCAAAGGAAATATCCTCTGATAACCAAGAGAAAGAAGCTTTCTGAGAAACTTCTTTGTGTTCTGTGAAATCATCTCACAGAGTTACAGCTTCCCCTCAAGAAGCCTTTCGCTAAGACAGTTCTTGTGGAATTGGCAAAGTGATATTTGGAAGCCCATAGAGGGCTGTGGTGAAAAAGGAAATATCCTCCGATGAAATCTGGAAAGAAGCTTTCTGAGAAACTGCTTAGTGTTCTGTTAATTCATCTCACAGAGTTACATCTGTATTTCGTGGATCTCTTTGCTAGCCTTATTTCTGTGGAATCTGACAACAGATATTTCCTTTCCCTTTGAAGACTATAGGGCCAAAGGAAATATCCTCCGATAACAAAGAGAAAGAAGCTTTCTGAGAAACTTCTTTGTGTTCTGTGAAATCACCTCACAGAGTTACAGCTTTCCCCTCAAGGAGCCTTTCGCTAAGACAGTTCTTGTGGAATTGGCAAAGTCATATTTGGCAGCCCATAGAGGGCTATGGTGAAAAAGGAAATATCCTCCGATGAAATCTGGAAAGAAGCTTTCTGAGAAACTGCTTAGTGTTCTGTTAATTCATCTCACAGAGTTACATCTGTATTTCGTGGATCTCTTTGCTAGCCTTATTTCTGTGGAATCTGACAACAGATATTTCCTTTCCCTTTGAAGACTATAGGGCCAAAGGAAGTATCCTCCGATAACAGAGAGAAAGAAGCTTTCTGAGAAACTTCTTTGTGTTCTGTGAAATCATCTCACAGAGTTACAGCTTTCCCCTCAAGAAGCCTTTCGCTAAGACATTTCTTGTGGAATTGGCAAAGTGATATTTGGAAGCCCATAGAGGGCTATGGTGAAAAAGGAAATATCCTCCGATGAAATCTGGAAAGAAGCTTTCTGAGAAACTGCTTAGTGTTCTGTTAATTCATCTCACAGAGTTACATCTGTATTTCGTGGATCTCTTTGCTAGCCTTATTTCTGTGGAGTCTGAGAACAGATATTTCCTTTCCCTTGAAGACTATTGGGCCAAAGGAAATATCCTCCGATAACAAAGAGAAAGAAGCTTTCTGAGAAAATTCTTTGTGTTCTGTGAAATCATCTCACAGAGTTACAGCTTTCCCCTCAAGAAGCCTTTCGCTAAGACAGTTCTTGTGGAATTGGCAAAGTGATATTTGGAAGCCCATAGAGGGCTATGGTGAAAAAGGAAATATCCTCCGATGAAATCTGGAAAGAAGCTTTCTGAGAAACTGCTTAGTGTTCTGTTAATTCATCTCACTGAGTTACGTCTGTATTTCGTGGATCTCTTTGTTAGCCTTATTTCTGTGGAATCTGACAACAGATATTTCCTTTCCCTTTGAAGACTATAGGGCCAAAGGAAATATCCTCCGATAACAAAGAGATAGAAGCTTTCTGAGAAACTTCTTTGTGTTCTGTGAAATCATCTCACAGAGTTACAGCTTTCCCCTCAAGAAGCCTTTCGCTAAGACAGTTCTTGTGGAATTGGCAAAGTGATATTTGGAAGCCCATAGAGGGCTATGGTGAAAAAGGAAATATCCTCCGATGAAATCTGGAAAGAAGCTTTCTGAGAAACTGCTTAGTGTTCTGTTAATTCATCTCACAGAGTTACATCTGTATTTCGTGGATCTCTTTGCTAGCCTTATTTCTGTGGAATCTGACAACAGATATTTCCTTTCCCTTTGAAGACTATAGGGCCAAAGGAAATATCCTCCGATAACCAAGAGGAAGAAGCTTTCTGAGAAACTTCTTTGTGTTCTGTGAAATCATCTCACAGAGTTACAGCTTTCCCCTCAAGAAGCCTTTCGCTAAGACAGTTCTTGTGGAATTGGCAAAGTGATATTTGGAAGCCCATAGAGGGCTATGGTGAAAAAGGAAATATCCTCCGATGAAATCTGGAAAGAAGCTTTCTGAGAAACTGCTTAGTGTTCTGTTAATTCATCTCACGGAGTTACATCTGTATTTCGTGGATCTCTTTGCTAATCTTATTTCAGTGGAATCTGACAGCAGATATTTCCTTTCCCTTTGAAGACTATAGGGCCAAAGGAAATATCCTCCGATAGCCAAGAGAAAGAAGCTTTCTGAGAAACTTCTTTGTGTTCTGTGAAATCATCTCACAGAGTTACAGCTTTCCCCTCAAGAAGTCTTTCGCTAAGACAGTTCTTGTGGAATTGGCAAAGTGATATTTGGAAGCCCATAGAGGGCTATGGTGAAAAAGGAAATATCCTCCGATGAAATCTGGAAAGAAGCTTTCTGAGAAACTGCTTAGTGTTCTGTTAATTCATCTCACAGAGTTACATCTGTATTTCGTGGATCTCTTTGCTAGCCTTATTTCTGTGGAATCTGACAACAGATATTTCCTTTCCCTTTGAAGACTATAGGGCCAAAGGAAATATCCTCCGATAACAAAGAGAAAGAAGCTTTCTGAGAAACTTCTTTGTGTTCTGTGAAATCACCTCACAGAGTTACAGCTTTCCCCTCAAGAAGCCTTTCGCTAAGACAGTTCTTGTGGAATTGGCAAAGTGATATTTGGAAGCCCATAGAGGGCTATGGTGAAAAAGGAAATATCCTCCGATGAAATCTGGAAAGAAGCTTTCTGAGAAACTGCTTAGTGTTCTGTTAATTCATCTCACAGAGTTACATCTGTATTTCGTGGATCTCTTTGCTAGCCTTATTTCTGTGGAATCTGACAACAGATATTTCCTTTCCCTTTGAAGACTATAGGGCCAAAGGAAATATCCTCCGATAACAAAGAGAAAGAAGCTTTCTGAGAAACTTCTTTGTGTTCTGTGAAATCATCTCACAGAGTTACAGCTTTCCCCTCAAGAAGCCTTTCGCTAAGACAGTTCTTGTGGAATTGGCAAAGTGATATTTGGAAGCCCATAGAGGGCTATGGTGAAAAAGGAAATATCCTCCGATGAAATCTGGAAAGAAGCTTTCTGAGAAACTGCTTAGTGTTCTGTTAATTCATCTCACAGAGTTACATCTGTATTTCGTGGATCTCTTTGCTAGCCTTATTTCTGTGGAATCTGACAACAGATATTTCCTTTCCCTTTGAAGACTATAAGGCCAAAGGAAATATCCTCTGATAACCAAGAGAAAGAAGCTTTCTGAGAAACTTCTTTGTGTTCTGTGAAATCATCTCACAGAGTTACAGCTTCCCCTCAAGAAGCCTTTCGCTAAGACAGTTCTTGTGGAATTGGCAAAGTGATATTTGGAAGCCCATAGAGGGCTGTGGTGAAAAAGGAAATATCCTCCGATGAAATCTGGAAAGAAGCTTTCTGAGAAACTGCTTAGTGTTCTGTTAATTCATCTCACAGAGTTACATCTGTATTTCGTGGATCTCTTTGCTAGCCTTATTTCTGTGGAATCTGACAACAGATATTTCCTTTCCCTTTGAAGACTATAGGGCCAAAGGAAATATCCTCCGATAACAAAGAGAAAGAAGCTTTCTGAGAAACTTCTTTGTGTTCTGTGAAATCACCTCACAGAGTTACAGCTTTCCCCTCAAGGAGCCTTTCGCTAAGACAGTTCTTGTGGAATTGGCAAAGTCATATTTGGCAGCCCATAGAGGGCTATGGTGAAAAAGGAAATATCCTCCGATGAAATCTGGAAAGAAGCTTTCTGAGAAACTGCTTAGTGTTCTGTTAATTCATCTCACAGAGTTACATCTGTATTTCGTGGATCTCTTTGCTAGCCTTATTTCTGTGGAATCTGACAACAGATATTTCCTTTCCCTTTGAAGACTATAGGGCCAAAGGAAGTATCCTCCGATAACAGAGAGAAAGAAGCTTTCTGAGAAACTTCTTTGTGTTCTGTGGAATCATCTCACAGAGTTACAGCTTTCCCCTCAAGAAGCCTTTCGCTAAGACATTTCTTGTGGAATTGGCAAAGTGATATTTGGAAGCCCATAGAGGGCTATGGTGAAAAAGGAAATATCCTCCGATGAAATCTGGAAAGAAGCTTTCTGAGAAACTGCTTAGTGTTCTGTTAATTCATCTCACAGAGTTACATCTGTATTTCGTGGATCACTTTGCTAGCCTTATTTCTGTGGAGTCTGAGAACAGATATTTCCTTTCCCTTGAAGACTATTGGGCCAAAGGAAATATCCTCCGATAACAAAGAGAAAGAAGCTTTCTGAGAAAATTCTTTGTGTTCTGTGAAATCATCTCACAGAGTTACAGCTTTCCCCTCAAGAAGCCTTTCGCTAAGACAGTTCTTGTGGAATTGGCAAAGTGATATTTGGAAGCCCATAGAGGGCTATGGTGAAAAAGGAAATATCCTCCGATGAAATCTGGAAAGAAGCTTTCTGAGAAACTGCTTAGTGTTCTGTTAATTCATCTCACTGAGTTACGTCTGTATTTCGTGGATCTCTTTGTTAGCCTTATTTCTGTGGAATCTGACAACAGATATTTCCTTTCCCTTTGAAGACTATAGGGCCAAAGGAAATATCCTCCGATAACAAAGAGATAGAAGCTTTCTGAGAAACTTCTTTGTGTTCTGTGAAATCATCTCACAGAGTTACAGCTTTCCCCTCAAGAAGCCTTTCGCTAAGACAGTTCTTGTGGAATTGGCAAAGTGATATTTGGAAGCCCATAGAGGGCTATGGTGAAAAAGGAAATATCCTCCGATGAAATCTGGAAAGAAGCTTTCTGAGAAACTGCTTAGTGTTCTGTTAATTCATCTCACAGAGTTACATCTGTATTTCGTGGATCTCTTTGCTAGCCTTATTTCTGTGGAATCTGACAACAGATATTTCCTTTCCCTTTGAAGACTATAGGGCCAAAGGAAATATCCTCCGATAACCAAGAGGAAGAAGCTTTCTGAGAAACTTCTTTGTGTTCTGTGAAATCATCTCACAGAGTTACAGCTTTCCCCTCAAGAAGCCTTTCGCTAAGACAGTTCTTGTGGAATTGGCAAAGTGATATTTGGAAGCCCATAGAGGGCTATGGTGAAAAAGGAAATATCCTCCGATGAAATCTGGAAAGAAGCTTTCTGAGAAACTGCTTAGTGTTCTGTTAATTCATCTCACGGAGTTACATCTGTATTTCGTGGATCTCTTTGCTAATCTTATTTCAGTGGAATCTGACAGCAGATATTTCCTTTCCCTTTGAAGACTATAGGGCCAAAGGAAATATCCTCCGATAGCCAAGAGAAAGAAGCTTTCTGAGAAACTTCTTTGTGTTCTGTGAAATCATCTCACAGAGTTACAGCTTTCCCCTCAAGAAGTCTTTCGCTAAGACAGTTCTTGTGGAATTGGCAAAGTGATATTTGGAAGCCCATAGAGGGCTATGGTGAAAAAGGAAATATCCTCCGATGAAATCTGGAAAGAAGCTTTCTGAGAAACTGCTTAGTGTTCTGTTAATTCATCTCACAGAGTTACATCTGTATTTCGTGGATCTCTTTGCTAGCCTTATTTCTGTGGAATCTGACAACAGATATTTCCTTTCCCTTTGAAGACTATAGGGCCAAAGGAAATATCCTCCGATAACAAAGAGAAAGAAGCTTTCTGAGAAACTTCTTTGTGTTCTGTGAAATCATCTCACAGAGTTACAGCTTTCCCCTCAAGAAATCTTTCGCTAAGACAGTTCTTGTGGAATTGGCAAAGTGATATTTGGAAGCCCATAGAGGGCTATGGTGAAAAAGGAAATATCCTCCGATGAAATCTGGAAAGAAGCTTTCTGAGAAACTGCTTAGTGTTCTGTTAATTCATCTCACAGAGTTACATCTGTGTTTCGTGGATCTCTTTGCTAGCCTTATTTCTGTGGAATCTGACAACAGATATTTCCTTTCCCTTTGAAGACTATAGGGCCAAAGGAAATATCCTCCGATAACCAAGAGGAAGAAGCTTTCTGAGAAACTTCTTTGTGTTCTGTGAAATCATCTCACAGAGTTACAGCTTTCCCCTCAAGAAGACTTTCGCTAAGACAGTTCTTGTGGAATTGGCAAAGCGACATTTGGAAGCCCATAGAGGGCTATGGTGAAAAAGGAAATATCCTCCGATGAAATCTGGAAAGAAGCTTTCTGAGAAACTGCTTAGTGTTCTGTTAATTCATCTCACAGAGTTACATCTGTATTTCGTGGATCTCTTTGCTAGCCTTATTTCTGTGGAATCTGACAACAGATATTTCCTTTCCCTTTGAAGACTATAGGGCCAAAGGAAATATCCTCCGATAACCAAGAGGAAGAAGCTTTCTGAGAAACTTCTTTGTGTTCTGTGAAATCATCTCACAGAGTTACAGCTTTCCCCTCAAGAAGCCTTTCGCTAAGACAGTTCTTGTGGAATTGGCAAAGTGATATTTGGAAGCCCATAGAGGGCTATGGTGAAAAAGGAAATATCCTCCGATGAAATCTGGAAAGAAGCTTTCTGAGAAACGGCTTAGTGTTCTGTTAATTCATCTCACGGAGTTACATCTGTATTTCGTGGATCTCTTTGCTAGTCTTATTTCTGTGGAATCTGACAGCAGATATTTCCTTTCCCTTTGAAGACTATAGGGCCAAAGGAAATATCCTCCGATAGCCAAGAGAAAGAAGCTTTCTGAGAAACTTCTTTGTGTTCTGTGAAATCATCTCACAGAGTTACAGCTTTCCCCTCAAGAAGTCTTTCGCTAAGACAGTTCTTGTGGAATTGGCAAAGTGATATTTGGAAGCCCATAGAGGGCTATGGTGAAAAAGGAAATATCCTCCGATGAAATCTGGAAAGAAGCTTTCTGAGAAACTGCTTAGTGTTCTGTTAATTCATCTCACAGAGTTACATCTGTATTTCGTGGATCTCTTTGCTAGCCTTATTTCTGTGGAATCTGACAACAGATATTTCCTTTCCCTTTGAAGACTATAGGGCCAAAGGAAATATCCTCCGATAACAAAGAGAAAGAAGCTTTCTGAGAAACTTCTTTGTGTTCTGTGAAATCATCTCACAGAGTTACAGCTTTCCCCTCAAGAAGTCTTTCGCTAAGACAGTTCTTGTGGAATTGGCAAAGTGATATTTGGAAGCCCATAGAGGGCTATGATGAAAAAGGAAATATCCTCCGATGAAATCTGGAAAGAAGCTTTCTGAGAAACTGCTTAGTGTTCTGTTAATTCATCTCACAGAGTTACATCTGTATTTCGTGGATCTCTTTGCTAGCCTTATTTCTGTGGAATCTGACAACAGATATTTCCTTTCCCTTTAAAGACTATAGGGCCAAAGGAAATATCCTCCGATAACAAAGAGAAAGAAGCTTTCTGAGAAACTTCTTTGTGTTCTGTGAAATCATCTCACAGAGTTACAGCTTTCCCCTCAAGAAGCCTTTCGCTAAGACAGTTCTTGTGGAATTGGCAAAGTGATATTTGGAAGCCCATAGAGGGCTATGGTGAAAAAGGAAATATCCTCCGATGAAATCTGGAAAGAAGCTTTCTGAGAAACTGCTTAGTGTTCTGTTAATTCATCTCACAGAGTTACATCTGTGTTTCGTGGATCTCTTTGCTAGCCTTATTTCTGTGGAATCTGACAACAGATATTTCCTTTCCCTTTGAAGACTATAGGGCCAAAGGAAATATCCTCCGATAACCAAGAGGAAGAAGCTTTCTGAGAAACTTCTTTGTGTTCTGTGAAATCATCTCACAGAGTTACAGCTTTCCCCTCAAGAAGACTTTCGCTAAGACAGTTCTTGTGGAATTGGCAAAGTGACATTTGGAAGCCCATAGAGGGCTATGGTGAAAAAGGAAATATCCTCCGATGAAATCTGGAAAGAAGCTTTCTGAGAAACTGCTTAGTGTTCTGTTAATTCATCTCACAGAGTTACATCTGTATTTCGTGGATCTCTTTGCTAGCCTTATTTCTGTGGAATCTGACAACAGATATTACCTATCCCTTTGAAGACTATAGGGCCAAAGGAAATATCCTCCGATAACAAAGAGAAAGAAGCTTTCTGAGAAACTTCTTTGTGTTCTGTGAAATCATCTCACAGAGTTACAGCTTTCCCGTCAAGAAGCCTTTCGCTAAGACAGTTCTTGTGGAATTGGCAAAGTGATATTTGGAAGCCCATAGAGGGCTATGGTGAAAAAGGAAATATCCTCCGATGAAATCTGGAAAGAAGCTTTCTGAGAAACTGCTTAGTGTTCTGTTAATTCATCTCACAGAGTTACATCTGTATTTCGTGGATCACTTTGCTAGCCTTATTTCTGTGGAGTCTGAGAACAGATATTTCCTTTCCCTTGAAGACTATAGGGCCAAAGGAAATATCCTCCGATAACAAAGCGAAAGAAGCTTTCTGAGAAACTTCTTTGTGTTCTGTGAAATCATCTCACAGAGTTACAGCTTTCCCCTCAAGAAGCCTTTCGCTAAGACAGTTCTTGTGGAATTGGCAAAGTGATATTTGGAAGCCCATAGAGGGCTATGGTGAAAAAGGAAATATCCTCCGATGAAATCTGGGAAGAAGCTTTCTGAGAAACTGCTTAGTGTTCTGTTAATTCATCTCACAGAGTTACATCTGTATTTCGTGGATCTCTTTGCTAGCCTTATTTCTGTGGAATCTGACAACAGATATTTCCTTTCCCTTTGAAGACTGTAGGGCCAAAGGAAATATCCTCCGATAACAGAGAGAAAGAAGCCTTCTGAGAAACTTCTTTGTGTTCTGTGAAATCATCTCACAGAGTTACAGCTTTCCCCTCAAGAAGCCTTTCGCTAAGACAGTTCTTGTGGAATTGGCAAAGTGATATTTGGAAGCCCATAGAGGGCTGTGGTGAAAAAGGAAATATCCTCCGATGAAATCTGGAAAGAAGCTTTCTGAGAAACCGCTTAGTGTTCTGTTAATTCATCTCGCAGAGTTACATCTGTATTTCTTGGATCTCCTTGCTAGCCTTATTTCTGTGGAATCTGACAACAGATATTTCCTTTCCCTTTGAAGACTATAGGGCCAAAGGAAATATCCTCCGATAACAAAGAGAAAGAAGCTTTCTGAGAAACTTCTTTGTGTTCTGTGAAATCACCTCACAGAGTTACAGCTTTCCCCTCAAGAAGCCTTTCGCTAAGACAGTTCTTGTGGAATTGGCAAAGTGATATTTGGCAGCCCATAGAGGGCTATGGTGAAAAAGGAAATATCCTCCGATGAAATCTGGAAAGAAGCTTTCTGAGAAACTGCTTAGTGTTCTGTTAATTCATCTCACAGAGTTACATCTGTATTTCTTGGATCTCTTTGCTAGCCTTATTTCTGTGGAATCTGACAACAGATATTTCCTTTCCCTTTGAAGACTATAGGGCCAAAGGAAGTATCCTCCGATAACAGAGAGAAAGAAGCTTTCTGAGAAACTTCTTTGTGTTCTGTGAAATCATCTCACAGAGTTACAGCTTTCCCCTCAAGAAGCCTGTCGCTAAGACAGTTCTTTTGGAATTGGCAAAGTGATATTTGGAAGCCCATAGAGGGCTATGGTGAAAAAGGAAATATCCTCCGATGAAATCTGGAAAGAAGCTTTCTGAGAAACTGCTTAGTGTTCTGTTAATTCATCTCACAGAGTTACATCTGTATTTCGTGGATCACTTTGCTAGCCTTATTTCTCTGGAGTCTGAGAACTGATATTTCCTTTCCCTTGATGACTATAGGGCCAAAGGAAATATCCTCCGATAACAAAGGGAAAGAAGCTTTCTGAGAAAATTCTTTGTGTTCTCTGAAATCATCTCACAGAGTTACAGCTTTCCCCTCAAGAAGCCTTTCGCTAAGACAGTTCTTTTGGAATTGGCAAAGTGATATTTGGGAGCCCATAGAGGGCTATGGTGAAAAAGGAAATATCCTCCGATGAAATCTGGAAAGAAGCTTTCTGAGAAACTGCTTAGTGTTCTGTTAATTCATCTCACTTAGTTACATCTGTATTTCGTGGATCTCTTTGTTAGCCTTATTTCTGTGGAATCTGACAACAGATATTTCCTTTCCCTTTGACGACTATAGGGCCAAAGGAAATATCCTCCGATAACCAAGAGAAAGAAGCTTTCTGAGAAACTTCTTTGTGTTCTGTGAAATCATCTCACAGAGTTACAGCTTTCCCCTCAAGAAGCCTTTCGCTAAGACAGTTCTTGTGGAATTGGCAAAGTGATATTTGGAAGCCCATAGAGGGCTATGGTGAAAAAGGAAATATCCTCCGATGAAATCTGGAAAGAAGCTTTCTGAGAAACTGCTTAGTGTTCTGTTAATTCATCTCACAGAGTTACATCTGTATTTCGTGGATCTCTTTGCTAGCCTTATTTCTGTGGAATCTGACAACAGATATTTCCTTTCCCTTTGAAGACTATAGGGCCAAAGGAAATATCCTCCGATAACCAAGAGGAAGAAGCTTTCTGAGAAACTTCTTTGTGTTCTGTGAAATCATCTCACAGAGTTACAGCTTTCCCCTCAAGAAGCCTTTCGCTAAGACAGTTCTTGTGGAATTGGCAAAGTGATATTTGGAAGCCCATAGAGGGCTATGGTGAAAAAGTAAATATCCTCCGATGAAATCTGGAAAGAAGCTTTCTGAGAAACGGCTTAGTGTTCTGTTAATTCATCTCACAGAGTTACATCTGTATTTCGTGGATCACTTTGCTAGCCTTATTTCTGTGGAGTCTGAGAACAGATATTTCCTTTCCCTTGAAGACTATAGGGCCAAAGGAAATATCCTCCGATAACAAAGAGAAAGAAGCTTTCTGAGAAACTTCTTTGTGTTCTGTGAAATCATCTCACAGAGTTACAGCTTTCCCCTCAAGAAGCCTTTCGCTAAGACAGTTCTTGTGGAATTGGCAAAGTGATATTTGGAAGCCCATAGAGGGCTATGGTGAAAAAGGAAATATCCTCCGATGAAATCTGGGAAGAAGCTTTCTGAGAAACTGCTTAGTGTTCTGTTAATTCATCTCACAGAGTTACATCTGTATTTCGTGGATCTCTTTGCTAGCCTTATTTCTGTGGAATCTGACAACAGATATTTCCTTTCCCTTTGAAGACTGTAGGGCCAAAGGAAATATCCTCCGATAACAGAGAGAAAGAAGCCTTCTGAGAAACTTCTTTGTGTTCTGTGAAATCATCTCACAGAGTTACAGCTTTCCCCTCAAGAAGCCTTTCGCTAAGACAGTTCTTGTGGAATTGGCAAAGTGATATTTGGAAGCCCATACAGGGCTATGGTGAAAAAGGAAATATCCTCCGATGAAATCTGGAAAGATGCTTTCGGAGAAACTGCTTAGTGTTCTGTTAATTCATCTCACAGAGTTACATCTGTATTTCGTGGATCTCTTTGCTAGCCTTATTTCTGTGGAATCTGACAACAGATATTTCCTTTCCCTTTGAAGACTATAGGGCCAAAGGAAATATCCTCCGATAACAGAGAGAAAGAAGCTTTCTGAGAAACGTCTATGTGTTCTGTGAAATCATCTCACAGAGTTACAGCTTTCCCCTCAAGAAGCCTTTCGTTAAGACAGTTCTTGTGGAATTGGCAAAGTGATATTTGGAAGCCCATAGAGGGCTATGATGAAAAAGGAAATCTCCGATGAAATCTGGAAAGAAGCTTTCTGAGAAACTGCTTAGTGTTCTGTTAATTCATCTCACAGAGTTACATCTGTATTTCGTGGATCTCTTTGCTAGCCTTATTTCTGTGGAATCTGACAACAGATATTTCCTTTCCCTTTGAAGATTATAGGGCCAAAGGAAATATCCTCCGATAACAAAGAGAAAGAAGCTTTCTGCGAAACTTCTTTGTGTTCTGTGAAATCACCTCACAGAGTTACAGCTTTCCCCTCAAGAAGCCTTTCGCTAAGACAGTTCTTGTGGAATTGGCAAAGTGATATTTGGAAGCCCATAGAGGGCTGTGGTGAAAAAGGAAATATCCTCCGATGAAATCTGGAAAGAAGCTTTCTGAGAAACCGCTTAGTGTTCTGTTAATTCATCTCACAGAGTTACATCTGTATTTCGTGGATCTCTTTGCTAGCCTTATTTCTGTGGAATCTGACAACAGATATTTCCTTTCCCTTTGAAGACTATAGGGCCAAAGGAAATATCCTCTATAACAAAGAGAAAGAAGCTTTCTGAGAAACTTCTTTGTGTTCTGTGAAATCACCTCACAGAGTTACAGCTTTCCCCTCAAGAAGCCTTTCGCTAAGACAGTTCTTGTGGAATTGGCAAAGTGATATTTGGCAGCCCATAGAGGGCTATGGTGAAAAAGGAAATATCCTCCGATGAAATCTGCAAAGAAGCTTTCTGAGAAACTGCTTAGTGTTCTGTTAATTCATCTCACAGAGTTACATCTGTATTTCTTGGATCTCTTTGCTAGCCTTATTTCTGTGGAATCTGACAACAGATATTTCCTTTCCCTTTGAAGTCTATAGGGCCAAAGGAAATATCCTCCGATAGCCAAGAGAAAGAAGCTTTCTGAGAAACTTCTTTGTGTTCTGTGAAATCATCTCACAGAGTTACAGCTTTCCCCTCAAGAAGCCTTTCGCTAAGACAGTTCTTGTGGAATTGGCAAAGTGATATTTGGAAGCCCATAGAGGGCTATGGTGAAAAAGGAAATATCCTCCGATGAAATCTGGAAAGAAGCTTTCTGAGAAACTGCTTAGTGTTCTGTTAATTCATCTCACAGAGTTACATCTGTATTTCGTGGATCTCTTTGCTAGCCTTATTTCTGTGGAATCTGACAACAGATATTTCCTTTCCCTTTGAAGACTATAGGGCCAAAGGAAATATCCTCCGATAACAAAGAGAAAGAAGCTTTCTGAGAAACTTCTTTGTGTTCTGTGAAATCATCTCACAGAGTTACAGCTTTCCCCTCAAGAAGCCTTTCGCTAAGACAGTTCTTGTGGAATTGGCAAAGTGATATTTGGAAGCCCATAGAGGGCTATGGTGAAAAAGGAAATATCCTCCGATGAAATCTGGAAAGAAGCTTTCTGAGAAACTGCTTAGTGTTCTGTTAATTCATCTCACAGAGTTACATCTGTATTTCGTGGATCTCTTTGCTAGCCTTATTTCTGTGGAATCTGACAACAGATATTTCCTTTCCCTTTGAAGACTATAAGGCCAAAGGAAATATCCTCTGATAACCAAGAGAAAGAAGCTTTCTGTGAAACTTCTTTGTGTTCTGTGAAATCATCTCACAGAGTTACAGCTTCCCCTCAAGAAGCCTTTCGCTAAGACAGTTCTTGTGGAATTGGCAAAGTGATATTTGGAAGCCCATAGAGGGCTGTGGTGAAAAAGGAAATATCCTCCGATGAAATCTGGAAAGAAGCTTTCTGAGAAACTGCTTAGTGTTCTGTTAATTCATCTCACAGAGTTACATCTGTATTTCGTGGATCTCTTTGCTAGCCTTATTTCTGTGGAATCTGACAACAGATATTTCCTTTCCTTTTGAAGACTATAGGGCCAAAGGAAATATCCTCCGATAACAAAGAGAAAGAAGCTTTCTGAGAAACTTCTTTGTGTTCTGTGAAATCACCTCACAGAGTTACAGCTTTCCCCTCAAGAAGCCTTTCGCTAAGACAGTTCTTGTGGAATTGGCAAAGTGATATTTGGCAGCCCATAGAGGGCTATGGTGAAAAACGAAATATCCTCCGATGAAATCTGGAAAGAAGCTTTCTGAGAAACTGCTTAGTGTTCTGTTAATTCATCTCACAGAGTTACATCTTTATTTCGTGGATCTCTTTGCTAGCCTTATTTCTGTGGAATCTGACAACAGATATTTCCTTTCCCTTTGAAGACTACAGGGCCAAAGGAAGTATCCTCCGATAACAGAGAGAAAGAAGCTTTCTGAGAAACTTCTTTGTGTTCTGTGAAATCATCTCACAGAATTACAGCTTTCCCCTCAAGAAGCCTTTCGCTAAGACAGTTCTTGTGGAATTGGCAAAGTGATATTTGGAAGCCCATAGAGGGCTATGGTGAAAAAGGAAATATCCTCCGATGAAATCTGGAAAGAAGCTTTCTGAGAAACTGCTTAGTGTTCTGTTAATTCATCTCACAGAGTTACATCTGTATTTCGTGGATCACTTTGCTAGCCTTATTTCTTGGGAGTCTGAGAACAGATATTTCCTTTCCCTTGAAGACTATAGGGCCAAAGGAAATATCCTCCGATAACAAAGAGAAAGAAGCTTTCTGAGAAAATTCTTTGTGTTCTGTGAAATCATCTCACAGAGTTACAGCTTTCCCCTCAAGAAGCCTTTCGCTAAGACAGTTCTTGTGGAATTGGCAAAGTGATATTTGGAAGCCCATAGAGGGCTATGGTGAAAAAGGAAATATCCTCCGATGAAATCTGGAAAGAAGCTTTCTGAGAAACTGCTTAGTGTTCTGTTAATTCATCTCACAGAGTTACATCTGTATTTCGTGGATCTCTTTGCTAGCCTTATTTCTGTGGAATCTGACAACAGATATTTCCTTTCCCTTTGAAGACTATAGGGCCAAAGGAAATATCCTCCGATAACAAAGAGAAAGAAGCTTTCTGAGAAACTTCTTTGTGTTCTGTGAAATCATCTCACAGAGTTACAGCTTTCCCCTCAAGAAGCCTTTCGCTAAGACAGTTCTTGTGGAATTGGCAAAGTGATATTTGGAAGCCCATAGAGGGCTATGGTGAAAAAGGAAATATCCTCCGATGAAATCTGGAAAGAAGCTTTCTGAGAAACTGCTTAGTGTTCTGTTAATTCATCTCACAGAGTTACATCTGTATTTCGTGGATCTCTTTGCTAGCCTTATTTCTGTGGAATCTGACAACAGATATTTCCTTTCCCTTTGAAGACTATAGGGCCAAAGGAAGTATCCTCCGATAACAGAGAGAAAGAAGCTTTCTGAGAAACTTCTTTGTGTTCTGTGAAATCATCTCACAGAGTTACAGCTTTCCCCTCAAGAAGCCTTTCGCTAAGACAGTTCTTGTGGAATTGGCAAAGTGATATTTGGAAGCCCATAGAGGGCTATGGTGAAAAAGGAAATATCCTCCGATGAAATCTGGAAAGAAGCTTTCTGAGAAACTGCTTAGTGTTCTGTTAATTCATCTCAGAGAGTTACATCTGTACTTCGTAGATCACTTTGCTAGCCTTATTTCTGTGGAGTCTGAGAACAGATATTTCCTTTCCCTTGAAGACTCTAGGGCCAAAGGAAATATCCTCCGATAACAAAGAGAAAGAAGCTTTCTGAGAAAATTCTTTGTGTTCTGTGAAATCATCTCACAGAGTTACAGCTTTCCCCTCAAGAAGCCTTTCGCTAAGACAGTTCTTGTGGAATTGGCAAAGTGATATTTGGAAGCCCATAGAGGGCTATGGTGAAAAAGGAAATATCCTCCGATGAAATCTGGAAAGAAGCTTTCTGAGAAACTGCTTAGTGTTCTGTTAATTCATCTCACAGAGTTACATCTGTATTTCGTGGATCTCTTTGCTAGCCTTATTTCTGTGGAATCTGACAACAGATATTTCCTTTCCCTTTGAAGACTATAGGGCCAAAGGAAATATCCTCCGATAACCAAGAGAAAGAAGCTTTCTGAGAAACTTCTTTGTGTTCTGTGAAATCACCTCACAGAGTTACAGCTTTCCCCTCAAGGAGCCTTTCGCTAAGACAGTTCTTGTGGAATTGGCAAAGTCATATTTGGCAGCCCATAGAGGGCTATGGTGAAAAAGGAAATATCCTCCGATGAAATCTGGAAAGAAGCTTTCTGAGAAACTGCTTAGTGTTCTGTTAATTCATCTCACAGAGTTACATCTGTATTTCGTGGATCTCTTTGCTAGCCTTATTTCTGTGGAATCTGACAACAGATATTTCCTTTCCCTTTGAAGACTATAGGGCCAAAGGAAGTATCCTCCGATAACAGAGAGAAAGAAGCTTTCTGAGAAACTTCTTTGTGTTCTGTGAAATCATCTCACAGAGTTACAGCTTTCCCCTCAAGAAGCCTTTCGCTAAGACATTTCTTGTGGAATTGGCAAAGTGATATTTGGAAGCCCATAGAGGGCTATGGTGAAAAAGGAAATATCCTCCGATGAAATCTGGAAAGAAGCTTTCTGAGAAACTGCTTAGTGTTCTGTTAATTCATCTCACAGAGTTACATCTGTATTTCGTGGATCACTTTGCTAGCCTTATTTCTGTGGAGTCTGAGAACAGATATTTCCTTTCCCTTGAAGACTATAGGGCCAAAGGAAATATCCTCCGATAACAAAGAGAAAGAAGCTTTCTGAGAAAATTCTTTGTGTTCTGTGAAATCATCTCACAGAGTTACAGCTTTCCCCTCAAGAAGCCTTTCGCTAAGACAGTTCTTGTGGAATTGGCAAAGTGATATTTGGAAGCCCATAGAGGGCTATGGTGAAAAAGGAAATATCCTCCGATGAAATCTGGAAAGAAGCTTTCTGAGAAACTACTTAGTGTTCTGTTAATTCATCTCACTGAGTTACATCTGTATTTCGTGGATCTCTTTGTTAGCCTTATTTCTGAGGAATCTGACAACAGATATTTCCTTTCCCTTTGAAGACTATAGAGCCAAAGGAAATATCCTCCGATAACAAAGAGATAGAAGCTTTCTGAGAAACTTCTTTGTGTTCTGTGAAATCATCTCACAGAGTTACAGCTTTCCCCTCAAGAAGCCTTTCGCTAAGACAGTTCTTGTGGAATTGGCAAAGTGATATTTGGAAGCCCATAGAGGGCTATGGTGAAAAAGGAAATATCCTCCGATGAAATCTGGAAAGAAGCTTTCTGAGAAACTGCTTAGTGTTCTGTTAATTCATCTCACAGAGTTACATCTGTATTTCGTGGATCTCTTTGCTAGCCTTATTTCTGTGGAATCTGACAACAGATATTTCCTTTCCCTTTGAAGACTATAGGGCCAAAGGAAATATCCTCCGATAACCAAGAGGAAGAAGCTTTCTGAGAAACTTCTTTGTGTTCTGTGAAATCATCTCACAGAGTTACAGCTTTCCCCTCAAGAAGCCTTTCGCTAAGACAGTTCTTGTGGAATTGGCAAAGTGATATTTGGAAGCCCATAGAGGGCTATGGTGAAAAAGGAAATATCCTCCGATGAAATCTGGAAAGAAGCTTTCTGAGAAACGGCTTAGTGTTCTGTTAATTCATCTCACGGAGTTACATCTGTATTTCTTGGATCTCTTTGCTAGTCTTATTTCTGTGGAATCTGACAGCAGATATTTCCTTTCCCTTTGAAGACTATAGGGCCAAAGGAAATATCCTCCGATAGCCAAGAGAAAGAAGCTTTCTGAGAAACTTCTTTGTGTTCTGTGAAATCATCTCAAAGAGTTACAGCTTTCCCCTCAAGAAGTCTTTCGCGAAGACAGTTCTTGTGGAATTGGCAAAGTGATATTTGGAAGCCCATAGAGGGCTATGGTGAAAAAGGAAATATCCTCCGATGAAATCTGGAAAGAAGCTTTCTGAGAAACTGCTTAGTGTTCTGTTAATTCATCTCACAGAGTTACATCTGTATTTCGTGGATCTCTTTGCTAGCCTTATTTCTGTGGAATCTGACAACAGATATTTCCTTTCCCTTTGAAGACTATAGGGCCAAAGGAAATATCCTCCGATAACAAAGAGAAAGAAGCTTTCTGAGAAACTTCTTTGTGTTCTGTGAAATCATCTCACAGAGTTACAGCTTTCCCCTCAAGAAGTCTTTCGCTAAGACAGTTCTTGTGGAATTGGCAAAGTGATATTTGGAAGCCCATAGAGGGCTATGGTGAAAAAGGAAATATCCTCCGATGAAATCTGGAAAGAAGCTTTCTGAGAAACTGCTTAGTGTTCTGTTAATTCATCTCACAGAGTTACATCTGTGTTTCGTGGATCTCTTTGCTAGCCTTATTTCTGTGGAATCTGACAACAGATATTTCCTTTCCCTTTGAAGACTATAGGGCCAAAGGAAATATCCTCCGATAACCAAGAGGAAGAAGCTTTCTGAGAAACTTCTTTGTGTTCTGTGAAATCATCTCACAGAGTTACAGCTTTCCCCTCAAGAAGACTTTCGCTAAGACAGTTCTCGTGGAATTGGCAAAGTGACATTTGGAAGCCCATAGAGGGCTATGGTGAAAAAGGAAATATCCTCCGATGAAATCTGGAAAGAAGCTTTCTGAGAAACTGCTTAGTGTTCTGTTAATTCATCTCACAGAGTTACATCTGTATTTCGTGGATCTCTTTGCTAGCCTTATTTCTGTGGAATCTGACAACAGATATTACCTATCCCTTTGAAGACTATAGGGCCAAAGGAAATATCCTCCGATAACAAAGAGAAAGAAGCTTTCTGAGAAACTTCTTTGTGTTCTGTGAAATCATCTCACAGAGTTACAGCTTTCCCCTCAAGAAGCCTTTCGCTAAGACAGTTCTTGTGGAATTGGCAAAGTGATATTTGGAAGCCCATAGAGGGGTATGGTGAAAAAGGAAATATCCTCCGATGAAATCTGGAAAGAAGCTTTCTGAGAAACTGCTTAGTGTTCTGTTAATTCATCTCACAGAGTTACATCTGTATTTCGTGGATCACTTTGCTAGCCTTATTTCTGTGGAGTCTGAGAACAGATATTTCCTTTCCCTTGAAGACTATAGGGCCAAAGGAAATATCCTCCGATAACAAAGAGAAAGAAGCTTTCTGAGAAACTTCTTTGTGTTCTGTGAAATCATCTCACAGAGTTACAGCTTTCCCCTCAAGAAGCCTTTCGCTAAGACAGTTCTTGTGGAATTGGCAAAGTGATATTTGGAAGCCCATAGAGGGCTATGGTGAAAAAGGAAATATCCTCCGATGAAATCTGGGAAGAAGCTTTCTGAGAAACTGCTTAGTGTTCTGTTAATTCATCTCACAGAGTTACATCTGTATTTCGTGGATCTCTTTGCTAGCCTTATTTCTGTGGAATCTGACAACAGATATTTCCTTTCCCTTTGAAGACTGTAGGGCCAAAGGAAATACCCTCCGATAACAGAGAGAAAGAAGCCTTCTGAGAAACTTCTTTGTGTTCTGTGAAATCATCTCACAGAGTTACAGCTTTCCCCTCAAGAAGCCTTTCGCTAAGACAGTTCTTGTGGAATTGGCAAAGTGATATTTGGAAGCCCATACAGGGCTATGGTGAAAAAGGAAATATCCTCCGATGAAATCTGGAAAGATGCTTTCGGAGAAACTGCTTAGTGTTCTGTTAATTCATCTCACAGTGTTACATCTGTATTTCGTGGATCTCTTTGCTAGCCTTATTTCTGTGGAATCTGACAACAGATATTTCCTTTCCCTTTGAAGACTATAGGGCCAAAGGAAATATCCTCCGATAATAGAGAGAAAGAAGCTTTCTGAGAAACGTCTATGTGTTCTGTGAAATCATCTCACAGAGTTACAGCTTTCCCCTCAAGAAGCCTTTCGTTAAGACAGTTCTTGTGGAATTGGCAAAGTGATATTTGGAAGCCCATAGAGGGCTATGATGAAAAAGGAAATATCCGATGAAATCTGGAAAGAAGCTTTCTGAGAAACTGCTTAGTGTTCTGTTAATTCATCTCACAGAGTTACATCTGTATTTCGTGGATCTCTTTGCTAGCCTTATTTCTGTGGAATCTGACAACAGATATTTCCTTTCCCTTTGAAGATTATAGGGCCAAAGGAAATATCCTCCGATAACAAAGAGAAAGAAGCTTTCTGCGAAACTTCTTTGTGTTCTGTGAAATCATCTCACAGAGTTACAGCTTTCCCCTCAAGAAGCCTTTCGCTAAGACAGTTCTTGTGGAATTGGCAAAGTGATATTTGGAAGCCCATAGAGGGCTATGGTGAAAAAGGAAATATCCTCCGATGAAATCTGGAAAGAAGCTTTCTGAGAAACTGCTTAGTGTTCTGTTAATTCATCTCACAGAGTTACATCTGTATTTCGTGGATCTCTTTGCTAGCCTTATTTCTGTGGAATCTGACAACAGATATTTCCTTTCCCTTTGAAGACTGTAGGGCCAAAGGAAATACCCTCCGATAACAGAGAGAAAGAAGCCTTCTGAGAAACTTCTTTGTGTTCTGTGAAATCATCTCACAGAGTTACAGCTTTCCCCTCAAGAAGCCTTTCGCTAAGACAGTTCTTGTGGAATTGGCAAAGTGATATTTGGAAGCCCATAGAGGGCTATGGTGAAAAAGGAAATATCCTCCGATGAAATCTGGAAAGATGCTTTCGGAGAAACTGCTTAGTGTTCTGTTAATTCATCTCACAGTGTTACATCTGTATTTCGTGGATCTCTTTGCTAGCCTTATTTCTGTGGAATCTGACAACAGATATTTCCTTTCCCTTTGAAGACTATAGGGCCAAAGGAAGTATCCTCCGATAACAGAGAGAAAGAAGCTTTCTGAGAAACTTCTTTGTGTTCTGTGAAATCATCTCACAGAGTTACAGCTTTCCCCTCAAGAAGCCTTTCGTTAAGACAGTTCTTGTGGAATTGGCAAAGTGATATTTGGAAGCCCATAGAGGGCTATGGTGAAAAAGGAAATATCCTCCGATGAAATCTGGAAAGAAGCTTTCTGAGAAACTGCTTAGTGTTCTGTTAATTCATCTCAGAGAGTTACATCTGTACTTCGTAGATCACTTTGCTAGCCTTATTTCTGTGGAGTCTGAGAACAGATATTTCCTTTCCCTTGAAGACTCTAGGGCCAAAGGAAATATCCTCCGATAACAAAGAGAAAGAAGCTTTCTGAGAAAATTCTTTGTGTTCTGTGAAATCATCTCACAGAGTTACAGCTTTCCCCTCAAGAAGCCTTTCGCTAAGACAGTTCTTGTGGAATTGGCAAAGTGATATTTGGAAGCCCATAGAGGGCTATGGTGAAAAAGGAAATATCCTCCGATGAAATCTGGAAAGAAGCTTTCTGAGAAACCGCTTAGTGTTCTGTTAATTCATCTCACAGAGTTACATCTGTATTTCGTGGATCTCTTTGCTAGCCTTATTTCTGTGGAATCTGACAACAGATATTTCCTTTCCCTTTGAAGACTATAGGGCCAAAGGAAATATCCTCCGATAACAAAGAGAAAGAAGCTTTCTGAGAAACTTCTTTGTGTTCTGTGAAATCACCTCACAGAGTTACAGCTTTCCCCTCAAGAAGCCTTTCGCTAAGACAGTTCTTGTGGAATTGGCAAAGTGATATTTGGCAGCCCATAGAGGGCTATGGTGAAAAAGGAAATATCCTCCGATGAAATCTGCAAAGAAGCTTTCTGAGAAACTGCTTAGTGTTCTGTTAATTCATCTCACAGAGTTACATCTGTATTTCTTGGATCTCTTTGCTAGCCTTATTTCTGTGGAATCTGACAACAGATATTTCCTTTCCCTTTGAAGACTATAGGGCCAAAGGAAATATCCTCCGATAGCCAAGAGAAAGAAGCTTTCTGAGAAACTTCTTTGTGTTCTGTCAAATCATCTCACAGAGTTACAGCTTTCCCCTCAAGAAACCTTTCGCTAAGACAGTTCTTGTGGAATTGGCAAAGTGATATTTGGAAGCCCATAGAGGGCTATGGTGAAAAAGGAAATATCCTCCGATGAAATCTGGAATGAAGCTTTCTGAGAAACTGCTTAGTGTTCTGTAAATTCATCTCACAGAGTTACATCTGTATTTCGTGGATCTCTTTGCTAGCCTTATTTCTGTGGAATCTGACAACAGATATTTCCTTTCCCTTTGAAGACTATAGGGCCAAAGGAAATATCCTCCGATAACAAAGAGAAAGAAGCTTTCTGAGAAACTTCTTTGTGTTCTGTGAAATCATCTCACAGAGTTACAGCTTTCCCCTCAAGAAGCCTTTCGCTAAGACAGTTCTTGTGGAATTGGCAAAGTGATATTTGGAAGCCCATAGAGGGCTATGGTGAAAAAGGAAATATCCTCCGATGAAATCTGGAAAGAAGCTTTCTGAGAAACTGCTTAGTGTTCTGTTAATTCATCTCACAGAGTTACATCTGTATTTCGTGGATCTCTTTGCTAGCCTTATTTCTGTGGAATCTGACAACAGATATTTCCTTTCCCTTTGAAGACTATAGGGCCAAAGGAAATATCCTCTGATAACCAAGAGGAAGAAGCTTTCTGAGAAACTTCTTTGTGTTCTGTGAAATCATCTCACAGAGTTACAGCTTTCCCCTCAAGAAGCCTTTCGCTAAGACAGTTCTTGTGGAATTGGCAAAGTGATATTTGGAAGCCCATAGAGGGCTATGGTGAAAAAGGAAATATCCTCCGATGAAATCTGGAAAGAAGCTTTCTGAGAAACGGCTTAGTGTTCTGTTAATTCATCTCACGGAGTTACATCTGTATTTCGTGGATCTCTTTGCTAGTCTTATTTCTGTGGAATCTGACAGCAGATATTTCCTTTCCCTTTGAAGACTATAGGGCCAAAGGAAATATCCTCCGATAGCCAAGAGAAAGAAGCTTTCTGAGAAACTTCTTTGTGTTCTGTGAAATCATCTCACAGAGTTACAGCTTTCCCCTCAAGAAGTCTTTCGCTAATACAGTTCTTGTGGAATTGGCAAAGTGATATTTGGAAGCCCATAGAGGGCTATGGTGAAAAAGGAAATATCCTCCGATGAAATCTGGAAAGAAGCTTTCTGAGAAACTGCTTAGTGTTCTGTTAATTCATCTCACAGAGTTACATCTGTATTTCGTGGATCTCTTTGCTAGCCTTATTTCTGTGGAATCTGACAACAGATATTTCCTTTCCCTTTGAAGACTATAGGGCCAAAGGAAATATCCTCCGATAACAAAGAGAAAGAAGCTTTCTGAGAAACTTCTTTGTGTTCTGTGAAATCATCTCACAGAGTAACAGCTTTCCCCTCAAGAAGTCTTTCGCTAAGACAGTTCTTGTGGAATTGGCAAAGTGATATTTGGAAGCCCATAGAGGGCTATGGTGAAAAAGGAAATATCCTCCGATGAAATCTGGAAAGAAGCTTTCTGAGAAACTGCTTAGTGTTCTGTTAATTCATCTCACAGAGTTACATCTGTATTTCGTGGATCTCTTTGCTAGCCTTATTTCTGTGGAATCTGACAACAGATATTTCCTTTCCCTTTAAAGACTATAGGGCCGAAGGAAATATCCTCCGATAACAAAGAGAAAGAAGCTTTCTGAGAAACTTCTTTGTGTTCTGTGAAATCATCTCACAGAGTTACAGCTTTCCCCTCAAGAAGCCTTTCGCTAAGACAGTTCTTGTGGAATTGGCAAAGTGATATTTGGAAGCCCATAGAGGGCTATGGTGAAAAAGGAAATATCCTCCGATGAAATCTGGAAAGAAGCTTTCTGAGAAACTGCTTAGTGTTCTGTTAATTCATCTCACAGAGTTACATCTGTGTTTCGTGGATCTCTTTGCTAGCCTTATTTCTGTGGAATCTGACAACAGATATTTCCTTTCCCTTTGAAGACTATAGGGCCAAAGGAAATATCCTCCGATAACCAAGAGGAAGAAGCTTTCTGAGAAACTTCTTTGTGTTCTGTGAAATCATCTCACAGAGTTACAGCTTTCCCCTCAAGAAGACTTTCGCTAAGACAGTTCTTGTGGAATTGGCAAAGTGACATTTGGAAGCCCATAGAGGGCTATGGTGAAAAAGGAAATATCCTCCGATGAAATCTGGAAAGAAGCTTTCTGAGAAACTGCTTAGTGTTCTGTTAATTCATCTCAAGGAGTTACATCTGTATTTCGTGGATCTCTTTGCTAGCCTTATTTCTGTGGAATCTGACAACAGATATTACCTATCCCTTTGAAGACTATAGGGCCAAAGGAAATATCCTCCGATAACAAAGAGAAAGAAGCTTTCTGAGAAACTTCTTTGTGTTCTGTGAAATCATCTCACAGAGTTACAGCTTTCCCCTCAAGAAGCCTTTCGCTAAGACAGTTCTTGTGGAATTGGCAAAGTGATATTTGGAAGCCCATAGAGGGCTATGGTGAAAAAGGAAATATCCTCCGATGAAATCTGGAAAGAAGCTTTCTGAGAAACTGCTTAGTGTTCTGTTAATTCATCTCACAGAGTTACATCTGTATTTCGTGGATCACTTTGCTAGCCTTATTTCTGTGGAGTCTGAGAACAGATATTTCCTTTCCCTTGAAGACTATAGGGCCAAAGGAAATATCCTCCGATAACAAAGAGAAAGAAGCTTTCTGAGAAACTTCTTTGTGTTCTGTGAAATCATCTCACAGAGTTACAGCTTTCCCCTCAAGAAGCCTTTCGCTAAGACAGTTCTTGTGGAATTGGCAAAGTGATATTTGGAAGCCCATAGAGGGCTATGGTGAAAAAGGAAATATCCTCCGATGAAATCTGGGAAGAAGCTTTCTGAGAAACTGCTTAGTGTTCTGTTAATTCATCTCACAGAGTTACATCTGTATTTCGTGGATCTCTTTGCTAGCCTTATTTCTGTGGAATCTGACAACAGATATTTCCTTTCCC
Organism: Macaca nemestrina; assembly: GCF_043159975.1. Classification (NCBI taxonomy): domain Eukaryota; kingdom Metazoa; phylum Chordata; class Mammalia; order Primates; family Cercopithecidae; genus Macaca; species Macaca nemestrina. The sequence continues at coordinate 30,449,855 of NC_092141.1, read as the reverse complement.
TTTGAAGACTGTAGGGCCAAAGGAAATATCCTCCGATAACAGAGAGAAAGAAGCCTTCTGAGAAACTTCTTTGTGTTCTGTGAAATCATCTCACAGAGTTACAGCTTTCCCCTCAAGAAGCCTTTCGCTAAGACAGTTCTTGTGGAATTGGCAAAGTGATATTTGGAAGCCCATACAGGGCTATGGTGAAAAAGGAAATATCCTCCGATGAAATCTGGAAAGATGCTTTCGGAGAAACTGCTTAGTGTTCTGTTAATTCATCTCACAGAGTTACATCTGTATTTCGTGGATCTCTTTGCTAGCCTTATTTCTGTGGAATCTGACAACAGATATTTCCTTTCCCTTTGAAGACTATAGGGCCAAAGGAAATATCCTCCGATAACAGAGAGAAAGAAGCTTTCTGAGAAACGTCTATGTGTTCTGTGAAATCATCTCACAGAGTTACAGCTTTCCCCTCAAGAAGCCTTTCGTTAAGACAGTTCTTGTGGAATTGGCAAAGTGATATTTGGAAGCCCATAGAGGGCTATGATGAAAAAGGAAATCTCCGATGAAATCTGGAAAGAATCTTTCTGAGAAACTGCTTAGTGTTCTGTTAATTCATCTCACAGAGTTACATCTGTATTTCGTGGATCTCTTTGCTAGCCTTATTTCTGTGGAATCTGACAACAGATATTTCCTTTCCCTTTGAAGATTATAGGACCAAAGGAAATATCCTCCGATAACAAAGAGAAAGAAGCTTTCTGAGAAACTTCTTTGTGTTCTGTGAAATCATCTCACAGAGTTACAGCTTTCCCCTCAAGAAGCCTTTCGCTAAGACAGTTCTTGTGGAATTGGCAAAGTGATATTTGGAAGCCCATAGAGGGCTGAGGTGAAAAAGGAAATATCCTCCGATGAAATCTGGAAAGAAGCTTTCTGAGAAACCGCTTAGTGTTCTGTTAATTCATCTCACAGAGTTACATCTGTATTTCGTGGATCTCTTTGCTAGCCTTATTTCTGTGGAATCTGACAACAGATATTTCCTTTCCCTTTGAAGACTATAGGGCCAAAGGAAATATCCTCCGATAACAAAGAGAAAGAAGCTTTCTGAGAAACTTCTTTGTGTTCTGTGAAATCACCTCACAGAGTTACAGCTTTCCCCTCAAGAAGCCTTTCGCTAAGACAGTTCTTGTGGAATTGGCAAAGTGATATTTGGCAGCCCATAGAGGGCTATGGTGAAAAAGGAAATATCCTCCGATGAAATCTGCAAAGAAGCTTTCTGAGAAACTGCTTAGTGTTCTGTTAATTCATCTCACAGAGTTACATCTGTATTTCTTGGATCTCTTTGCTAGCCTTATTTCTGTGGAATCTGACAACAGATATTTCCTTTCCCTTTGAAGACTATAGGGCCAAAGGAAATATCCTCCGATAGCCAAGAGAAAGAAGCTTTCTGAGAAACTTCTTTGTGTTCTGTCAAATCATCTCACAGAGTTACAGCTTACCCCTCAAGAAGCCTTTCGCTAAGACAGTTCTTGTGGAATTGGCAAAGTGATATTTGGAAGCCCATAGAGGGCTGTGGTGAAAAAGGAAATATCCTCCGATGAAATCTGGAAAGAAGCTTTCTGAGAAACTGCTTAGTGTTCTGTTAATTCATCTCACAGAGTTACATCTGTATTTCGTGGATCTCTTTGCTAGCCTTATTTCTGTGGAATCTGACAACAGATATTTCCTTTCCTTTTGAAGACTATAGGGCCAAAGGAAATATCCTCCGATAACAAAGAGAAAAAGCTTTCTGAGAAACTTCTTTGTGTTCTGTGAAATCACCTCACAGAGTTACAGCTTTCCCCTCAAGAAGCCTTTCGCTAAGACAGTTCTTGTGGAATTGGCAAAGTGATATTTGGCAGCCCATAGAGGGCTATGGTGAAAAAGGAAAAATCCTCCGATGAAATCTGGAAAGAAGCTTTCTGAGAAACTGCTTAGTGTTCTGTTAATTCATCTGACAGAGTTACATCTGTATTTCGTGGATCTCTTTGCTAGCCTTATTTCTGTGGAATCAGACAACAGATATTTCCTTTCCCTTTGAAGACTATAGGGCCTAAGGAAATATCCTCCGATAACAGAGAGAAAGAAGCATTCTGAGAAACTTCTTTGTGTTCTGTGAAATCATCTCACAGAATTACAGCTTTCCCCTCAAGAAGCCTTTCGCTAAGACAGTTCTTGTGGAATTGGCAAAGTGATATTTGGAAGCCCATAGAGGGCTATGGTGAAAAAGGAAATATCCTCCGATGAAATCTGGAAAGAAGCTTTCTGAGAAACTGCTTAGTGTTCTGTTAATTCATCTCACAGAGTTACATCTGTATTTCGTGGATCACTTTGCTAGCCTTATTTCTTTGGAGTCTGAGAACAGATATTTCCTTTCCCTTTGAAGACTATAGGGCCAAAGGAAATATCCTCCGATAACAAAGAGAAAGAAGCTTTCTGAGAAACTTCTTTGTGTTCTGTGAAATCATCTCACAGAGTTACAGCTTTCCCCTCAAGAAGCCTTTCGTTAAGACAGTTCTTGTGGAATTGGAAAAGAGATATTTGGAAGCCCATAGAGGGCTATGGTGAAAAAGGAAATATCCTCCGATGAAATCTGGAAAGAAGCTTTCTGAGAAACTGCTAGGTGTTCTGTTAATTCATCTCACAGAGTTACATCTGTATTTCATGGATCTCTTTGCTAGCCTTATTTCTGTGGAATCTGACAACAGATATTTCCTTTCCCTTTGAAGACTATAGGGCCAAAGGAAATATCCTCCGATAACCAAGAGGAAGAAGCTTTCTGAGAAACTTCTTTGTGTTCTGTGAAATCATCTCACAGAGTTACAGCTTTCCCCTCAAGAAGCCTTTCGCTAAGACAGTTCTTGTGGAATTGGCAAAGTGATATTTGGAAGCCCATAGAGGGCTATGGTGAAAAAGGAAATATCCTCCGATGAAATCTGGAAAGAAGCTTTCTGATAAACTGCTTAGTGTTCTGTTAATTCATCTCATAGAGTTACATCTGTATTTCGTGGATCTCTTTGCTAGCCTTATTTCTGTGGAATCTGACAACAGATATTTCCTTTCCCTTTGAAGACTATAGGGCCAAAGGAAATATCCTCCGATAACAAAGAGAAAGAAGCTTTCTACGACACTTCTTTGTGTTCTGTGAAATCATCTCACAGAGTTACAGCTTTCTCCTCAAGACGCCTTTCGCTAAGACAGTTCTTGTGGAATTGGCAAAGTGATATTTGGAAGCCCATAGAGGGCTATGGTGAAAAAGGAAATATCCTCCGATGAAATCTGGAAAGAAGCTTTCTGAGAAACTGCTTAGTGTTCTGTTAATTCATCTCACAGAGTTACATCTGTATTTCGTGGATATCTTTGCTAGTCTTATTTCTGTGGAATCTGACAACAGATATTTCCTTTCCCTTTGAAGACTATAGGGCCAAAGGAAATATCCTCCGATAGCCAAGAGAAAGAAGCTTTCTGAGAAACTTCTTTGTGTTCTGTGAAATCATCTCACAGAGTTACAGCTTTCCCCTCAAGAAGCCTTTCGCTAAGACAGTTCTTGTGGAATTGGCAAAGTGATATTTGGAAGCCCATAGAGGGCTATGGTGAAAAAAGAAATATCCTCCGATGAAATCTGGAAAGAAGCTTTCTGAGAAACTGCTTAGTGTTCTGTTAATTCATCTCACAGAGTTACATCTGTATTTCGTGGATCTCTTTGCTAGCCTTATTTCTGTGGAATCTGACAACAGATATTTCCTTTCCCTTTGAAGACTATAGGGCCAAAGGAAATATCCTCCGATAACAAAGAGAAAGAAGCTTTCTGAGAAACTTCTTTGTGTTCTGTGAAATCATCTCACAGAGTTACAGCTTTCCCCTCAAGAAGCCTTTCGCTAAGACAATTCTTGTGGAATTGGCAAAGTGATATTTGGAAGCCCATAGAGGGCTATGGTGAAAAAGGAAATATCCTCCGATGAAATCTGGAAAGAAGCTTTCTGAGAAACTGCTTAGTGTTCTGTTAATTCATCTCACAGAGTTACATCTGTATTTCGTGGATCTCTTTGTTGCCTTATTTCTGTGGAATCTGACAACAGATATTTCCTTTCCCTTTGAAGACTATAGGGCCAAAGGAAATATCCTCTGATAACCAAGAGAAAGAAGCTTTCTGAGAAACTTCTTTGTGTTCTGTGAAATCATCTCACAGAGTTACAGCTTTCCTCTCAAGAAGCCTTTCGCTAAGACAGTTCTTGTGGAATTGGCAAAGTGATATTTGGAAGCCCATAGAGGGCTATGGTGAAAAAGGAAATATCCTCCGATGAAATCTGGAAAGAAGCTTTCTGAGAAACTGCTTAGTGTTCTGTTAATTCATCTCACAGAGTTACATCTGTATTTCGTGGATCTCTTTGTTAGCCTTATTTCTGTGGAATCTGACAACAGATATTTCCTTTCCCTTTGAAGACTATAGGGCCAAAGGAAATATCCTCCGATAACAAAGAGAAAGAAGCTTTCTGAGAAACTTCTTTGTGTTCTGTGAAATCATCTCACAGAGTTACAGCTTTCCCCTCAAGAAGCCTTTCGCTAAGACAGTTCTTGTGGAATTGGCTAAGTGATATTTGGAAGCCCATAGAGGGCTATGGTGAAAAAGGAAATATCCTCCGATGAAATCTGGAAAGAAGCTTTCTGAGAAACCGCTTAGTGTTCTGTTAATTCATCTCACAGAGTTACATCTGTATTTCGTGGATCTCTTTGCTAGCCTTATTTCTGTGGAATCTGACAACAGATATTTCCTTTCCCTTTGAAGACTATAGGGCCAAAGGAAATATCCTCCGATAACAAAGAGAAAGAAGCTTTCTGAGAAACTTCTTTGTGTTCTGTGAAATCACCTCACAGAGTTACAGCTTTCCCCTCAAGAAGCCTTTCGCTAAGACAGTTCTTGTGGAATTGGCAAAGTGATATTTGGCAGCCCATAGAGGGCTATGGTGAAAAAGGAAATATCCTCCGATGAAATCTGCAAAGAAGCTTTCTGAGAAACTGCTTAGTGTTCTGTTAATTCATCTCACAGAGTTACATCTGTATTTCTTGGATCTCTTTGCTAGCCTTATTTCTGTGGAATCTGACAACAGATATTTCCTTTCCCTTTGAAGACTATAGGGCCAAAGGAAATATCCTCCGATAGCCAAGAGAAAGAAGCTTTCTGAGAAACTTCTTTGTGTTCTGTCAAATCATCTCACAGAGTTACAGCTTTCCCCTCAAGAAGCCTTTCGCTAAGACAGTTCTTGTGGAATTGGCAAAGTGATATTTGGAAGCCCATAGAGGGCTGTGGTGAAAAAGGAAATATCCTCCGATGAAATCTGGAAAGAAGCTTTCTGAGAAACTGCTTAGTGTTCTGTTAATTCATCTCACAGAGTTACATCTGTATTTCGTGGATCTCTTTGTTAGCCTTATTTCTGTGGAATCTGACAACAGATATTTCCTTTCCCTTTGAAGACTATAGGGCCAAAGGAAATATCCTCCGATAACAAAGAGAAAGAAGCTTTCTGAGAAACTTCTTTGTGTTCTGTGAAATCATCTCACAGAGTTACAGCTTTCCCCTCAAGAAGCCTTTCGCTAAGACAGTTCTTGTGGAATTGGCAAAGTGATATTTGGAAGCCCATAGAGGGCTACGGTGAAAAAGGAAATATCCTCCGATGAAATCTGGAAAGAAGCTTTCTGAGAAACTGCTTAGTGTTCTGTTAATTCATCTCACAGAGTTACATCTGTATTTCGTGGATCTCTTTGCTAGCCTTATTTCTGTGGAATCTGACAACAGATATTTCCTTTCCCTTTGAAGACTATAGGGCCAAAGGAAATATCCTCCGATAACCAAGAGGAAGAAGCTTTCTGAGAAACTTCTTTGTGTTCTGTGAAATCATCTCACAGAGTTACAGCTTTCCCATCAAGAAGCCTTTCGCTAAGACAGTTCTTGTGGAATTGGCAAAGTGATATTTGGAAGCCCATAGAGGGCTATGGTGAAAAAGGAAATATCCTCCGATGAAATCTGGAAAGAAGCTTTCTGAGAAACTGCTTAGTGTTCTGTTAATTCATCTCACAGAGTTACATCTGTATTACGTGGATCTCTTTGCTAGCCTTATTTCTGTGGAATCTGACAACAGATATTTCCTTTCCCTTTGAAGACTATAGGGCCAAAGGAAATATCCTCCGATAACCAAGAGGAAGAAGCTTTCTGAGAAACTTCTTTGTGTTCTGTGAAATCATCTCACAGAGTTACAGCTTTCCTCTCAAGAAGCCTTTCGCTAAGACAGTTCTTGAGGAATTGGCAAAGTGATATTTGGAAGCCCATAGAGGGCTATGGTGAAAAAGGAAATATCCTCCGATGAAATCTGGAAAGAAGCTTTCTGAGAAACGGCTTAGTGTTCTGTTAATTCATCTCACGGAGTTACATCTGTATTTCGTGGATCTCTTTGCTAGTCTTATTTCTGTGGAATCTGACAACAGATATTTCCTTTACCTTTGAAGACTATAGGGCCAAAGGAAATATCCTCCGATAGCCAAGAGAAAGAAGCTTTCTGAGAAACTTCTTTGTGTTCTGTGAAATCATCTCACAGAGTTACAGCTTTCCCCTCAAGAAGTCTTTCGCTCAGACAGTTCTTGTGGAATTGGCAAAGTGATATTTGGAAGCCCATAGAGGGCTATGGTGAAAAAGGAAATATCCTCCGATGAATTCTGGAAAGAAGCTTTCTGAGAAACTGCTTAGTGTTCTGTTAATTCATCTCACAGAGTTACATCTGTATTTCGTGGATCTCTTTGCTAGCCTTATTTCTGTGGAATCTGACAACAGATATTTCCTTTCCCTTTGAAGACTATAGGGCCAAAGGAAATATCCTCCGATAACAAAGAGAAAGAAGCTTTCTGAGAAACTTCTTTGTGTTCTGTGAAATCATCTCACAGAGTTACAGCTTTCCCCTCAAGAAGCCTTTCGCTAAGACAGTTCTTGTGGAATTGGCAAAGTGAAATTTGCAGCCCATAGAGGGCTATGATGAAAAAGGAAATATCCTCCGATGAAATCTGGAAAGAAGCTTTCTGAGAAACTGCTTAGTGTTCTGTTAATTCATCTCACAGAGTTACATCTGTATTTCGTGGATCTCTTTGCTAGCCTTATTTCTGTGGAATCTGACAACAGATATTTCCTTTCCCTTTGAAGACTATAGGGCCAAAGGAAATATCCTCCGATAACAGAGAGAAAGAAGCTTTCTGAGAAACTTCTTTGTGTTCTGTGAAATCATCTCACAGAGTTACAGCTTTCCCCTCAAGAAGCCGTTCGTTAAGACAGTTCATGTGGAATTGGCAAAGTGATATTTGGAAGCCCATAGAGGGCTATGGTGAAAAAGGAAATATCCTCCGATGAAATCTGGAAAGAAGCTTTCTGAGAAACTGCTTAGTGTTCTGTTAATTCATCTCACAGAGTTACCTCTGTATTTCGTGGATCTCTTTGCTAGCCTTATTTCTGTGGAATCTGACAACAGATATTTCCTTTCCCTTTGAAGACTATAGGGCCAAAGGAAATATCCTCCGATAACAAAGAGAAAGAAGCTTTCTGAGAAACTTCTTTGTGTTCTGTGAAATCATCTCACAGAGTTACAGCTTTCCCCTCAAGAAGCCTTTCGCTAAGACAGTTCTTGTGGAATTGGCAAAGTGATATTTGGAAGCCCATAGAGGGCTATGGTGAAAAAGGAAATATCCTCCGATGAAATCTGGAAAGAAGCTTTCTGAGAAACTGCTTAGTGTTCTGTTAATTCATCTCACAGAGTTACATCTGTATTTCGTGGATCTCTTTGTTAGCCTTATTTCTGTGGAATCTGACAACAGATATTTCCTTTCCCTTTGAAGACTATAGGGCCAAAGGAAATATCCTCCGATAACAAAGAGAAAGAAGCTTTCTGAGAAACTTCTTTGTGTTCTGTGAAATCATCTCCCAGAGTTACAGCTTTCCCCTCAAGAAGCCTTTCGCTAAGACAGTTCTTGTGGAATTGGCAAAGTGATATTTGGAAGCCCATAGAGGGCTATGTTGAAAAAGTAAATATCCTCCGATGAAATCTGGAAAGAAGCTTTCTGAGAAACTGCTTAGTGTTCTGTTACTTCATCTCACAGAGTTACATCTGTATTTCGTGGATCTCTTTGCTAGTCTTATTTCTGTGGAATCTGACAACAGATATTTCCTTTCCCTTTGAAGACTATAGGGCCTAAGGAAATATCCTCCGATAGCCAAGAGAAAGAAGCTTTCTGAGAAACTTCTTTGTGTTCTGTGAAATCATCTCAGAGAGTTACAGCTTTCCCCTCAAGAAGTCTTTCGCTAAGACAGTTCTTGTGGAATTAGCAAAGTGATATTTGCAAGCCCATAGAGGGCTATGGTGAAAAAGGAAATACCCTCCGATGAAATCTGGAAAAAAGCTTTCTGAGAAACTGCTTAGTGTTCTGTTAATTCATCTCACAGAGTTACATCTGTATTTCGTGGATCTCTTTGCTAGCCTTATTTCTGTGGAATCTGACAACAGATATTTCCTTTCCCTTTGAAGACTATAGGGCCAAAGGAAATATCCTCCGATAACAAAGAGAAAGAAGCTTTCTGAGACACTTCTTTGTGTTCTGTGAAATCATCTCACAGAGTTACAGCTTTCCCCTCAAGAAGCCTTTCGCTAAGACAGTTCTTGTGGAATTGGCAAAGTGATATTTGGCAGCCCATAGAGGGCTATGGTGAAAAAGGAAATATCCTCCGATGAAATCTGGAAAGAAGCTTTCTGAGAAACTGCTTAGTGTTCTGTTAATTCATCTCACAGAGTTACATCTGTATTTCGTGGATCTCTTTGCTAGCCTTATTTCTGTGGAATCTGACAACAGATATTTCCTTTCCTTTTGAAGACTATAGGGCCAAAGGAAATATCCTCCGATAACAGAGAGAAAGAAGCTTTCTGAGAAACTTCTTTGTGTTCTGTGAAATCATCTCACAGAGTTACAGCTTTCCCCTCAAGAAGCCTTTCGTTAAGACAGTTCTTGTGGAATTGGCAAAGTGATATTTGGAAGCCCATAGAGGGCTATGGTGAAAAAGGAAATATCCTCCGATGAAATCTGGAAAGAAGCTTTCTGAGAAACTGCTTAGTGTTCTGATAATTCATCTCACAGAGTTACATCTGTATTTCGTGGATCTCTTTGCTAGCCTTATTTCTGTGGAATCTGACAACAGATATTTCCTTTCCCTTTGAAGACTATAGGGCCAAAGGAAATATCCTCCGATAACAAAGAGAAAGAAGCTTTCTGAGAAACTTCTTTGTGTTCTGTGAAATCATCTCACAGAGTTACAGCTTTCCCCTCAAGAAGCCTTTCGCTAAGACAGTTCTTGTGGAATTGGCAAAGTGATATTTGGCAGCCCATAGAGGGCTATGGTGAAAAAGGAAATATCCTCCGATGAAATCTGGAAAGAAGCTTTCTGAGAAACTGCTTAGTGTTCTGTTAATTCATCTCACAGAGTTACATCTGTATTTCGTGGATCTCTTTGCTAGTCTTATTTCTGTGGAATCTGACAACAGATATTTCCTTTCCCTTTGAAGACTATAGGGCGAAAGGAAATATCCTCCGATAGCCAAGAGAAAGAAGCTTTCTGAGAAACTTCTTTGTGTTCTGTGAAATCATCTCAGAGAGTTACAGCTTTCCCCTCAAGAAGTCTTTCGCTAAAACAGTTCTTGTGGAATTGGCAAAGTGATATTTGGAAGCCCATAGAGGGCTATGGTGAAAAAGGAAATACCCTCCGATGAAATCTGGAAAAAAGCTTTCTGAGAAACTGCTTAGTGTTCTGTTAATTCATCTCACAGAGTTACATCTGTATTTCGTGGATCTCTTTGCTAGCCTTATTTCTGTGGAATCTGACAACAGATATTTCCTTTCCCTTTGAAGACTATAGGGCCAAAGGAAATATCCTCCGATAACAAAGAGAAAGAAGCTTTCTGAGAAACTTCTTTGTGTTCTGTGAAATCATCTCACAGAGTTACAGCTTTCCCCTCAAGAAGCCTTTCGCTAAGACAGTTCTTGTGGAATTGGCAAAGTGATATTTGGCAGCCCATAGAGGGCTATGGTGAAAAAGGAAATATCCTCCGATGAAATCTGGAAAGAAGCTTTCTGAGAAACTGCTTAGTGTTCTGTTAATTCATCTCACAGAGTTACATCTGTATTTCGTGGATCTCTTTGCTAGCCTTATTTCTGTGGAATCTGACAACAGATATTTCCTTTCCCTTTGAAGACTATAGGGCCAAAGGAAATATCCTCCGATAACAAAGAGAAAGAAGCTTTCTGAGAAACTTCTTTGTGTTCTGTGAAATCATCTCACAGAGTTACAGCTTTCCCCTCAAGAAGCCTTTCGCTAAGACAGTTCTTGTGGAATTGGCAAAGTGAAATTTGCAGCCCATAGAGGGCTATGATGAAAAAGGAAATATCCTCCGATGAAATCTGGAAAGAAGCTTTCTGAGAAACTGCTTAGTGTTCTGTTAATTCATCTCACAGAGTTTCATCTGTATTTCGTGGATCTCTTTGCTAGCCTTATTTCTGTGGAATCTGACAACAGATATTTCCTTTCCCTTTGAAGACTATAGGGCCAAAGAAAATATCCTCCGATAACAGAGAGAAAGAAGCTTTCTGAGAAACTTCTTTGTGTTCTGTGAAATCATCTCACAGAGTTACAGCTTTCCCCTCAAGAAGCCGTTCGTTAAGACAGTTCATGTGGAATTGGCAAAGTGATATTTGGAAGCCCATAGAGGGCTATGGTGAAAAAGGAAATATCCTCCGATGAAATCTGGAAAGAAGCTTTCTGAGAAACTGCTTAGTGTTCTGTTAATTCATCTCACAGAGTTACCTCTGTATTTCGTGGATCTCTTTGCTAGCCTTATTTATGTGGAATCTGACAACAGATATTTCCTTTCCCTTTGAAGACTATAGGGCCAAAGGAAATATCCTCCGATAACAAAGAGAAAGAAGCTTTCTGAGAAACTTATTTGTGTTCTGTGAAATCATCTCACAGAGTTACAGCTTTCCCCTCAAGAAGCCTTTCGCTAAGACAGTTCTTGTGGAATTGGCAAAGTGATATTTGGAAGCCCATAGAGGGCTATGGTGAAAAAGGAAATATCCTCCGATGAAATCTGGAAAGAAGCTTTCTGAGAAACTGCTTAGTGTTCTGTTAATTCATCTCACAGAGTTACATCTGTATTTCGTGGATCTCTTTGCTAGCCTTATTTCTGTGGAATCTGACAACAGATATTTCCTTTCCCTTTGAAGACTATAGGGCCAAAGGAAATATCCTCCGATAACAAAGAGAAAGAAGCTTTCTGAGAAACTTCTTTGTGTTCTGTGAAATCATCTCACAGAGTTACAGCTTTCCCCTCAAGAAGCCTTTCGCTAAGACAGTTCTTGTGGAATTGGCAAAGTGATATTTGGAAGCCCATAGACGGCTATGGTGAAAAAGGAAATATCCTCCGATGAAATCTGGAAAGAAGCTTTCTGAGAAACTGCTTAGTGTTCTGTTAATTCATCTCACAGAGTTACATCTGTATTTCGTGGATCTCTTTGCTAGTCTTATTTCTGTGGAATCTGACAACAGATATTTCCTTTCCCTTTGAAGACTATAGGGCCTAAGGAAATATCCTCCGATAGCCAAGAGAAAGAAGTTTTCTGAGAAACTTCTTTGTGTTCTGTGAAATCATCTCAGAGAGTTACAGCTTTCCCCTCAAGAAGTCTTTCGCTAAGACAGTTCTTGTGGAATTGGCAAAGTGATATTTGCAAGCCCATAGAGGGCTATGGTGAAAAAGGAAATACCCTCCGATGAAATCTGGAAAAAAGCTTTCTGAGAAACTGCTTAGTGTTCTGTTAATTCATCTCACAGAGTTACATCTGTATTTCGTGGATCTCTTTGCTAGCCTTATTTCTGTGGAATCTGACAACAGATATTTCCTTTCCCTTTGAAGACTATAGGGCCAAAGGAAATATCCTCCGATAACAAAGAGAAAGAAGCTTTCTGAGACACTTCTTTGTGTTCTGTGAAATCATCTCACAGAGTTACAGCTTTCCCCTCAAGAAGCCTTTCGCTAAGACAGTTCTTGTGGAATTGGCAAAGTGATATTTGGCAGCCCATAGAGGGCTATGGTGAAAAAGGAAATATCCTCCGATGAAATCTGGAAAGAAGCTTTCTGAGAAACTGCTTAGTGTTCTGTTAATTCATCTCACAGAGTTACATCTGTATTTCGTGGATCTCTTTGCTAGCCTTATTTCTGTGGAATCTGACAACAGATATTTCCTTTCCCTTTGAAGACTATTGGGCCAAAGGAAATATCCTCCGATAACAAAGAGAAAGAAGCTTTCTGAGAAACTTCTTTGTGTTCTGTGAAATCATCTCACAGAGTTACAGCTTTCCCCTCAAGATGCCTTTCGCTAAGACAGTTCTTGTGGAATTGGCAAAGTGATATTTGGAAGCCCATAGACGGCTATGGTGAAAAAGGAAATATCCTCCGATGAAATCTGGAAAGAAGCTTTCTGAGAAACTGCTTAGTGTTCTGTTAATTCATCTCACAGAGTTACATCTGTTTTTCGTGGATCTCTTTGCTAGTCTTATTTCTGTGGAATCTGACAACAGATATTTCCTTTCCCTTTGAAGACTATAGGGCCTAAGGAAATATCCTCCGATAGCCAAGAGAAAGAAGCTTTCTGAGAAACTTCTTTGTGTTCTGTGAAATCATCTCAGAGAGTTACAGCTTTCCCCTCAAGAAGTCTTTCGCTAAGACAGTTCTTGTGGAATTGGCAAAGTGATATTTGGAAGCCCATAGAGGGCTATGGTGAAAAAGGAAATACCCTCCGATGAAATCTGGAAAAAAGCTTTCTGAGAAACTGCTTAGTGTTCTGTTAATTCATCTCACAGAGTTACATCTGTATTTCGTGGATCTCTTTGCTAGCCTTATTTCTGTGGAATCTGACAACAGATATTTCCTTTCCCTTTGAAGACTATAGGGCCAAAGGAAATATCCTCCGATAACAGAGAGAAAGAAGCTTTCTGAGAAACTTCTTTGTGTTCTGTGAAATCATCTCACAGAGTTACAGCTTTCCCCTCAAGAAGCCTTTCGCTAAGACAGTTCTTGTGGAATTGGCTAAGTGATATTTGGAAGCCCATAGAGGGCTATGGTGAAAAAGGAAATATCCTCCGATGAAATCTGGAAAGAAGCTTTCTGAGAAACTGCTTAGTGTTCTGTTAATTCATCTCACAGAGTTACATCTGTATTTCGTGGATCTCTTTGCTAGCCTTATTTCTGTGGAATCTGACAACAGATATTTCCTTTCCTTTTGAAGACTATAGGGCCAAAGGAAATATCCCCCGATAACAGAGAGAAAGAAGCTTTCTGAGAAACTTCTTTGTGTTCTGTGAAATCATCTCACAGAGTTACAGCTTTCCCCTCAAGAAGCCTTTCGTTAAGACAGTTCTTGTGGAATTGGCAAAGTGATATTTGGAAGCCCATAGAGGGCTATGGTGAAAAAGGAAATATCCTCCGATGAAATCTGGAAAGAAGCTTTCTGAGAAACTGCTTAGTGTTCTGTTAATTCATCTCACAGAGTTACATCTGTATTTCGTGGATCTCTTTGCTAGCCTTATTTCTGTGGAATCTGACAACAGATATTTCCTTTCCCTTTGAAGACTATAGGGCCAAAGGAAATATCCTCCGATAACAAAGAGAAAGAAGCTTTCTGAGAAACTTCTTTGTGTTCTGTGAAATCATCTCAGAGAGTTACAGCTTTCCCCTCAAGAAGCCTTTCGCTAAGACAGTTCTTGTGGAATTGGCAAAGTGATATTTGGAAGCCCATAGAGGGCTATGGTGAAAAAGGAAATATCCTCCGATGAAATCTGGAAAGAAGCTTTCTGAGAAACTGCTTAGTGTTCTGTTAATTCATCTCACAGAGTTACATCTGTATTTCGTGGATCTCTTTGCTAGCCTTATTTCTGTGGAATCTGACAACAGATATTTCCTTTCCCTTTGAAGACTATAGGGCCAAAGGAAATATCCTCCGATAACAAAGAGAAAGAAGCTTTCTGAGACACTTCTTTGTGTTCTGTGAAATCATCTCACAGAGTTACAGCTTTCCCCTCAAGAAGCCTTTCGCTAAGACAGTTCTTGTGGAATTGGCAAAGTGATATCTGGCAGCCCATAGAGGGCTATGGTGAAAAAGGAAATATCCTCCGATGAAATCTGGAAAGAAGCTTTCTGAGAAACTGCTTAGTGTTCTGTTAATTCATCTCACAGAGTTACATCTGTATTTCGTGGATCTCTTTGCTAGCCTTATTTCTGTGGAATCTGACAACAGATATTTCCTTTCCTTTTGAAGACTATAGGGCCAAAGGAAATATCCTCCGATAACAGAGAGAAAGAAGCTTTCTGAGAAACTTCTTTGTGTTCTGTGAAATCATCTCACAGAGTTACAGCTTTCCCCTCAAGAAGCCTTTCGTTAAGACAGTTCTTGTGGAATTGGCAAAGTGATATTTGGAAGCCCATAGAGGGCTATGGTGAAAAAGGAAATATCCTCCGATGAAATCTGGAAAGAAGCTTTCTGAGAAACTGCTTAGTGTTCTGATAATTCATCTCACAGAGTTACATCTGTATTTCGTGGATCTCTTTGCTAGCCTTATTTCTGTGGAGTCTGACAACAGATATTTCCTTTCCCTTTGAAGACTATTGGGCCAAAGGAAATATCCTCCGATAACAAAGAGAAAGAAGCTTTCTGAGAAACTTCTTTGTGTTCTGTGAAATCATCTCACAGAGTTACAGCTTTCCCCTCAAGATGCCTTTCGCTAAGACAGTTCTTGTGGAATTGGCAAAGTGATATTTGGAAGCCCATAGACGGCTATGGTGAAAAAGGAAATATCCTCCGATGAAATCTGGAAAGAAGCTTTCTGAGAAACTGCTTAGTGTTCTGTTAATTCATCTCACAGAGTTACATCTGTATTTCGTGGATCTCTTTGCTAGTCTTATTTCTGTGGAATCTGACAACAGATATTTCCTTTCCCTTTGAAGACTATAGGGCCTAAGGAAATATCCTCCGATAGCCAAGAGAAAGAAGCTTTCTGAGAAACTTCTTTGTGTTCTGTGAAATCATCTCAGAGAGTTACAGCTTTCCCCTCAAGAAGTCTTTCGCTAAGACAGTTCTTGTGGAATTGGCAAAGTGATATTTGGAAGCCCATAGAGGGCTATGGTGAAAAAGGAAATACCCTCCGATGAAATCTGGAAAAAAGCTTTCTGAGAAACTGCTTAGTGTTCTGTTAATTCATCTCACAGAGTTACATCTGTATTTCGTGGATCTCTTTGCTAGCCTTATTTCTGTGGAATCTGACAACAGATATTTCCTTTCCCTTTGAAGACTATAGGGCCAAAGGAAATATCCTCCGATAACAAAGAGAAAGAAGCTTTCTGAGACACTTCTTTGTGTTCTGTGAAATCATCTCACAGAGTTACAGCTTTCCCCTCAAGAAGCCTTTCGCTAAGACAGTTCTTGTGGAATTGGCAAAGTGATATTTGGCAGCCCATAGAGGGCTATGGTGAAAAAGGAAATATCCTCCGATGAAATCTGGAAAGAAGCTTTCTGAGAAACTGCTTAGTGTTCTGTTAATTCATCTCACAGAGTTACATCTGTATTTCGTGGATCTCTTTGCTAGCCTTATTTCTGTGGAATCTGACAACAGATATTTCCTTTCCTTTTGAAGACTATAGGGCCAAAGGAAATATCCTCCGATAACAGAGAGAAAGAAGCTTTCTGAGAAACTTCTTTGTGTTCTGTGAAATCATCTCACAGAGTTACAGCTTTCCCCTCAAGAAGCCTTTCGTTAAGACAGTTCTTGTGGAATTGGCAAAGTGATATTTGGAAGCCCATAGAGGGCTATGGTGAAAAAGGAAATATCCTCCGATGAAATCTGGAAAGAAGCTTTCTGAGAAACTGCTTAGTGTTCTGTTAATTCATCTCACAGAGTTACATCTGTATTTCGTGGATCTCTTTGCTAGCCTTATTTCTGTGGAATCTGACAACAGATATTTCCTTTCCCTTTGAAGACTATAGGGCCAAAGGAAATATCCTCCGATAACAAAGAGAAAGAAGCTTTCTGAGAAACTTCTTTGTGTTCTGTGAAATCATCTCACAGAGTTACAGCTTTCCCCTCAAGAAGCCTTTCGCTAAGACAGTTCTTGTGGAATTGGCAAAGTGATATTTGGAAGCCCATAGAGGGCTATGTTGAAAAAGTAAATATCCTCCGATGAAATCTGGAAAGAAGCTTTTTGAGAAACTGCTTAGTGTTCTGTTAATTCATCTCACAGAGTTACATCTGTATTTCGTGGATCTCTTTGCTAGTCTTATTTCTGTGGAATCTGACAACAGATATTTCCTTTCCCTTTGAAGACTATAGGGCCTAAGGAAATATCCTCCGATAGCCAAGAGAAAGAAGCTTTCTGAGAATCTTCTTTGTGTTCTGTGAAATCATCTCACAGAGTTACAGCTTTCCCCTCAAGAAGTCTTTCGCTAAGACAGTTCTTGTGGAATTGGCAAAGTGATATTTGGAAGCCCATAGAGGGCTATGGTGAAAAAGGAAATACCCTCCGATGAAATCTGGAAAAAAGCTTTCTGAGAAACTGCTTAGTGTTCTGTTAATTCATCTCACAGAGTTACATCTGTATTTCGTGGATCTCTTTGCTAGCCTTATTTCTGTGGAATCTGACAACAGATATTTCCTTTCCCTTTGAAGACTATAGGGCCAAAGGAAATATCCACCGATAACAAAGAGAAAGAAGCTTTCTGAGACACTTCTTTGTGTTCTGTGAAATCATCTCACAGAGTTACAGCTTTCCCCTCAAGAAGCCTTTTGCTAAGACAGTTCTTGTGGAATTGGCAAAGTGATATTTGGAAGCCCATAGAGGGCTATGGTGAAAAAGGAAATATCCTCCGATGAAATCTGGAAAGAAGCTTTCTGAGAAACTGCTTAGTGTTCTGTTAATTCATCTCACAGAGTTACATCTGTATTTCGTGGATCTCTTTGCTAGCCTTATTTCTGTGGAATCTCACAACAGATATTTCCTTTCCCTTTGAAGACTATAGGGCCAAAGGAAATATCCTCCGATAACAAAGAGAAAGAAGCTTTCTGAGAAACTTCTTTGTGTTCTGTGAAATCATCTCACAGAGTTACAGCTTTCCCCTCAAGAAGCCTTTCGCTAAGACAGTTCTTGTGGAATTGGCAAAGTGATATTTGGAAGCCCATAGAGGGCTATGGTGAAAAAGGAAATATCCTCCGATGAAATCTGGAAAGAAGCTTTCTGAGAAACTGCTTAGTGTTCTGTTAATTCATCTCACAGAGTTACATCTGTATTTCGTGGATCTCTTTGCTAGTCTTATTTCTGTGGAGTCTGACAACAGATATTTCCTTTCCCTTTGAAGACTATAGGGCCAAAGGAAATATCCTCCGATAGCCAAGAGAAAGAAGCTTTCTGAGAAACTTCTTTGTGTTCTGTGAAATCATCTCACAAAGTTACAGCTTTCCCCTCAAGAAGTCTTTCGCTAAGACAGTTCTTGTGGAATTGGCAAAGTGATATTTGGAAGCCCATAGAGGGCTATGGTGAAAAAGGAAATATCCTCCGATGAAATCTGGAAAGAAGCTCTCTGAGAAACTGCTTAGTGTTCTGTGAATTCATCTCACAGAGTTACATCTGTATTTCGTGGATCTCTTTGCTAGCCTTATTTCTGTGGAATCTGACAACAGATATTTCCTTTCCCTTTGAAGACTATAGGCCCAAGGAAATATCCTCCGATAACAGAGAGAAAGAAGCTTTCTGAGAAACTTCTTTGTGTTCTGTGAAATCATCTCACAGAGTTACAGCTTTCCCCTCAAGAAGCCTTTCGCTAAGACAGTTCTTGTGGAATTGGCTAAGTGATATTTGGAAGCCCATAGAGGGCTATGGTGAAAAAGGAAATATCCTCCGATGAAATCTGGAAAGAAGCTTTCTGAGAAACTGCTTAGTGTTCTGTTAATTCATCTCACAGAGTTACATCTGTATTTCGTGGATCTCTTTGCCTGCCTTATTTCTGTGGAATCTGACAACAGATATTTCCTTTCCCTTTGATGACTATAGGGCCAAAGGAAATATCCTCCGATAACAGAGAGAAAGAAGCTTTCTGAGAAACTTCTTTGTGTTCTGTGAAATCATCTCACAGAGTTACAGCTTTCCCCTCAAGAAGCCTTTCGCTAAGACAGTTCTTGTGGAATTGGCAAAGTGAAATTTGCAGCCCATAGAGGGCTATGATGAAAAAGGAAATATCCTCCGATGAAATCTGGAAAGAAGCTTTCTGAGAAACTGCTTAGTGTTCTGTTAATTCATCTCACAGAGTTACATCTGTATTTCGTGGATCTCTTTGCTAGCCTTATTTCTGTGGAATCTGACAACAGATATTTCCTTTCCCTTTGAAGACTATAGAGCCAAAGTAAATATCCTCCGATAACAGAGAGAAAGAAGCTTTCTGAGAAACTTCTTTGTGTTCTGTGAAATCATCTCACAGAGTTACAGCTTTCCCCTCAAGAAGCCGTTCGTTAAGACAGTTCATGTGGAATTGGCAAAGTGATATTTGGAAGCCCATAGAGGGCTATGGTGAAAAAGGAAATATCCTCCGATGAAATCTGGAAAGAAGCTTTCTGAGAAACTGCTTAGTGTTCTGTTAATTCATCTCACAGAGTTACCTCTGTATTTCGTGGATCTCTTTGCTAGCCTTATTTATGTGGAATCTGACAACAGATATTTCCTTTCCATTTGAAGACTATAGGGCCAAAGGAAATATCCTCCGATAACAAAGAGAAAGAAGCTTTCTGAGAAACTTCTTTGTGTTCTGTGAAATCATCCCACAGAGTTACAGCTTTCCCCTCAAGAAGCCTTTCGCTAAGACAGTTCTTGTGGAATTGGCAAAGTGATATTTGGAAGCCCATAGAGGGCTATGGTGAAAAAGGAAATATCCTCCGATGAAATCTGGAAAGAAGCTTTCTGAGAAACTGCTTAGTGTTCTGTTAATTCATCTCACAGAGTTACATCTGAATTTCGTGGATCTCTTTGCTAGCCTTATTTCTGTGGAATCTGACAACAGATATTTCCTTTCCCTTTGAAGACTATAGGGCCAAAGGAAATATCCTCCGATAACAAAGAGAAAGAAGCTTTCTGAGAAACTTCTTTGTGTTCTGTGAAATCATCTCACAGAGTTACAGCTTTCCCCTCAAGAAGCCTTTCGCTAAGACAGTTCTTGTGGAATTGGCAAAGTGATATTTGGAAGCCCATAGAGGGCTATGTTGAAAAAGTAAATATCCTCCGATGAAATCTGGAAAGAAGCTTTCTGAGAAACTGCTTAGTGTTCTGTTAATTCATCTCACAGAGTTACATCTGTATTTCGTGGATCTCTTTGCTAGTCTTATTTCTGTGGAATCTGACAACAGATATTTCCTTTCCCTTTGAAGACTATAGGGCCTAAGGAAATATCCTCCGATAGCCAAGAGAAAGAAGCTTTCTGAGAAACTTCTTTGTGTTCTGTGAAATCATCTCAGAGAGTTACAGCTTTCCCCTCAAGAAGTCTTTCGCTAAGACAGTTCTTGTGGAATTGGCAAAGTGATATTTGGAAGCCCATAGAGGGCTATGGTGAAAAAGGAAATACCCTCCGATGAAATCTGGAAAAAAGCTTTCTGAGAAACTGCTTAGTGTTCTGTTAATTCATCTCACAGAGTTACATCTGTATTTCGTGGATCTCTTTGCTAGCCTTATTTCTGTGGAATCTGACAACAGATATTTCCTTTCCCTTTGAAGACTATAGGGCCAAAGGAAATATCCACCGATAACAAAGAGAAAGAAGCTTTCTGAGACACTTCTTTGTGTTCTGTGAAATCATCTCACAGAGTTACAGCTTTCCCCTCAAGAAGCCTTTCGCTAAGACAGTTCTTGTGGAATTGGCAAAGTGATATTTGGAAGCCCATAGAGGGCTATGGTGAAAAAGGAAATATCCTCCGATGAAATCTGGAAAGAAGCTTTCTGAGAAACTGCTTAGTGTTCTGTTAATTCATCTCACAGAGTTACATCTGTATTTCGTGGATCTCTTTGCTAGCCTTATTTCTGTGGAATCTGACAACAGATATTTCCTTTCCTTTTGAAGACTATAGGGCCAAAGGAAATATCCTCCGATAACAGAGAGAAAGAAGCTTTCTGAGAAACTTCTTTGTGTTCTGTGAAATCATCTCACAGAATTACAGCTTTCCCCTAAAGAAGCCTTTCGTTAAGACAGTTCTTGTGGAATTGGCAAAGTGATATTTGGAAGCCCATAGAGGGCTATGGTGAAAAAGGAAATATCCTCCGATGAAATCTGGAAAGAAGCTTTCTGAGAAACTGCTTAGTGTTCTGATAAGTCATCTCACAGAGTTACATCTGTATTTCGTGGATCTCTTTGCTAGCCTTATTTCTGTGGAATCTGACAACAGATATTTCCTTTCCCTTTGAAGACTATAGGGCCAAAGGAAATATCCTCCGATAACAAAGAGAAAGAAGCTTTCTGAGAAACTTCTTTGTGTTTTGTGAAATCATCTCACAGAGTTACAGCTTTCCCCTCAAGAAGCCTTTCGCTAAGACAGTTCTTGTGGAATTGGCAAAGTGAAATTTGGAAGCCCATAGACGGCTATGGTGAAAAAGGAAATATCCTCCGATGAAATCTGGAAAGAAGCTTTCTGAGAAACTGCTTAGTGTTCTGTTAATTCATCTCACAGAGTTACATCTGTATTTCGTGGATCTCTTTGCTAGCCTTATTTCTGTGGAATCTCACAATAGATATTTCCTTTCCCTTTGAAGACTATAGGGCCAAAGGAAATATCCTCCGATAACAAAGAGAAAGAAGCTTTCTGAGAAACTTCTTTGTGTTCTGTGAAATCATCTCACAGAGTTACAGCTTTCCCCTCAAGAAGCCTTTCGCTAAGACAGTTCTTGTGGAATTGGCAAAGTGATATTTGGAAGCCCATAGAGGGCTATGGTGAAAAAGGAAATATCCTCCGATGAAATCTGGAAAGAAGCTTTCTGAGAAACTGCTTAGTGTTCTGTTAATTCATCTCACAGAGTTACATCTGTATTTCGTGGATCTCTTTGCTAGTCTTATTTCTGTGGAGTCTGACAACAGATATTTCCTTTCCCTTTGAAGACTATAGGGCCAAAGGAAATATCCTCCGATAGCCAAGAGAAAGAAGCTGTCTGAGAAACTTCTTTGTGTTCTGTGAAATCATCTCACAAAGTTACAGCTTTCCCCTCAAGAAGTCTTTCCCTAAGACAGTTCTTGTGGAATTGGCAAAGTGATATTTGGAAGCCCATAGAGGGCTATGGTGAAAAAGGAAATATCCTCCGATGAAATCTGGAAAGAAGCTTTCTGAGAAACTGCTTAGTGTTCTGTTAATTCATCTCACAGAGTTACATCTGTATTTCGTGAATCTCTTTGCTAGCCTTATTTCTGTGGAATCTGACAACAGATATTTCCTTTCCCTTTGAAGACTATAGGGCCAAAGGAAATATCCTCCGATAACAGAGAGAAAGAAGCTTTCTGAGAAACTTCTTTGTGTTCTGTGAAATCATCTCACAGAGTTACAGCTTTCCCCTCAAGAAGCCTTTCGCTAAGACAGTTCTTGTGGAATTGGCTAAGTGATATTTGGAAGCCCATAGAGGGCTATGGTGAAAAAGGAAATATCCTCCGATGAAATCTGGAAAGAAGCTTTCTGAGAAACTGCTTAGTGTTCTGTTAATTCATCTCACAGAGTTACATCTGTATTTCGTGGATCTCTTTGCTAGCCTTATTTCTGTGGAATCTGACAACAGATATTTCCTTTCCCTTTGAAGACTATAGGGCCAAAGGAAATATCCTCCGATAACAGAGAGAAAGAAGCTTTCTGAGAAACTTCTTTGTGTTCTGTGAAATCATCTCACAGAGTTACAGCTTTCCCCTCAAGGAGCCTTTCGCTAAGACAGTTCTTGTGGAATTGGCAAAGTGATATTTGGAAGCCCATAGAGGGCTATGGTGAAAAAGGAAATATCCTCCGATGAAATCTGGAAAGAAGCTTTCTGAGAAACTGCTTAGTGTTCTGTTAATTCATCTCACAGAGTTACATCTGTATTTCGTGGATCTCTGCTAGCCTTATTTCTGTGGAATCTGACAACAGATATTTCCTTTCCCTTTGAAGAATATAGGGCCAAAGGAAATATCCTCCGATAACAAAGAGAAAGAAGGTTTCTGAGAAACTTCTTTGTGTTCTGTGAAATCATCTCACAGAGGTACAGCTTTCCCCTCAAGAAGCCTTTCGCTAAGACAGTTCTTGTGGAATTGGCAAAGTGATATTTGGAAGCCCATAGAGGGCTATGGTGAAAAGGAAATATCCTCCGATGAAATCTGGAAAGAAGCTTTCTGAGAAACTGCTTAGTGTTCTGTTAATTCATCTCACAGAGTTACATCTGTATTTCGTGGATCTCTTTGCTAGCCTTATTTCTGTGGAATCTCACAACAGATATTTCCTTTCCCTTTGAAGACTATACGGCCAAAGGAAATATCCTCCGATAACAGAGAGAAGGAAGCTTTCTGAGAAACTTCTTTGTGTTCTGTGAAATCATCTCACAGAGTTACAGCTTTCCCCTCAAGAAGCCTTTCGCTAAGACAGTTCTTGTGGAATTGGCAAAGTGAAATTTGCAGCCCATAGAGGGCTATGATGAAAAAGGAAATATCCTCCGATGAAATCTGGAAAGAAGCTTTCTGAGAAACTGCTTAGTGTTCTGTTAATTCATCTCACAGAGTTTCATCTGTATTTCGTGGATCTCTTTGCTAGCCTTATTTCTGTGGAATCTGACAACAGATATTTCCTTTCCCTTTGAAGACTATAGGGCCAAAGAAAATATCCTCCGATAACAAAGAGAAAGAAGCTTTCTGAGAAACTTCTTTGTGTTCTGTGAAATCATCTCACAGAGTTACAGCTTTCCCCTCAAGAAGCCTTTCGCTAAGACAGTTCTTGTGGAATTGGCAAAGTGATATTTGGAAGCCCATAGAGGGCTATGGTGAAAAAGGAAATATCCTCCGATGAAATCTGGAAAGAAGCTTTCTGAGAAACTGCTTAGTGTTCTGTTAATTCATCTCACAGAGTTACATCTGTATTTCGTGGATCTCTTTGCTAGCCTTATTTCTGTGGAATCTGACAACAGATATTTCCTTTCCCTTTGAAGACTATAGGGCCAAAGGAAATATCCTCCGATAACAAAGAGAAAGAAGCTTTCTGAGAAACTTCTTTGTGTTCTGTGAAATCATCTCACAGAGTTACAGCTTTCCCCTCAAGAAGCCTTTCGCTAAGACAGTTCTTGTGGAATTGGCAAAGTGATATTTGGAAGCCCATTGAGGGCTATGTTGAAAAAGTAAATATCCTCCGATGAAATCTGGAAAGAAGCTTTCTGAGAAACTGCTTAGTGTTCTGTTAATTCATCTCACAGAGTTACATCTGTATTTCGTGGATCTCTTTGCTAGTCTTATTTCTGTGGAATCTGACAACAGATATTTCCTTTCCCTTTGAAGACTATAGGGCCTAAGGAAATATCCTCCGATAGCCAAGAGAAAGAAGCTTTCTGAGAAACTTCTTTGTGTTCTGTGAAATCATCTCAGAGAGTTACAGCTTTCCCCTCAAGAAGTCTTTCGCTAAGACAGTTCTTGTGGAATTGGCAAAGTGATATTTGCAAGCCCATAGAGGGCTATGGTGAAAAAGGAAATACCCTCCGATGAAATCTGGAAAAAAGCTTTCTGAGAAACTGCTTAGTGTTCTGTTAATTCATCTCACAGAGTTACATCTGTATTTCGTGGATCTCTTTGCTAGCCTTATTTCTGTGGAATCTGACAACAGATATTTCCTTTCCCTTTGAAGACTATAGGGCCAAAGGAAATATCCTCCGATAACAAAGAGAAAGAAGCTTTCTGAGACACTTCTTTGTGTTCTGTGAAATCATCTCACAGAGTTACAGCTTTCCCCTCAAGAAGCCTTTCGCTAAGACAGTTCTTGTGGTATTGGCAAAGTGATATTTGGAAGCCCATAGAGGGCTATGGTGAAAAAGGAAATATCCTCCGATGAAATCTGGAAAGAAGCTTTCTGAGAAACTGCTTAGTGTTCTGTTAATTCATCTCACAGAGTTACATCTGTATTTCGTGGATCTCTTTGCTAGCCTTATTTCTGTGGAATCTGACAACAGATATTTCCTTTCCTTTTGAAGACTATAGGGCCAAAGGAAATATCCTCCGATAACAGAGAGAAAGAAGCTTTCTGAGAAACTTCTTTGTGTTCTGTGAAATCATCTCACAGAGTTACAGCTTTCCCCTCAAGAAGCCTTTCGTTAAGACAGTTCTTGTGGAATTGGCAAAGTGATATTTGGAAGCCCATAGAGGGCTATGTTGAAAAAGGAAATATCCTCCGATGAAATCTGGAAAGAAGCTTTCTGAGAAACTGCTTAGTGTTCTGATAATTCATCTCACAGAGTTACATCTGTATTTCGTGGATCTCTTTGCTAGCCTTATTTCTGTGGAATCTGACAACAGATATTTCCTTTCCCTTTGAAGACTATTGGGCCAAAGGAAATATCCTCCGATAACAAAGAGAAAGAAGCTTTCTGAGAAACTTCTTTGTGTTCTGTGAAATCATCTCACAGAGTTACAGCTTTCCCCTCAAGATGCCTTTCGCTAAGACAGTTCTTGTGGAATTGGCAAAGTGATATTTGGAAGCCCATAGACGGCTATGGTGAAAAAGGAAATATCCTCCGATGAAATCTGGAAAGAAGCTTTCTGAGAAACTGCTTAGTGTTCTGTTAATTCATCTCACAGAGTTACATCTGTATTTCGTGGATCTCTTTGCTAGTCTTATTTCTGTGGAATCTGACAACAGATATTTCCTTTCCCTTTGAAGACTATAGGGCCTAAGGAAATATCCTCCGATAGCCAAGAGAAAGAAGCTTTCTGAGAAACTTCTTTGTGTTCTGTGAAATCATCTCAGAGAGTTACAGCTTTCCCCTCAAGAAGTCTTTCGCTAAGACAGTTCTTGTGGAATTGGCAAAGTGATATTTGGAAGCCCATAGAGGGCTATGGTGAAAAAGGAAATACCCTCCGATGAAATCTGGAAAAAAGCTTTCTGAGAAACTGCTTAGTGTTCTGTTAATTCATCTCACAGAGTTACATCTGTATTTCGTGGATCTCTTTGCTAGCCTTATTTCTGTGGAATCTGACAACAGATATTTCCTTTCCCTTTGAAGACTATAGGGCCAAAGGAAATATCCTCCGATAACAAAGAGAAAGAAGCTTTCTGAGACACTTCTTTGTGTTCTGTGAAATCATCTCACAGAGTTACAGCTTTCCCCTCAAGAAGCCTTTCGCTAAGACAGTTCTTGTGGAATTGGCAAAGTGATATTTGGCAGCCCATAGAGGGCTATGGTGAAAAAGGAAATATCCTCCGATGAAATCTGGAAAGAAGCTTTCTGAGAAACTGCTTAGTGTTCTGTTAATTCATCTCACAGAGTTACATCTGTATTTCGTGGATCTCTTTGCTAGCCTTATTTCTGTGGAATCTGACAACAGATATTTCCTTTCCTTTTGAAGACTATAGGGCCAAAGGAAATATCCTCCGATAACAGAGAGAAAGAAGCTTTCTGAGAAACTTCTTTGTGTTCTGTGAAATCATCTCACAGAGTTACAGCTTTCCCCTCAAGAAGCCTTTCGTTAAGACAGTTCTTGTGGAATTGGCAAAGTGATATTTGGAAGCCCATAGAGGGCTATGGTGAAAAAGGAAATATCCTCCGATGAAATCTGGAAAGAAGCTTTCTGAGAAACTGCTTAGTGTTCTGTTAATTCATCTCACAGAGTTACATCTGTATTTCGTGGATCTCTTTGCTAGCCTTATTTCTGTGGAATCTGACAACAGATATTTCCTTTCCCTTTGAAGACTATAGGGCCAAAGGAAATATCCTCCGATAACAAAGAGAAAGAAGCTTTCTGAGAAACTTCTTTGTGTTCTGTGAAATCATCTCACAGAGTTACAGCTTTCCCCTCAAGAAGCCTTTCGCTAAGACAGTTCTTGTGGAATTGGCAAAGTGATATTTGGAAGCCCATAGAGGGCTATGTTGAAAAAGTAAATATCCTCCGATGAAATCTGGAAAGAAGCTTTCTGAGAAACTGCTTAGTGTTCTGTTAATTCATCTCACAGAGTTACATCTGTATTTCGTGGATCTCTTTGCTAGTCTTATTTCTGTGGAATCTGACAACAGATATTTCCTTTCCCTTTGAAGACTATAGGGCCTAAGGAAATATCCTCCGATAGCCAAGAGAAAGAAGCTTTCTGAGAAACTTCTTTGTGTTCTGTGAAATCATCTCAGAGAGTTACAGCTTTCCCGTCAAGAAGTCTTTCGCTAAGACAGTTCTTGTGGAATTGGCAAAGTGATATTTGCAAGCCCATAGAGGGCTATGGTGAAAAAGGAAATACCCTCCGATGAAATCTGGAAAAAAGCTTTCTGAGAAACTGCTTAGTGTTCTGTTAATTCATCTCACAGAGTTACATCTGTATTTCGTGGATCTCTTTGCTAGCCTTATTTCTGTGGAATCTGACAACAGATATTTCCTTTCCCTTTGAAGACTATAGGGCCAAAGGAAATATCCTCCGATAACAAAGAGAAAGAAGCTTTCTGAGACACTTCTTTGTGTTCTGTGAAATCATCTCACAGAGTTACAGCTTTCCCCTCAAGAAGCCTTTCGCTAAGACAGTTCTTGTGGAATTGGCAAAGTGATATTTGGCAGCCCATAGAGGGCTATGGTGAAAAAGGAAATATCCTCCGATGAAATCTGGAAAGAAGCTTTCTGAGAAACTGCTTAGTGTTCTGTTAATTCATCTCACAGAGTTACATCTGTATTTCGTGGATCTCTTTGCTAGCCTTATTTCTGTGGAATCTGACAACAGATATTTCCTTTCCTTTTGAAGACTATAGGGCCAAAGGAAATATCCTCCGATAACAGAGAGAAAGAAGCTTTCTGAGAAACTTCTTTGTGTTCTGTGAAATCATCTCACAGAGTTACAGCTTTCCCCTCAAGAAGCCTTTCGTTAAGACAGTTCTTGTGGAATTGGCAAAGTGATATTTGGAAGCCCATAGAGGGCTATGTTGAAAAAGGAAATATCCTCCGATGAAATCTGTAAAGAAGCTTTCTGAGAAACTGCTTAGTGTTCTGATAATTCATCTCACAGAGTTACATCTGTATTTCGTGGATCTCTTTGCTAGCCTTATTTCTGTGGAATCTGACAACAGATATTTCCTTTCCCTTTGAAGACTATTGGGCCAAAGGAAATATCCTCCGATAACAAAGAGAAAGAAGCTTTCTGAGAAACTTCTTTGTGTTCTGTGAAATCATCTCACAGAGTTACAGCTTTCCCCTCAAGATGCCTTTCGCTAAGACAGTTCTTGTGGAATTGGCAAAGTGATATTTGGAAGCCCATAGACGGCTATGGTGAAAAAGGAAATATCCTCCGATGAAATCTGGAAAGAAGCTTTCTGAGAAACTGCTTAGTGTTCTGTTAATTCATCTCACAGAGTTACATCTGTATTTCGTGGATCTCTTTGCTAGTCTTATTTCTGTGGAATCTGACAACAGATATTTCCTTTCCCTTTGAAGACTATAGGGCCTAAGGAAATATCCTCCGATAGCCAAGAGAAAGAAGCTTTCTGAGAAACTTCTTTGTGTTCTGTGAAATCATCTCAGAGAGTTACAGCTTTCCCCTCAAGAAGTCTTTCGCTAAGACAGTTCTTGTGGAATTGGCAAAGTGATATTTGGAAGCCCATAGAGGGCTATGGTGAAAAAGGAAATACCCTCCGATGAAATCTGGAAAAAAGCTTTCTGAGAAACTGCTTAGTGTTCTGTTAATTCATCTCACAGAGTTACATCTGTATTTCGTGGATCTCTTTGCTAGCCTTATTTCTGTGGAATCTGACAACAGATATTTCCTTTCCCTTTGAAGACTATAGGGCCAAAGGAAATATCCTCCGATAACAAAGAGAAAGAAGCTTTCTGAGACACTGCTTTGTGTTCTGTGAAATCATCTCACAGAGTTACAGCTTTCCCCTCAAGAAGCCTTTCGCTAAGACAGTTCTTGTGGAATTGGCAAAGTGATATTTGGCAGCCCATAGAGGGCTATGGTGAAAAAGGAAATATCCTCCGATGAAACCTGGAAAGAAGCTTTCTGAGAAACTGCTTAGTGTTCTGTTAATTCATCTCACAGAGTTACATCTGTATTTCGTGGATCTCTTTGCTAGCCTTATTTCTGTGGAATCTGACAACAGATATTTCCTTTCCTTTTGAAGACTATAGGGCCAAAGGAAATATCCTCCGATAACAGAGAGAAAGAAGCTTTCTGAGAAACTTCTTTGTGTTCTGTGAAATCATCTCACAGAGTTACAGCTTTCCCCTCAAGAAGCCTTTCGTTAAGACAGTTCTTGTGGAATTGGCAAAGTGATATTTGGAAGCCCATAGAGGGCTATGGTGAAAAAGGAAATATCCTCCGATGAAATCTGGAAAGAAGCTTTCTGAGAAACTGCTTAGTGTTCTGTTAATTCATCTCACAGAGTTACATCTGTATTTCGTGGATCTCTTTGCTAGCCTTATTTCTGTGGAATCTGACAACAGATATTTCCTTTCCCTTTGAAGACTATAGGGCCAAAGGAAATATCCTCCGATAACAAAGAGAAAGAAGCTTTCTGAGAAACTTCTTTGTGTTCTGTGAAATCATCTCACAGAGTTACAGCTTTCCCCTCAAGAAGCCTTTCGCTAAGACAGTTCTTGTGGAATTGGCAAAGTGATATTTGGAAGCCCATAGAGGGCTATGTTGAAAAAGTAAATATCCTCCGATGAAATCTGGAAAGAAGCTTTCTGAGAAACTGCTTAGTGTTCTGTTAATTCATCTCACAGAGTTACATCTGTATTTCGTGGATCTCTTTGCTAGTCTTATTTCTGTGGAATCTGACAACAGATATTTCCTTTCCCTTTGAAGACTATAGGGCCTAAGGAAATATCCTCCGATAGCCAAGAGAAAGAAGCTTTCTGAGAAACTTCTTTGTGTTCTGTGAAATCATCTCAGAGAGTTACAGCTTTCCCCTCAAGAAGTCTTTCGCTAAGACAGTTCTTGTGGAATTGGCAAAGTGATATTTGGAAGCCCATAGAGGGCTATGGTGAAAAAGGAAATACCCTCCGATGAAATCTGGAAAAAAGCTTTCTGAGAAACTGCTTAGTGTTCTGTTAATTCATCTCACAGAGTTACATCTTTATTTCGTGGATCTCTTTGCTAGCCTTATTTCTGTGGAATCTGACAACAGATATTTCCTTTCCCTTTGAAGAATATAGGGCCAAAGGAAATATCCACCGGTAACAAAGAGAAAGAAGCTTTCTGAGACACTTCTTTGTGTTCTGTGAAATCATCTCACAGAGTTACAGCTTTCCCCTCAAGAAGCCTTTCGCTAAGACAGTTCTTGTGGAATTGGCAAAGTGATATTTGGAAGCCCATAGAGGGCTATGGTGAAAAAGGAAATATCCTTCGATGAAATCTGGAAAGAAGCTTTCTGAGAAACTGCTTAGTGTTCTGTTAATTCATCTCACAGAGTTACATCTGTATTTCGTGGATCTCTTTGCTAGCCTTATTTCTGTGGAATCTCACAACAGATATTTCCTTTCCCTTTGAAGACTATAGGGCCAAAGGAAATATCCTCCGATAACAAAGAGAAAGAAGCTTTCTGAGAAACTTCTTTGTGTTCTGTGAAATCATCTCACAGAGTTACAGCTTTCCCCTCAAGAAGCCTTTCGCTAAGACAGTTCTTGTGGAATTGGCAAAGTGATATTTGGAAGCCCATAGAGGGCTATGGTGAAAAAGGAAATATCCTCCGATGAAATCTGGAAAGAAGCTTTCTGAGAAACTGCTTAGTGTTCTGTTAATTCATCTCACAGAGTTACATCTGTATTTCGTGGATCTCTTTGCTAGTCTTATTTCTGTGGAGTCTGACAACAGATATTTCCTTTCCCTTTGAAGACTATAGGGCCAAAGGAAATATCCTCCGATAGCCAAGAGAAAGAAGCTGTCTGAGAAACTTCTTTGTGTTCTGTGAAATCATCTCACAAAGTTACAGCTTTCCCCTCAAGAAGTCTTTCCCTAAGACAGTTCTTGTGGAATTGGCAAAGTGATATTTGGAAGCCCATAGAGGGCTATGGTGAAAAAGGAAATATCCTCCGATGAAATCTGGAAAGAAGCTTTCTGAGAAACTGCTTAGTGTTCTGTTAATTCATCTCACAGAGTTACATCTGTATTTCGTGGATCTCTTTGCTAGCCTTATTTCGGTGGAATCTGACAACAGATATTTCCTTTCCCTTTGAAGACTATAGGGCCAAAGGAAATATCCTCCGATAACAGAGAGAAAGAAGCTTTCTGAGAAACTTCTTTGTGTTCTGTGAAATCATCTCACAGAGTTACAGCTTTCCCCTCAAGTAGCCTTTCGCTAAGACAGTTCTTGTGGAATTGGCTAAGTGATATTTGGAAGCCCATAGAGGGCTATGGTGAAAAAGGAAATATCCTCCGATGAAATCTGGAAAGAAGCTTTCTGAGAAACTGCTTAGTGTTCTGTTAATTCATCTCACAGAGTTACGTCTGTATTTCGTGGATCTCTTTGCTAGCCTTATTTCTGTGGAATCTGACAACAGATATTTCCTTTCCCTTTGAAGACTATAGGGCCAAAGGAAATATCCTCCGATAACAGAGAGAAAGAAGCTTTCTGAGAAACTTCTTTGTGTTCTGTGAAATCATCTCACAGAGTTACAGCTTTCCCCTCAAGGAGCCTTTCGCTAAGACAGTTCTTGTGGAATTGGCAAAGTGATATTTGGAAGCCCATAGAGGGCTATGGTGAAAAAGGAAATATCCTCCGATGAAATCTGGAAAGAAGCTTTCTGAGAAACTGCTTAGTGTTCTGTTAATTCATCTCACAGAGTTACATCTGTATTTCGTGGATCCCTGCTAGCCTTATTTCTGTGGAATCTGACAACAGATATTTCCTTTCCCTTTGAAGAATATAGGGCCAAAGGAAATATCCTCCGATAACAAAGAGAAAGAAGCTTTCTGAGAAACTTCTTTGTGTTCTGTGAAATCATCTCACAGAGGTACAGCTTTCCCCTCAAGAAGCCTTTCGCTAAGACAGTTCTTGTGGAATTGGCAAAGTGATATTTGGAAGCCCATAGAGGGCTATGGTGAAAAGGAAATATCCTCCGATGAAATCTGGAAAGAAGCTTTCTGAGAAACTGCTTAGTGTTCTGTTAATTCATCTCACAGAGTTACATCTGTATTTCGTGGATCTCTTTGCTAGCCTTATTTCTGTGGAATCTCACAACAGATATTTCCTTTCCCTTTGAAGACTATACGGCCAAAGGAAATATCCTCCGATAACAAAGAGAAAGAAGCTTTCTGAGAAACTTCTTTGTGTTCTGTGAAATCATCTCACAGAGTTACAGCTTTCCCCTCAAGAAGCCTTTCGCTAAGATAGTTCTTGTGGAATTGGCAAAGTGATATTTGGAAGCCCATAGAGGGCTATGTTGAAAAAGTAAATATCCTCCGATGAAATCTGGAAAGAAGCTTTCTGAGAAACTGCTTAGTGTTCTGTTAATTCATCTCACAGAGTTACATCTGTATTTCGTGGATCTCTTTGCTAGTCTTATTTCTGTGGAATCTGACAACAGATATTTCCTTTCCCTTTGAAGACTATAGGGCCTAAGGAAATATCCTCCGATAGCCAAGAGAAAGAAGCTTTCTGAGAAACTTCTTTGTGTTCTGTGAAATCATCTCAGAGAGTTACAACTTTCCCCTCAAGAAGTCTTTCGCTAAGACAGTTCTTGTGGAATTGGCAAAGTGATATTTGCAAGCCCATAGAGGGCTATGGTGAAAAAGGAAATACCCTCCGATGAAATCTGGAAAAAAGCCTTCTGAGAAACTGCTTAGTGTTCTGTTAATTCATCTCACAGAGTTACATCTGTATTTCGTGGATCTCTTTGCTAGCCTTATTTCTGTGGAATCTGACAACAGATATTTCCTTTCCCTTTGAAGACTATAGGGCCAAAGGAAATATCCTCCGATAACGAAGAGAAAGAAGCTTTCTGAGACACTTCTTTGTGTTCTGTGAAATCATCTCACAGAGTTACAGCTTTCCCCTCAAGAAGCCTTTCGCTAAGACAGTTCTTGTGGAATTGGCAAAGTGATATTTGGCAGCCCATAGAGGGCTATGGTGAAAAAGGAAATATCCTCCGATGAAATCTGGAAAGAAGCTTTCTGAGAAACTGCTTAGTGTTCTGTTAATTCATCTCACAGAGTTACATCTGTATTTCGTGGATCTCTTTGCTAGCCTTATTTCTGTGGAATCTGACAACAGATATTTCCTTTCCTTTTGAAGACTATAGGGCCAAAGGAAATATCCTCCGATAACAGAGAGAAAGAAGCTTTCTGAGAAACTTCTTTGTGTTCTGTGAAATCATCTCACAGAGTTACAGCTTTCCCCTCAAGAAGCCTTTCGTTAAGACAGTTCTTGTGGAATTGGCAAAGTGATATTTGGAAGCCCATAGAGGGCTATGTTGAAAAAGGAAATATCCTCCGATGAAATCTGGAAAGAAGCTTTCTGAGAAACTGCTTAGTGTTCTGATAATTCATCTCACAGAGTTACATCTGTATTTCGTGGATCTCTTTGCTAGCCTTATTTCTGTGGAATCTGACAACAGATATTTCCTTTCCCTTTGAAGACTATTGGGCCAAACGAAATATCCTCCGATAACAAAGAGAAAGAAGCTTTCTGAGAAACTTCTTTGTGTTCTGTGAAATCATCTCACAGAGTTACAGCTTTCCCCTCAAGATGCCTTTCGCTAAGACAGTTCTTGTGGAATTGGCAAAGTGATATTTGGAAGCCCATAGACGGCTATGGTGAAAAAGGAAATATCCTCCGATGAAATCTGGAAAGAAGCTTTCTGAGAAACTGCTTAGTGTTCTGTTAATTCATCTCACAGAGTTACATCTGTATTTCGTGGATCTCTTTGCTAGTCTTATTTCTGTGGAATCTGACAACAGATATTTCCTTTCCCTTTGAAGACTATAGGGCCTAAGGAAATATCCTCCGATAGCCAAGAGAAAGAAGCTTTCTGAGAAACTTCTTTGTGTTCTGTGAAATCATCTCAGAGAGTTACAGCTTTCCCCTCAAGAAGTCTTTCGCTAAGACAGTTCTTGTGGAATTGGCAAAGTGATATTTGGAAGCCCATAGAGGGCTATGGTGAAAAAGGAAATACCCTCCGATGAAATCTGGAAAAAAGCTTTCTGAGAAACTGCTTAGTGTTCTGTTAATTCATCTCACAGAGTTACATCTGTATTTCGTGGATCTCTTTGCTAGCCTTATTTCTGTGGAATCTGACAACAGATATTTCCTTTCCCTTTGAAGACTATAGGGCCAAAGGAAATATCCTCCGATAACAAAGAGAAAGAAGCTTTCTGAGACACTTCTTTGTGTTCTGTGAAATCATCTCACAGAGTTACAGCTTTCCCCTCAAGAAGCCTTTCGCTAAGACAGTTTTGTGGAATTGGCAAAGTGATATTTGGCAGCCCATAGAGGGCTATGGTGAAAAAGGAAATATCCTCCGATGAAATCTGGAAAGAAGCTTTCTGAGAAACTGCTTAGTGTTCTGTTAATTCATCTCACAGAGTTACATCTGTATTTCGTGGATCTCTTTGCTAGCCTTATTTCTGTGGAATCTGACAACAGATATTTCCTTTCCTTTTGAAGACTATAGGGCCAAAGGAAATATCCTCCGATAACAGAGAGAAAGAAGCTTTCTGAGAAACTTCTTTGTGTTCTGTGAAATCATCTCACAGAGTTACAGCTTTCCCCTCAAGAAGCCTTTCGTTAAGACAGTTCTTGTGGAATTGGCAAAGTGATATTTGGAAGCCCATAGAGGGCTATGGTGAAAAAGGAAATATCCTCCGATGAAATCTGGAAAGAAGCTTTCTGAGAAACTGCTTAGTGTTCTGTTAATTCATCTCACAGAGTTACATCTGTATTTCGTGGATCTCTTTGC
Source organism: Macaca nemestrina (assembly GCF_043159975.1). Lineage (NCBI taxonomy): Eukaryota > Metazoa > Chordata > Mammalia > Primates > Cercopithecidae > Macaca > Macaca nemestrina. Next base: position 30,415,616 of record NC_092141.1, on the reverse strand, counting down.
TAGCCTTATTTCTGTGGAATCTGACAACAGATATTTCCTTTCCCTTTGAAGACTATAGGGCCAAAGGAAATATCCTCCGATAACAAAGAGAAAGAAGCTTTCTGAGAAACTTCTTTGTGTTCTGTGAAATCATCTCACAGAGTTACAGCTTTCCCCTCAAGAAGCCTTTCGCTAAGACAGTTCTTGTGGAATTGGCAAAGTGATATTTGGAAGCCCATAGAGGGCTATGTTGAAAAAGTAAATATCCTCCGATGAAATCTGGAAAGAAGCTTTCTGAGAAACTGCTTAGTGTTCTGTTAATTCATCTCACAGAGTTACATCTGTATTTCGTGGATCTCTTTGCTAGTCTTATTTCTGTGGAATCTGACAACAGATATTTCCTTTCCCTTTGAAGACTATAGGGCCTAAGGAAATATCCTCCGATAGCCAAGAGAAAGAAGCTTTCTGAGAAACTTCTTTGTGTTCTGTGAAATCATCTCAGAGAGTTACAGCTTTCCCCTCAAGAAGTCTTTCGCTAAGACAGTTCTTGTGGAATTGGCAAAGTGATATTTGGAAGCCCATAGAGGGCTATGGTGAAAAAGGAAATACCCTCCGATGAAATCTGGAAAAAAGATTTCTGAGAAACTGCTTAGTGTTCTGTTAATTCATCTCACAGAGTTACATCTTTATTTCGTGGATCTCTTTGCTAGCCTTATTTCTGTGGAATCTGACAACAGATATTTCCTTTCCCTTTGAAGACTATAGGGCCAAAGGAAATATCCTCCGATAACAAAGAGAAAGAAGCTTTCTGAGACACTTCTTTGTGTTCTGTGAAATCATCTCACAGAGTTACAGCTTTCCCCTCAAGAAGCCTTTCGCTAAGACAGTTCTTGTGGAATTGGCAAAGTGATATTTGGAAGCCCATAGAGGGCTATGGTGAAAAAGGAAATATCCTTCGATGAAATCTGGAAAGAAGCTTTCTGAGAAACTGCTTAGTGTTCTGTTAATTCATCTCACAGAGTTACATCTGTATTTCGTGGATCTCTTTGCTAGTCTTATTTCTGTGGAGTCTGACAACAGATATTTCCTTTCCCTTTGAAGACTATAGGGCCAAAGGAAATATCCTCCGATAGCCAAGAGAAAGAAGCTTTCTGAGAAACTTCTTTGTGTTCTGTGAAATCATCTCACAAAGTTACAGCTTTCCCCTCAAGAAGTCTTTCGCTAAGACAGTTCTTGTGGAATTGGCAAAGTGATATTTGGAAGCCCATAGAGGGCTATGGTGAAAAAGGAAATATCCTCCGATGAAATCTGGAAAGAAGCTTTCTGAGAAACTGCTTAGTGTTCTGTTAATTCATCTCACAGATTTACATCTGTATTTCGTGGATCTCTTTGCTAGCCTTATTTCTGTGGAATCTGACAACAGATATTTCCTTTCCCTTTGAAGACTATAGGGCCAAAGGAAATATCCTCCGATAACAGAGAGAAAGAAGCTTTCTGAGAAACTTCTTTGTGTTCTGTGAAATCATCTCACAGAGTTACAGCTTTCCCCTCAAGAAGCCTTTCGCTAAGACAGTTCTTGTGGAATTGGCTAAGTGATATTTGGAAGCCCATAGAGGGCTATGGTGAAAAAGGAAATATCCTCCGATGAAATCTGGAAAGAAGCTTTCTGAGAAACTGCTTAGTGTTCTGTTAATTCATCTCACAGAGTTACATCTGTATTTCGTGGATCTCTTTGCTAGCCTTATTTCTGTGGAATCTGACAACAGATATTTCCTTTCCCTTTGATGACTATAGGGCCAAAGGAAATATCCTCCGATAACAGAGAGAAAGAAGCTTTCTGAGAAACTTCTTTGTGTTCTGTGAAATCATCTCACAGAGTTACAGCTTTCCCCTCAAGAAGCCTTTCGCTAAGACAGTTCTTGTGGAATTGGCAAAGTGAAATTTGCAGCCCATAGAGGGCTATGATGAAAAAGGAAATATCCTCCGATGAAATCTGGAAAGAAGCTTTCTGAGAAACTGCTTAGTGTTCTGTTAATTCATCTCACAGAGTTACATCTGTATTTCGTGGATCTCTTTGCTAGCCTTATTTCTGTGGAATCTGACAACAGATATTTCCTTTCCCTTTGAAGAATATAGGGCCAAAGGATATATCCTCCGATAACAGAGAGAAAGAAGCTTTCTGAGAAACTTCTTTGTGTTCTGTGAAATCATCTCACAGAGTTACAGCTTTCCCCTCAAGAAGCCGTTCGTTAAGACAGTTCATGTTGAATTGGCAAAGTGATATTTGGAAGCCCATAGAGGGCTATGGTGAAAAAGGAAATATCCTCCGATGAAATCTGGAAAGAAGCTTTCTGAGAAACTGCTTAGTGTTCTGTTAATTCATCTCACAGAGTTACCTCTGTATTTCGTGGATCTCTTTGCTAGCCTTATTTATGTGGAATCTGACAACAGATATTTCCTTTCCATTTGAAGACTATAGGGCCAAAGGAAATATCCTCCGATAACAAAGAGAAAGAAGCTTTCTGAGAAACTTCTTTGTGTTCTGTGAAATCATCCCACAGAGTTACAGCTTTCCCCTCAAGAAGCCTTTCGCTAAGACAGTTCTTGTGGAATTGGCAAAGTGATATTTGGAAGCCCATAGAGGGCTATGGTGAAAAAGGAAATATCCTCCGATGAAATCTGGAAAGAAGCTTTCTGAGAAACTGCTTAGTGTTCTGTTAATTCATCTCACAGAGTTACATCTGTATTTCGTGGATCTCTTTGCTAGCCTTATTTCTGTGGAATCTGACAACAGATATTTCCTTTCCCTTTGAAGACTATAGGGCCAAAGGAAATATCCTCCGATAACAAAGAGAAAGAAGCTTTCTGAGAAACTTCTTTGTGTTCTGTGAAATCATCTCACAGAGTTACAGCTTTCCCCTCAAGAAGCCTTTCGCTAAGACAGTTCTTGTGGAATTGGCAAAGTGATATTTGGAAGCCCATAGAGGGCTATGGTGAAAAAGGAAATATCCTCCGATGAAATCTGGAAAGAAGCTTTCTGAGAAACTGCTTAGTGTTCTGTTAATTCATCTCACAGAGTTACATCTGTATTTCGTGGATCTCTTTGCTAGTCTTATTTCTGTGGAATCTGACAACAGATATTTCCTTTCCCTTTGAAGACTATAGGGCCTAAGGAAATATCCTCCGATAGCCAAGAGAAAGAAGCTTTCTGAGAAACTTCTTTGTGTTCTGTGAAATCATCTCAGAGAGTTACAGCTTTCCCCTCAAGAAGTCTTTCGCTAAGACAGTTCTTGTGGAATTGGCAAAGTGATATTTGGAAGCCCATAGAGGGCTATGGTGAAAAAGGAAATACCCTCCGATGAAATCTGGAAAAAAGCTTTCTGAGAAACTGCTTAGTGTTCTGTTAATTCATCTCACAGAGTTACATCTGTATTTCGTGGATCTCTTTGCTAGCCTTATTTCTGTGGAATCTGACAACAGATATTTCCTTTCCGTTTGAAGACTATAGGGCCAAAGGAAATATCCTCCGATAACAGAGAGAAAGAAGCTTTCTGAGAAACTTCTTTGTGTTCTGTGAAATCATCTCACAGAGTTACAGCTTTCCCCTCAAGGAGCCTTTCGCTAAGACAGTTCTTGTGGAATTGGCAAAGTGATATTTGGAAGCTCATAGAGGGCTATGGTGAAAAAGGAAATATCCTCCGATGAAATCTGGAAAGAAGCTTTCTGAGAAACTGCTTAGTGTTCTGTTAATTCATCTCACAGAGTTACATCTGTATTTCGTGGATCTCTGTTAGCCTTATTTCTGTGGAATCTGACAACAGATATTTCCTTTCCCTTTGAAGAATATAGGGCCAAAGGAAATATCCTCCGATAACAAAGAGAAAGAAGCTTTCTGAGAAACTTCTTTGTGTTCTGTGAAATCATCTCACAGAGGTACAGCTTTCCCCTCAAGAAGCCTTTCGCTAAGACAGTTCTTGTGGAATTGGCAAAGTGATATTGGAAGCCCATAGAGGGCTATGGTGAAAAGGAAATATCCTCCGATGAAATCTGGAAAGAAGCTTTCTGAGAAACTGCTTAGTGTTCTGTTAATTCATCTCACAGAGTTACATCTGTATTTCGTGGATCTCTTTGCTAGCCTTATTTCTGTGGAATCTCACAACAGATATTTCCTTTCCCTTTGAAGACTATACGGCCAAAGGAAATATCCTCCAATAACAGAGAGAAAGAAGCTTTCTGAGAAACTTCTTTGTGTTCTGTGAAATCATCTCACAGAGTTACAGCTTTCTCCTCAAGAAGCCTTTCGCTAAGACAGTTCTTGTGGAATTGGCAAAGTGATATTTGGCAGCCCATAGAGGGCTATGGTGAAAAAGGAAATATCCTCCGATGAAATCTGGAAAGAAGCTTTCTGAGAAACTGCTTAGTGTTCTGTTAATTCATCTCACAGAGTTACATCTATATTTCGTGGATCTCTTTGCTAGCCTTATTTCTGTGGAATCTGACAACAGATATTTCCTTTCCCTTTGAAGACTATAGGGCCAAAGGAAATATCCTCCGATAACAAAGAGAAAGAAGCTTTCTGAGAAACTTCTTTGTGTTCTGTGAAATCATCTCACAGAGTTACAGCTTTCCCCTCAAGAAGCCTTTCGCTAAGACAGTTCTTGTGGAATTGGCTAAGTGATATTTGGAAGCCCATAGAGGGCTATGGTGAAAAAGGAAATATCCTCCGATGAAATCTGGAAAGAAGCTTTCTGAGAAACTGCTTAGTGTTCTGTTAATTCATCTCACAGAGTTACATCTGTATTTCGTGGATCACTTTGCTAGCCTTATTTCTGTGGAGTCTGAGAACAGATATTTCCTTTCCCTTGAAGACTATAGGGCCAAAGGAAATATCCTCCGATAACAAAGAGAAAGAAGCTTTCTGAGAAAATTCTTTGTGTTCTGTGAAATCATCTCACAGAGTTACAGCTTTCCCCTCAAGAAGCCTTTCGCTAAGACAGTTCTTGTGGAATTGGCAAAGTGATATTTGGAAGCCCATAGAGGACTATGGTGAAAAAGGAAATATCCTCCGATGAAATCTGGAAAGAAGCTTTCTGAGAAACTGCTTAGTGTTCTGTTAATTCATCTCACAGAGTTATATCTGTATTTCGTGGATCTCTTTGTTGCCTTATTTCTGTGGAATCTGACAACAGATATTTCCTTTCTCTTTGAAGACTATAGGGCCAAAGGAAATATCCTCCGATAACAAAGAGAAAGAAGCTTTCTGAGAAACTTCTTTGTGTTTTGTGAAATCATCTCACAGAGTTACAGCTTTCCCCTCAAGAAGCCTTTCGCTAAGACAGTTCTTGTGGAATTGGCAAAGTGATATTTGGAAGCCCATAGAGGGCTATGGTGAAAAAGGAAATATCCTCCGATGAAATCTGGAAAGAAGCTTTCTGAGAAACTGCTTAGTGTTCTGTTAATTCATCTCACAGAGTTACATCTGTATTTCGTGGATCTCTTTGCTAGTCTTATTTCTGTGGAATCTGACAACAGATATTTCCTTTCCCTTTGAAGACTATAGGGCCTAAGGAAATATCCTCCGATAGCCAAGAGAAAGAAGCTTTCTGAGAAACTTCTTTGTGTTCTGTGAAATCATCTCAGAGAGTTACAACTTTCCCCTCAAGAAGTCTTTCGCTAAGACAGTTCTTGTGGAATTGGCAAAGTGATATTTGCAAGCCCATAGAGGGCTATGGTGAAAAAGGAAATACCCTCCGATGAAATCTGGAAAAAAGCTTTCTGAGAAACTGCTTAGTGTTCTGTTAATTCATCTCACAGAGTTACATCTGTATTTCGTGGATCTCTTTGCTAGCCTTATTTCTGTGGAATCTGACAACAGATATTTCCTTTCCCTTTGAAGACTATAGGGCCAAAGGAAATATCCTCCGATAACAAAGAGAAAGAAGCTTTCTGAGACACTTCTTTGTGTTCTGTGAAATCATCTCACAGAGTTACAGCTTTCCCCTCAAGAAGCCTTTCGCTAAGACAGTTCTTGTGGAATTGGCAAAGTGATATTTGGCAGCCCATAGAGGGCTATGGTGAAAAAGGAAATATCCTCCGATGAAATCTGGAAAGAAGCTTTCTGAGAAACTGCTTAGTGTTCTGTTAATTCATCTCACAGAGTTACATCTGTATTTCGTGGATCTCTTTGCTAGCCTTATTTCTGTGGAATCTGACAACAGATATTTCCTTTCCTTTTGAAGACTATAGGGCCAAAGGAAATATCCTCCGATAACAGAGAGAAAGAAGCTTTCTGAGAAACTTCTTTGTGTTCTGTGAAATCATCTCACAGAGTTACAGCTTTCCCCTCAAGAAGCCTTTCGTTAAGACAGTTCTTGTGGAATTGGCAAAGTGATATTTGGAAGCCCATAGAGGGCTATGTTGAAAAAGGAAATATCCTCCGATGAAATCTGGAAAGAAGCTTTCTGAGAAACTGCTTAGTGTTCTGATAATTCATCTCACAGAGTTACATCTGTATTTCGTGGATCTCTTTGCTAGCCTTATTTCTGTGGAATCTGACAACAGATATTTCCTTTCCCTTTGAAGACTATTGGGCCAAACGAAATATCCTCCGATAACAAAGAGAAAGAAGCTTTCTGAGAAACTTCTTTGTGTTCTGTGAAATCATCTCACAGAGTTACAGCTTTCCCCTCAAGATGCCTTTCGCTAAGACAGTTCTTGTGGAATTGGCAAAGTGATATTTGGAAGCCCATAGACGGCTATGGTGAAAAAGGAAATATCCTCCGATGAAATCTGGAAAGAAGCTTTCTGAGAAACTGCTTAGTGTTCTGTTAATTCATCTCACAGAGTTACATCTGTATTTCGTGGATCTCTTTGCTAGTCTTATTTCTGTGGAATCTGACAACAGATATTTCCTTTCCCTTTGAAGACTATAGGGCCTAAGGAAATATCCTCCGATAGCCAAGAGAAAGAAGCTTTCTGAGAAACTTCTTTGTGTTCTGTGAAATCATCTCAGAGAGTTACAGCTTTCCCCTCAAGAAGTCTTTCGCTAAGACAGTTCTTGTGGAATTGGCAAAGTGATATTTGGAAGCCCATAGAGGGCTATGGTGAAAAAGGAAATACCCTCCGATGAAATCTGGAAAAAAGCTTTCTGAGAAACTGCTTAGTGTTCTGTTAATTCATCTCACAGAGTTACATCTGTATTTCGTGGATCTCTTTGCTAGCCTTATTTCTGTGGAATCTGACAACAGATATTTCCTTTCCCTTTGAAGACTATAGGGCCAAAGGAAATATCCTCCGATAACAAAGAGAAAGAAGCTTTCTGAGACACTTCTTTGTGTTCTGTGAAATCATCTCACAGAGTTACAGCTTTCCCCTCAAGAAGCCTTTCGCTAAGACAGTTCTTGTGGAATTGGCAAAGTGATATTTGGCAGCCCATAGAGGGCTATGGTGAAAAAGGAAATATCCTCCGATGAAATCTGGAAAGAAGCTTTCTGAGAAACTGCTTAGTGTTCTGTTAATTCATCTCACAGAGTTACATCTGTATTTCGTGGATCTCTTTGCTAGCCTTATTTCTGTGGAATCTGACAACAGATATTTCCTTTCCTTTTGAAGACTATAGGGCCAAAGGAAATATCCTCCGATAACAGAGAGAAAGAAGCTTTCTGAGAAACTTCTTTGTGTTCTGTGAAATCATCTCACAGAGTTACAGCTTTCCCCTCAAGAAGCCTTTCGTTAAGACAGTTCTTGTGGAATTGGCAAAGTGATATTTGGAAGCCCATAGAGGGCTATGGTGAAAAAGGAAATATCCTCCGATGAAATCTGGAAAGAAGCTTTCTGAGAAACTGCTTAGTGTTCTGTTAATTCATCTCACAGAGTTACATCTGTATTTCGTGGATCTCTTTGCTAGCCTTATTTCTGTGGAATCTGACAACAGATATTTCCTTTCCCTTTGAAGACTATAGGGCCAAAGGAAATATCCTCCGATAACAAAGAGAAAGAAGCTTTCTGAGAAACTTCTTTGTGTTCTGTGAAATCATCTCACAGAGTTACAGCTTTCCCCTCAAGAAGCCTTTCGCTAAGACAGTTCTTGTGGAATTGGCAAAGTGATATTTGGAAGCCCATAGAGGGCTATGGTGAAAAAGTAAATATCCTCCGATGAAATCTGGAAAGAAGCTTTCTGAGAAACTGCTTAGTGTTCTGTTAATTCATCTCACAGAGTTACATCTGTATTTCGTGGATCTCTTTGCTAGTCTTATTTCTGTGGAATCTGACAACAGATATTTCCTTTCCCTTTGAAGACTATAGGGCCTAAGGAAATATCCTCCGATAGCCAAGAGAAAGAAGCTTTCTGAGAAACTTCTTTGTGTTCTGTGAAATCATCTCAGAGAGTTACAGCTTTCCCCTCAAGAAGTCTTTCGCTAAGACAGTTCTTGTGGAATTGGCAAAGTGATATTTGGAAGCCCATAGAGGGCTATGGTGAAAAAGGAAATACCCTCCGATGAAATCTGGAAAAAAGATTTCTGAGAAACTGCTTAGTGTTCTGTTAATTCATCTCACAGAGTTACATCTTTATTTCGTGGATCTCTTTGCTAGCCTTATTTCTGTGGAATCTGACAACAGATATTTCCTTTCCCTTTGAAGACTATAGGGCCAAAGGAAATATCCTCCGATAACAAAGAGAAAGAAGCTTTCTGAGACACTTCTTTGTGTTCTGTGAAATCATCTCACAGAGTTACAGCTTTCCCCTCAAGAAGCCTTTCGCTAAGACAGTTCTTGTGGAATTGGAAAGTGATATTTGGAAGCCCATAGAGGGCTATGGTGAAAAAGGAAATATCCTCCGATGAAATCTGGAAAGAAGCTTTCTGAGAAACTGCTTAGTGTTCTGTTAATTCATCTCACAGAGTTACATCTGTATTTCGTGGATCTCTTTGCTAGTCTTATTTCTGTGGAGTCTGACAACAGATATTTCCTTTCCCTTTGAAGACTATAGGGCCAAAGGAAATATCCTCCGATAGCCAAGAGAAAGAAGCTTTCTGAGAAACTTCTTTGTGTTCTGTGAAATCATCTCACAAAGTTACAGCTTTCCCCTCAAGAAGTCTTTCGCTAAGACAGTTCTTGTGGAATTGGCAAAGTGATATTTGGAAGCCCATAGAGGGCTATGGTGAAAAAGGAAATATCCTCCGATGAAATCTGGAAAGAAGCTTTCTGAGAAACTGCTTAGTGTTCTGTTAATTCATCTCACAGATTTACATCTGTATTTCGTGGATCTCTTTGCTAGCCTTATTTCTGTGGAATCTGACAACAGATATTTCCTTTCCCTTTGAAGACTATAGGGCCAAAGGAAATATCCTCCGATAACAGAGAGAAAGAAGCTTTCTGAGAAACTTCTTTGTGTTCTGTGAAATCATCTCACAGAGTTACAGCTTTCCCCTCAAGAAGCCTTTCGCTAAGACAGTTCTTGTGGAATTGGCTAAGTGATATTTGGAAGCCCATAGAGGGCTATGGTGAAAAAGGAAATATCCTCCGATGAAATCTGGAAAGAAGCTTTCTGAGAAACTGCTTAGTGTTCTGTTAATTCATCTCACAGAGTTACATCTGTATTTCGTGGATCTCTTTGCTAGCCTTATTTCTGTGGAATCTGACAACAGATATTTCCTTTCCCTTTGATGACTATAGGGCCAAAGGAAATATCCTCCGATAACAGAGAGAAAGAAGCTTTCTGAGAAACTTCTTTGTGTTCTGTGAAATCATCTCACAGAGTTACAGCTTTCCCCTCAAGAAGCCTTTCGCTAAGACAGTTCTTGTGGAATTGGCAAAGTGAAATTTGCAGCCCATAGAGGGCTATGATGAAAAAGGAAATATCCTCCGATGAAATCTGGAAAGAAGCTTTCTGAGAAACTGCTTAGTGTTCTGTTAATTCATCTCACAGAGTTACATCTGTATTTCGTGGATCTCTTTGCTAGCCTTATTTCTGTGGAATCTGACAACAGATATTTCCTTTCCCTTTGAAGAATATAGGGCCAAAGGATATATCCTCCGATAACAGAGAGAAAGAAGCTTTCTGAGAAACTTCTTTGTGTTCTGTGAAATCATCTCACAGAGTTACAGCTTTCCCCTCAAGAAGCCGTTCGTTAAGACAGTTCATGTTGAATTGGCAAAGTGATATTTGGAAGCCCATAGAGGGCTATGGTGAAAAAGGAAATATCCTCCGATGAAATCTGGAAAGAAGCTTTCTGAGAAACTGCTTAGTGTTCTGTTAATTCATCTCACAGAGTTACCTCTGTATTTCGTGGATCTCTTTGCTAGCCTTATTTATGTGGAATCTGACAACAGATATTTCCTTTCCATTTGAAGACTATAGGGCCAAAGGAAATATCCTCCGATAACAAAGAGAAAGAAGCTTTCTGAGAAACTTCTTTGTGTTCTGTGAAATCATCCCACAGAGTTACAGCTTTCCCCTCAAGAAGCCTTTCGCTAAGACAGTTCTTGTGGAATTGGCAAAGTGATATTTGGAAGCCCATAGAGGGCTATGGTGAAAAAGGAAATATCCTCCGATGAAATCTGGAAAGAAGCTTTCTGAGAAACTGCTTAGTGTTCTGTTAATTCATCTCACAGAGTTACATCTGTATTTCGTGGATCTCTTTGCTAGCCTTATTTCTGTGGAATCTGACAACAGATATTTCCTTTCCCTTTGAAGACTATAGGGCCAAAGGAAATATCCTCCGATAACAAAGAGAAAGAAGCTTTCTGAGAAACTTCTTTGTGTTCTGTGAAATCATCTCACAGAGTTACAGCTTTCCCCTCAAGAAGCCTTTCGCTAAGACAGTTCTTGTGGAATTGGCAAAGTGATATTTGGAAGCCCATAGAGGGCTATGGTGAAAAAGGAAATATCCTCCGATGAAATCTGGAAAGAAGCTTTCTGAGAAACTGCTTAGTGTTCTGTTAATTCATCTCACAGAGTTACATCTGTATTTCGTGAATCTCTTTGCTAGTCTTATTTCTGTGGAATCTGACAACAGATATTTCCTTTCCCTTTGAAGACTATAGGGCCTAAGGAAATATCCTCCGATAGCCAAGAGAAAGAAGCTTTCTGAGAAACTTCTTTGTGTTCTGTGAAATCATCTCAGAGAGTTACAGCTTTCCCCTCAAGAAGTCTTTCGCTAAGACAGTTCTTGTGGAATTGGCAAAGTGATATTTGGAAGCCCATAGAGGGCTATGGTGAAAAAGGAAATACCCTCCGATGAAATCTGGAAAAAAGCTTTCTGAGAAACTGCTTAGTGTTCTGTTAATTCATCTCACAGAGTTACATCTGTATTTCGTGGATCTCTTTGCTAGCCTTATTTCTGTGGAATCTGACAACAGATATTTCCTTTCCGTTTGAAGACTATAGGGCCAAAGGAAATATCCTCCGATAACAGAGAGAAAGAAGATTTCTGAGAAACTTCTTTGTGTTCTGTGAAATCATCTCACAGAGTTACAGCTTTCCCCTCAAGGAGCCTTTCGCTAAGACAGTTCTTGTGGAATTGGCAAAGTGATATTTGGAAGCTCATAGAGGGCTATGGTGAAAAAGGAAATATCCTCCGATGAAATCTGGAAAGAAGCTTTCTGAGAAACTGCTTAGTGTTCTGTTAATTCATCTCACAGAGTTACATCTGTATTTCGTGGATCTCTGTTAGCCTTATTTCTGTGGAATCTGACAACAGATATTTCCTTTCCCTTTGAAGAATATAGGGCCAAAGGAAATATCCTCCGATAACAAAGAGAAAGAAGCTTTCTGAGAAACTTCTTTGTGTTCTGTGAAATCATCTCACAGAGGTACAGCTTTCCCCTCAAGAAGCCTTTCGCTAAGACAGTTCTTGTGGAATTGGCAAAGTGATATTGGAAGCCCATAGAGGGCTATGGTGAAAAGGAAATATCCTCCGATGAAATCTGGAAAGAAGCTTTCTGAGAAACTGCTTAGTGTTCTGTTAATTCATCTCACAGAGTTACATCTGTATTTCGTGGATCTCTTTGCTAGCCTTATTTCTGTGGAATCTCACAACAGATATTTCCTTTCCCTTTGAAGACTATACGGCCAAAGGAAATATCCTCCAATAACAGAGAGAAAGAAGCTTTCTGAGAAACTTCTTTGTGTTCTGTGAAATCATCTCTCAGAGTTACAGCTTTCTCCTCAAGAAGCCTTTCGCTAAGACAGTTCTTGTGGAATTGGCAAAGTGATATTTGGCAGCCCATAGAGGGCTATGGTGAAAAAGGAAATATCCTCCGATGAAATCTGGAAAGAAGCTTTCTGAGAAACTGCTTAGTGTTCTGTTAATTCATCTCACAGAGTTACATCTATATTTCGTGGATCTCTTTGCTAGCCTTATTTCTGTGGAATCTGACAACAGATATTTCCTTTCCCTTTGAAGACTATAGGGCCAAAGGAAATATCCTCCGATAACAAAGAGAAAGAAGCTTTCTGAGAAACTTCTTTGTGTTCTGTGAAATCATCTCACAGAGTTACAGCTTTCCCCTCAAGAAGCCTTTCGCTAAGACAGTTCTTGTGGAATTGGCTAAGTGATATTTGGAAGCCCATAGAGGGCTATGGTGAAAAAGGAAATATCCTCCGATGAAATCTGGAAAGAAGCTTTCTGAGAAACTGCTTAGTGTTCTGTTAATTCATCTCACAGAGTTACATCTGTATTTCGTGGATCACTTTGCTAGCCTTATTTCTGTGGAGTCTGAGAACAGATATTTCCTTTCCCTTGAAGACTATAGGGCCAAAGGAAATATCCTCCGATAACAAAGAGAAAGAAGCTTTCTGAGAAAATTCTTTGTGTTCTGTGAAATCATCTCACAGAGTTACAGCTTTCCCCTCAAGAAGCCTTTCGCTAAGACAGTTCTTGTGGAATTGGCAAAGTGATATTTGGAAGCCCATAGAGGACTATGGTGAAAAAGGAAATATCCTCCGATGAAATCTGGAAAGAAGCTTTCTGAGAAACTGCTTAGTGTTCTGTTAATTCATCTCACAGAGTTATATCTGTATTTCGTGGATCTCTTTGTTGCCTTATTTCTGTGGAATCTGACAACAGATATTTCCTTTCTCTTTGAAGACTATAGGGCCAAAGGAAATATCCTCCGATAACAAAGAGAAAGAAGCTTTCTGAGAAACTTCTTTGTGTTTTGTGAAATCATCTCACAGAGTTACAGCTTTCCCCTCAAGAAGCCTTTCGCTAAGACAGTTCTTGTGGAATTGGCAAAGTGATATTTGGAAGCCCATAGAGGGCTATGGTGAAAAAGGAAATATCCTCCGATGAAATCTGGAAAGAAGCTTTCTGAGAAACTGCTTAGTGTTCTGTTATTTCATCTCACAGAGTTACATCTGTATTACGTGGATCTCTTTGCTAGCCTTATTTCTGTGGAATCTGACAACAGATATTTCCTTTCCCTTTGAAGACTATAGGGCCAAAGGAAATATCCTCCGATAACAGAGAGAAAGAAGCTTTCTGAGAAACTTCTTTGTGTTCTGTGAAATCATCTCACAGAGTTACAGCTTTCCCCTCAAGAAGCCTTTCGCTAAGACAGTTCTTGTGGAATTGGCAAAGTGATATTTGGAAGCCCATAGAGGGCTATGGTGAAAAAGGAAATATCCTCCGATGAAATCTGGAAAGAAGCTTTCTGAGAAACTGCTTAGTGTTCTGTTAATTCATCTCACAGAGTTACATCTGTATTTCGTGGATCTCTTTGCTAGTCTTATTTCTGTGGAGTCTGACAACAGATATTTCCTTTCCCTTTGAAGACTATAGGGCCAAAGGAAATATCCTCCGATAGCCAAGAGAAAGAAGCTGTCTGAGAAACTTCTTTGTGTTCTGTGAAATCATCTCACAGAGTTACAGCTTTCCCCTCAAGAAGTCTTTCCCTAAGACAGTTCTTGTGGAATTGGCAAAGTGATATTTGGAAGCCCATAGAGGGCTATGGTGAAAAAGGAAATATCCTCCGATGAAATCTGGAAAGAAGCTTTCTGAGAAACTGCTTAGTGTTCTGTTAATTCATCTCACAGAGTTACATCTGTATTTCGTGAATCTCTTTGCTAGCCTTATTTCTGTGGAATCTGACAACAGATATTTCCTTTCCCTTTAAAGACTATAGGGCCAAAGGAAATATCCTCCGATAACAGAGAGAAAGAAGCTTTCTGAGAAACTTCTTTGTGTTCTGTGAAATCATCTCACAGAGTTACAGCTTTCCCCTCAAGAAGCCTTTCTCTAAGACAGTTCTTGTGGAATTGGCTAAGTGATATTTGGAAGCCCATAGAGGGCTATGGAGAAAAAGGAAATATCCTCCGATGAAATCTGGAAAGAAGCTTTCTGAGAAACTGCTTAGTGTTCTGTTAATTCATCTCACAGAGTTACATCTGTATTTCGTGGATCTCTTTGCTAGCCTTATTTCTGTGGAATCTGACAACAGATATTTCCTTTCCCTTTGAAGACTATAGGGCCAAAGGAAATATCCTCCGATAACAGAGAGAAAGAAGCTTTCTGAGAAACTTCTTTGTGTTCTGTGAAATCATCTCACAGAGTTACAGCTTTCCCCTCAAGGAGCCTTTCGCTAAGACAGTTCTTGTGGAATTGGCAAAGTGATATTTGGAAGCCCATAGAGGGCTATGGTGAAAAAGGAAATATCCTCCGATGAAATCTGGAAAGAAGCTTTCTGAGAAACTGCTTAGTGTTCTGTTAATTCATCTCACAGAGTTACATCTGTATTTCGTGGATCTCTGCTAGCCTTATTTCTGTGGAATCTGACAACAGATATTTCCTTTCCCTTTGAAGAATATAGGGCCAAAGGAAATATCCTCCGATAACAAAGATAAAGAAGCTTTCTGAGAAACTTCTTTGTGTTCTGTGAAATCATCTCACAGAGGTACAGCTTTCCCCTCAAGAAGCCTTTCGCTAAGACAGTTCTTGTGGAATTGGCAAAGTGATATTTGGAAGCCCATAGAGTTCTATGGTGAAAAGGAAATATCCTCCGATGAAATCTGGAAAGAAGCTTTCTGAGAAACTGCTTAGTGTTCTGTTAATTCATCTCACAGAGTTACATCTGTATTTCGTGGATCTCTTTGCTAGCCTTATTTCTGTGGAATCTCACAACAGATATTTCCTTTCCCTTTGAAGACTATACGGCCAAAGGAAATATCCTCCGATAACAGAGAGAAAGAAGCTTTCTGAGAAACTTCTTTGTGTTCTGTGAAATCATCTCACAGAGTTACAGCTTTCTCCTCAAGAAGCCTTTCGCTAAGACAGTTCTTGTGGAATTGGCAAAGTGATATTTGGCAGCCCATAGAGGGCTATGGTGAAAAAGGAAATATCCTCCGATGAAATCTGGAAAGAAGCTTTCTGAGAAACTGCTTAGTGTTCTGTTAATTCATCTCACAGAGTTACATCTATATTTCGTGGATCTCTTTGCTAGCCTTATTTCTGTGGAATCTGACAACAGATATTTCCTTTCCCTTTGAAGACTATAGGGCCAAAGGAAATATCCTCCGATAACAAAGAGAAAGAAGCTTTCTGAGAAACTTCTTTGTGTTCTGTGAAATCACCTCACAGAGTTACAGCTTTCCCCTCAAGAAGCCTTTCGCTAAGACAGTTCTTGTGGAATTGGCTAAGTGATATTTGGAAGCCCATAGAGGGCTATGGTGAAAAAGGAAATATCCTCCGATGAAATCTGGAAAGAAGCTTTCTGAGAAACTGCTTAGTGTTCTGTTAATTCATCTCACAGAGTTACATCTGTATTTCGTGGATCACTTTGCTAGCCTTATTTCTGTGGAGTCTGAGAACAGATATTTCCTTTCCCTTGAAGACTATAGGGCCAAAGGAAATATCCTCCGATAACAAAGAGAAAGAAGCTTTCTGAGAAAATTCTTTGTGTTCTGTGAAATCATCTCACAGAGTTACAGCTTTCCCCTCAAGAAGCCTTTCGCTAAGACAGTTCTTGTGGAATTGGCAAAGTGATATTTGGAAGCCCATAGAGGGCTATGGTGAAAAAGGAAATATCCTCCGATGAAATCTGGAAAGAAGCTTTCTGAGAAACTGCTTAGTGTTCTGTTAATTCATCTCACAGAGTTACATCTGTATTTCGTGGATCTCTTTGTTGCCTTATTTCTGTGGAATCTGACAACAGATATTTCCTTTCTCTTTGAAGACTATAGGGCCAAAGGAAATATCCTCCGATAACAAAGAGAAAGAAGCTTTCTGAGAAACTTCTTTGTGTTTTGTGAAATCATCTCACAGAGTTACAGCTTTCCCCTCAAGAAGCCTTTCGCTAAGACAGTTCTTGTGGAATTGGCAAAGTGATATTTGGAAGCCCATAGAGGGCTATGGTGAAAAAGGAAATATCCTCCGATGAAATCTGGAAAGAAGCTTTCTGAGAAACTGCTTAGTGTTCTGTTATTTCATCTCACAGAGTTACATCTGTATTACGTGGATCTCTTTGCTAGCCTTATTTCTGTGGAATCTGACAACAGATATTTCCTTTCCCTTTGAAGACTATAGGGCCAAAGGAAATATCCTCCGATAACCAAGAGGAAGAAGCTTTCTGAGAAACTTCTTTGTGTTCTGTGAAATCATCTCACAGAGTTACAGCTTTCCTCTCAAGAAGCCTTTCGCTAAGACAGTTCTTGTGGAATTGGCAAAGTGATATTTGGAAGCCCATAGAGGGCTATGGTGAAAAAGGAAATATCCTCCGATGAAATCTGGAAAGAAGCTTTCTGAGAAACTGCTTAGTGTTCTGTTAATTCATCTCACAGAGTTACATCTGTATTTCGTGGATCTCTTTGCTAGCCTTATTTCTGTGGAATCTGACAACAGATATTTCCTTTCCCTTTGAAGACTATAGGGCCAAAGGAAATATCCTCCGATAACAAAGAGAAAGAAGCTTTCTGAGAAACTTCTTTGTGTTCTGTGAAATCATCTCACAGAGTTACAGCTTTCCCCTCAAGAAGCCTTTCGCTAAGACAGTTCTTGTGGAATTGGCTAAGTGATATTTGGAAGCCCATAGAGGGCTATGGTGAAAAAGGAAATATCCTCCGATGAAATCTGGAAAGAAGCTTTCTGAGAAACTGCTTAGTGTTCTGTTAATTCATCTCACAGAGTTACATCTGTATTTCGTGGGTCTCTTTGCTAGCCTTATTTCTGTGGAATCTGACAACAGATATTTCCTTTCCGTTTGAAGACTATAGGGCCAAAGGAAATATCCTCCGATAACAGAGAGAAAGAAGCTTTCTGAGAAACTTCTTTGTGTTCTGTGAAATCATCTCACAGAGTTACAGCTTTCCCCTCAAGGAGCCTTTCGCTAAGACAGTTCTTGTGGAATTGGCAAAGTGATATTTGGAAGCCCATAGAGGGCTATGGTGAAAAAGGAAATATCCTCCGATGAAATCTGGAAAGAAGCTTTCTGAGAAACTGCTTAGTGTTCTGTTAATTCATCTCACAGAGTTACATCTGTATTTCGTGGATCTCTGCTAGCCTTATTTCTGTGGAATCTGACAACAGATATTTCCTTTCCCTTTGAAGACTATAGGGCCAAAGGAAATATCCTCCGATAACAAAGAGAAAGAAGCTTTCTGAGAAACTTCTTTGTGTTCTGTGAAATCATCTCACAGAGGTACAGCTTTCCCCTCAAGAAGCCTTTCGCTAAGACAGTTCTTGTGGAATTGGCAAAGTGATATTTGGAAGCCCATAGAGGGCTATGGTGAAAAGGAAATATCCTCCGATGAAATCTGGAAAGAAGCTTTCTGAGAAACTGCTTAGTGTTCTGTTAATTCATCTCACAGAGTTACATCTGTATTTCGTGGATCTCTTTGCTAGCCTTATTTCTGTGGAATCTGACAACAGATATTTCCTTTCCCTTTGAAGACTATACGGCCAAAGGAAATATCCTCCAATAACAGAGAGAAAGAAGCTTTCTGAGAAACTTCTTTGTGTTCTGTGAAATCATCTCACAGAGTTACAGCTTTCTCCTCAAGAAGCCTTTCGCTAAGACAGTTCTTGTGGAATTGGCAAAGTGATATTTGGCAGCCCATAGAGGGCTATGGTGAAAAAGGAAATATCCTCCGATGAAATCTGGAAAGAAGCTTTCTGAGAAACTGCTTAGTGTTCTGTTAATTCATCTCACAGAGTTACATCTATATTTCGTGGATCTCTTTGCTAGCCTTATTTCTGTGGAATCTGACAACAGATATTTCCTTTCCCTTTGAAGACTATAGGGCCAAAGGAAATATCCTCCGATAACAAAGAGAAAGAAGCTTTCTGAGAAACTTCTTTGTGTTCTGTGAAATCATCTCACAGAGTTACAGCTTTCCCCTCAAGAAGCCTTTCGCTAAGACAGTTCTTGTGGAATTGGCTAAGTGATATTTGGAAGCCCATAGAGGGCTATGGTGAAAAAGGAAATATCCTCCGATGAAATCTGGAAAGAAGCTTTCTGAGAAACTGCTTAGTGTTCTGTTAATTCATCTCACAGAGTTACATCTGTATTTCGTGGATCACTTTGCTAGCCTTATTTCTGTGGAGTCTGAGAACAGATATTTCCTTTCCCTTGAAGACTATAGGGCCAAAGGAAATATCCTCCGATAACAAAGAGAAAGAAGCTTTCTGAGAAAATTCTTTGTGTTCTGTGAAATCATCTCACAGAGTTACAGCTTTCCCCTCAAGAAGCCTTTCGCTAAGACAGTTCTTGTGGAATTGGCAAAGTGATATTTGGAAGCCCATAGAGGACTATGGTGAAAAAGGAAATATCCTCCGATGAAATCTGGAAAGAAGCTTTCTGAGAAACTGCTTAGTGTTCTGTTAATTCATCTCACAGAGTTACATCTGTATTTCGTGGATCTCTTTGTTGCCTTATTTCTGTGGAATCTGACAACAGATATTTCCTTTCTCTTTGAAGACTATAGGGCCAAAGGAAATATCCTCCGATAACAAAGAGAAAGAAGCTTTCTGAGAAACTTCTTTGTGTTTTGTGAAATCATCTCACAGAGTTACAGCTTTCCCCTCAAGAAGCCTTTCGCTAAGACAGTTCTTGTGGAATTGGCAAAGTGATATTTGGAAGCCCATAGAGGGCTATGGTGAAAAAGGAAATATCCTCCGATGAAATCTGGAAAGAAGCTTTCTGAGAAACTGCTTAGTGTTCTGTTATTTCATCTCACAGGGTTACATCTGTATTACGTGGATCTCTTTGCTAGCCTTATTTCTGTGGAATCTGACAACAGATATTTCCTTTCCCTTTGAAGACTATAGGGCCAAAGGAAATATCCTCCGATAACAGAGAGAAAGAAGCTTTCTGAGAAACTTCTTTGTGTTCTGTGAAATCATCTCACAGAATTACAGCTTTCCCCTAAAGAAGCCTTTCGTTAAGACAGTTCTTGTGGAATTGGCAAAGTGATATTTGGAAGCCTATAGAGGGCTATGGTGAAAAAGGAAATATCCTCCGATGAAATCTGGAAAGAAGCTTTCTGAGAAACTGCTTAGTGTTCTGATAATTCATCTCACAGAGTTACATCTGTATTTCGTGGATCTCTTTGCTAGCCTTATTTCTGTGGAATCTCACAATAGATATTTCCTTTCCCTTTGAAGACTATAGGGCCAAAGGAAATATCCTCCGATAACAAAGAGAAAGAAGCTTTCTGAGAAACTTCTTTGTGTTCTGTGAAATCATCTCACAGAGTTACAGCTTTCCCCTCAAGAAGCCTTTCGCTAAGACAGTTCTTGTGGAATTGGCAAAGTGATATTTGGAAGCCCATAGAGGGCTATGGTGAAAAAGGAAATATCCTCCGATGAAATCTGGAAAGAAGCTTTCTGAGAAACTGCTTAGTGTTCTGTTAATTCATCTCACAGAGTTACATCTGTATTTCGTGGATCTCTTTGCTAGTCTTATTTCTGTGGAGTCTGACAACAGATATTTCCTTTCCCTTTGAAGACTATAGGGCCAAAGGAAATATCCTCCGATAGCCAAGAGAAAGAAGCTGTCTGAGAAACTTCTTTGTGTTCTGTGAAATCATCTCACAAAGTTACAGCTTTCCCCTCAAGAAGTCTTTCCCTAAGACAGTTCTTGTGGAATTGGCAAAGTGATATTTGGAAGCCCATAGAGGGCTATGGTGAAAAAGGAAATATCCTCCGATGAAATCTGGAAAGAAGCTTTCTGAGAAACTGCTTAGTGTTCTGTTAATTCATCTCACAGAGTTACATCTGTATTTCGTGAATCTCTTTGCTAGCCTTATTTCTGTGGAATCTGACAACAGATATTTCCTTTCCCTTTGAAGACTATAGGGCCAAAGGAAATATCCTCCGATAACAGAGAGAAAGAAGCTTTCTGAGAAACTTCTTTGTGTTCTGTGAAATCATCTCACAGAGTTACAGCTTTCCCCTCAAGAAGCCTTTCTCTAAGACAGTTCTTGTGGAATTGGCTAAGTGATATTTGGAAGCCCATAGAGGGCTATGGTGAAAAAGGAAATATCCTCCGATGAAATCTGGAAAGAAGCTTTCTGAGAAACTGCTTAGTGTTCTGTTAATTCATCTCACAGAGTTACATCTGTATTTCGTGGATCTCTTTGCTAGCCTTATTTCTGTGGAATCTGACAACAGATATTTCCTTTCCCTTTGAAGACTATAGGGCCAAAGGAAATATCCTCCGATAACAGAGAGAAAGAAGCTTTCTGAGAAACTTCTTTGTGTTCTGTGAAATCATCTCACAGAGTTACAGCTTTCCCCTCAAGGAGCCTTTCGCTAAGACAGTTCTTGTGGAATTGGCAAAGTGATATTTGGCAGCCCATAGAGGGCTATGGTGAAAAAGGAAATATCCTCCGATGAAATCTGGAAAGAAGCTTTCTGAGAAACTGCTTAGTGTTCTGTTAATTCATCTCACAGAGTTACATCTGTATTTCGTGGATCTCTGCTAGCCTTATTTCTGTGGAATCTGACAACAGATATTTCCTTTCCCTTTGAAGAATATAGGGCCAAAGGAAATATCCTCCGATAACAAAGATAAAGAAGCTTTCTGAGAAACTTCTTTGTGTTCTGTGAAATCATCTCACAGAGGTACAGCTTTCCCCTCAAGAAGCCTTTCGCTAAGACAGTTCTTGTGGAATTGGCAAAGTGATATTTGGAAGCCCATAGAGTTCTATGGTGAAAAGGAAATATCCTCCGATGAAATCTGGAAAGAAGCTTTCTGAGAAACTGCTTAGTGTTCTGTTAATTCATCTCACAGAGTTACATCTGTATTTCGTGGATCTCTTTGCTAGCCTTATTTCTGTGGAATCTCACAACAGATATTTCCTTTCCCTTTGAAGACTATACGGCCAAAGGAAATATCCTCCGATAACAGAGAGAAAGAAGCTTTCTGAGAAACTTCTTTGTGTTCTGTGAAATCATCTCACAGAGTTACAGCTTTCTCCTCAAGAAGCCTTTCGCTAAGACAGTTCTTGTGGAATTGGCAAAGTGATATTTGGCAGCCCATAGAGGGCTATGGTGAAAAAGGAAATAACCTCCGATGAAATCTGGAAAGAAGCTTTCTAAGAAACTGCTTAGTGTTCTGTTAATTCATCTCACAGAGTTACATCTGTATTTCGTGGATCTCTTTGCTAGCCTTATTTCTGTGGAATCTGACAACAGATATTTCCTTTCCCTTTGAAGACTATAGGGCCAAAGGAAATATCCTCCGATAACAAAGAGAAAGAAGCTTTCTGAGAAACTTCTTTGTGTTCTGTGAAATCACCTCACAGAGTTACAGCTTTCCCCTCAAGAAGCCTTTCGCTAAGACAGTTCTTGTGGAATTGGCTAAGTGATATTTGGAAGCCCATAGAGGGCTATGTTGAAAAAGTAAATATCCTCCGATGAAATCTGGAAAGAAGCTTTCTGAGAAACTGCTTAGTGTTCTGTTAATTCATCTCACAGAGTTACATCTGTATTTCGTGGATCTCTTTGCTAGTCTTATTTCTGTGGAATCTGACAACAGATATTTCCTTTCCCTTTGAAGACTATAGGGCCAAAGGAAATATCCTCCGATAACAAAGAGAAAGAAGCTTTCTGAGAAACTTCTTTGTGTTCTGGGAAATCATCTCACAGAGTTACAGCTTTCCCCTCAAGAAGCCTTTCGCTAAGACAGTTCTTGTGGAATTGGCAAAGTGATATTTGGAAGCCCATAGAGGGCTATGTTGAAAAAGTAAATATCCTCCGATGAAATCTGGAAAGAAGCTTTCTGAGAAACTGCTTAGTGTTCTGTTAATTCATCTCACAGAGTTACATCTGTATTTCGTGGATCTCTTTGCTAGTCTTATTTCTGTGGAATCTGACAACAGATATTTCCTTTCCCTTTGAAGACTACAGGGCCTAAGGAAATATCCTCCGATAGCCAAGAGAAAGAAGCTTTCTGAGAAACTTCTTTGTGTTTTGTGAAATCATCTCAGAGAGTTACAGCTTTCCCCTCAAGAAGTCTTTCGCTAAGACAGTTCTTGTGGAATTGGCAAAGTGATATTTGGAAGCCCATAGAGGGCTATGGTGAAAAAGGAAATACCCTCCGATGAAATCTGGAAAAAAGCTTTCTGAGAAACTGCTTAGTGTTCTGTTAATTCATCTCACAGAGTTACATCTGTATTTCGTGGATCTCTTTGCTAGCCTTATTTCTGTGGAATCTGACAACAGATATTTCCTTTCCCTTTGAAGACTATAGGGCCAAAGGAAATATCCTCCGATAACAGAGAGAAAGAAGCTTTCTGAGAAACTTCTTTGTGTTCTGTGAAATCATCTCACAGAGTTACAGCTTTCCCCTCAAGAAGCCTTTCGCTAAGACAGTTCTTGTGGAATTGACAAAGTGATATTTGGAAGCCCATAGAGGGCTATGGTGAAAAAGGAAATATCCTCCGATGAAATCTGGAAAGAAGCTTTCTGAGAAACTGCTTAGTGTTCTGTTAATTCATCTCACAGAGTTACATCTGTATTTCGTGGATCTGTTTGCTAGCCTTATTTCTGTGGAATCTGACAACAGATATTTCCTTTCCCTTTGAAGACTATAGGGCCAAAGGAAATATCCTCCGATAACAAAGAGAAAGAAGCTTTCTGAGAAACTTCTTTGTGTTCTGTGAAATTATCTCACAGAGTTACAGCTTTCCCCTCAAGAAGCCTTTCGCTAAGACAGTTCTTGTGGAATTGGCAAAGTGATATTTGGAAGCCCCTAGAGGGCTATGGTGAAAAAGGAAATATCCTCCGATGAAATCTGGAAAGATGCTTTCTGAGAAACTGCTTAGTGTTCTGTTAATTCATCTCACAGAGTTACATCTGTATTTCGTGGATCTCTTTGCTAGCCTTATTTCTCTGGAATCTGACAACAGATATTTCCTTTCCCTTTGAAGACTATAGGGCCAAAGGAAATATCCTCCGATAACAAAGAGAAAGATGCTTTCTGAGAAACTTCTTTGTGTTCTGTGAAATCATCTCACAGAGTTACAGCTTTCCCCTCAAGAAGCCTTTCGCTAAGACAGTTCTTGTGGAATTGGCAAAGTGAAATTTGCAGCCCATAGAGGGCTATGATGAAAAAGGAAATATGCTCCGATGAAATCTGGAAAGAAGCTTTCTGAGAAACTGCTTAGTGTTCTGTTAATTCATCTCACAGAGTTACATCTGTATTTCGTGGATCTCTTTGCTAGCCTTATTTCTGTGGAATCTCACAACAGATATTTCCTATCCCTTTGAAGACTATAGGGCCAAAGGAAATATCCTCCGATAACAAAGAGAAAGAAGCTTTCTGAGAAACTTCTTTGTGTTCTGTGAAATCATCTCACAGAGTTACAGCTTTCCCCTCAAGAAGCCTTTCGCTAAGACAGTTCTTGTGGAATTGGCAAAGTGATATTTGGAAGCCCATAGAGGGCTATGGTGAAAAAGGAAATATCCTCCGATGAAATCTGGAAAGAAGCTTTCTGAGAAACTGCTTAGTGTTCTGTTAATTCATCTCACAGAGTTACATCTGTATTTCGTGGATCTCCTTGCTAGCCTTATTTCTGTGGAATCTGACAACAGATATTTCCTTTCCCTTTGAAGACTATAGGGCCAAAGGAAATATCCTCCGATAACAAAGAGAAAGAAGCTTTCTGAGAAACTTCTTTGTGTTCTGTGAAATCATCTCACAGAGTTACAGCTTTCCCCTCAAGAAGCCTTTCGCTAAGACAGTTCTTGTGGAATTGGCAAAGTGATATTTGGAAGCCCATAGAGGGCTATGGTGAAAAAGTAAATATCCTCCGATGAAATCTGGAAAGAAGCTTTCTGAGAAACTGCTTAGTGTTCTGTTAGTTCATCTCACAGAGTTACATCTGTATTTCGTGGATCTCTTTGCTAGTCTTATTTCTGTGGAATCTGACAACAGATATTTCCTTTCCCTTTGAAGACTATAGGGCCAAAGGAAATATCCTCCGATAGCCAAGAGAAAGAAGCTTTCTGAGAAACTTCTTTGTGTTCTGTGAAATCATCTCAGAGAGTTACAGCTTTCCCCTCAAGAAGTCTTTTGCTAAGACAGTTCTTGTGGAATTGGCAAAGTGATATTTGGAAGCCTATAGAGGGCTTGGTGAAAAAGGAAATATCCTCCGATGAAATCTGGAAAAAAGCTTTCTGAGAAACTGCTTAGTGTTCTGTTAATTCATCTCACAGAGTTACATCTGTATTTCGTGGATCTCTTTGCTAGCCTTATTTCTGTGGAATCTGACAACAGATATTTCCTTTCCCTTTGAAGACTATAGGGCCAAAGGAAATATCCTCCGATAGCCAAGAGAAAGAAGCTTTCTGAGAAACTTCTTTGTGTTCTGTGAAATCATCTCACAGAGTTACAGCTTTCCCCTCAAGAAGCCTTTCGCTAAGACAGTTCTTGTGGAATTGGCAAAGTGATATTTGGAAGCCCATAGAGGGCTATGGTGAAAAAGGAAATATCCTCCGATGAAATCTGGAAAGAAGCTTTCTGAGAAACTGCTTAGTGTTCTGTTAATTCATCTCACAGAGTTACATCTGTATTTCGTGGATCTCTTTGCTAGCCTTATTTCTGTGGAATCTGACAACAGATATTTCCTTTCCGTTTGAAGACTATAGGGCCAAAGGAAATATCCTCCGATAACAGAGAAAAAGAAGCTTTCTGAGAAACTTCTTTGTGTTCTGTGAAATCATCTCACAGAGTTACAGCTTTCCCCTCAAGAAGCCTTTCGCTAAGACAGTTCTTGTGGAATTGGCAAAGTGATATTTGGAAGCCCATAGAGGGCTATGGTGAAAAAGGAAATATCCTCCGATGAAATCTGGAAAGAAGCTTTCTGAGAAACTGCTTAGTGTTCTGTTAATTCATCTCACAGAGTTACATCTGTATTTCGTGGATCTCTTTGTTAGCCTTATTTCTGTGGAATCTGACAACAGATATTTCCTTTCCCTTTGAAGACTATAGGGCCAAAGGAAATATCCTCCGATAACAAAGAGAAAGAAGCTTTCTGAGAAACTTCTTTGTGTTCTGTGAAATCATCTCACAGAGTTACAGCTTTCCCCTCAAGAAGCCTTTCGCTAAGACAGTTCTTGTGGAATTGGCAAAGTGATATTTGGAAGCCCATAGAGGGCTATGGTGAAAAAGGAAATATCCTCCGATGAAATCTGGAAAGAAGCTTTCTGAGAAACTGCTTAGTGTTCTGTTAATTCATCTCACAGAGTTACATCTGTATTTCGTGGATCTCTTTGCTAGCCTTATTTCTGTGGAATCTGACAACAGATATTTCCTTTCCCTTTGAAGACTATAGGGCCAAAGGAAATATCCTCCGATAACCAAGAGGAAGAAGCTTTCTGAGAAACTTCTTTGTGTTCTGTGAAATCATCTCACAGAGTTACAGCTTTCCCCTCAAGAAGCCTTTCGCTAAGACAGTTCTTGTGGAATTGGCAAAGTGATATTTGGAAGCCCATAGAGGGCTATGGTGAAAAAGGAAATATCCTCTGATGAAATCTGGAAAGAATCTTTCTGAGAAACGGCTTAGTGTTCTGTTAATTCATCTCACAGAGTTACATCTGTATTTTGTGGATCTCTTTGCCAGTCTTATTTCTGTGGAATCTGACAACAGATATTTCCTTTCCCTTTGAAGACTATAGGGCCAAAGGAAATATCCTCCGATAGCCAAGAGAAAGAAGCTTTCTGAGAAACCTCTTTGCGTTCTGTGAAATCATCTCACAGAGTTACAGCTTTCCCCTCAAGAAGTCTTTCGCTAAGACAGTTCTTGTGGAATTGGCAAAGTGATATTTGGAAGCCCATAGAGGGCTATGGTGAAAAAGGAAATATCCTCCGATGAAATCTGGAAAGAAGCTTTCTGAGAAACTGCTTAGTGTTCTGTTAATTCATCTCACAGAGTTACATCTGTATTTCGTGGATCTCTTTGCTAGCCTTATTTCTGTGGAATCTGACAACAGATATTTCCTTTCCCTTTGAAGACTATAGGGCCAAAGGAAATATCCTCCGATAACAGAGAGAAAGAAGCTTTCTGAGAAACTTCTTTGTGTTCTGTGAAATCATCTCACAGAGTTACAGCTTTCCCCTCAAGGAGCCTTTCGCTAAGACAGTTCTTGTGGAATTGGCAAAGTGATATTTGGAAGCCCATAGAGGGCTATGGTGAAAAAGGAAATATCCTCCGATGAAATCTGGAAAGAAGCTTTCTGAGAAACTGCTTAGTGTTCTGTTAATTCATCTCACAGAGTTACATCTGTATTTCGTGGATCTCTGCTAGCCTTATTTCTGTGGAATCTGACAACAGATATTTCCTTTCCCTTTGAAGAATATAGGGCCAAAGGAAATATCCTCCGATAACAAAGAGAAAGAAGCTTTCTGAGAAACTTCTTTGTGTTCTGTGAAATCATCTCACAGAGGTACAGCTTTCCCCTCAAGAAGCCTTTCGCTAAGACAGTTCTTGTGGAATTGGCAAAGTGATATTTGGAAGCCCATAGAGGGCTATGGTGAAAAGGAAATATCCTCCGATGAAATCTGGAAAGAAGCTTTCTGAGAAACTGCTTAGTGTTCTGTTAATTCATCTCACAGAGTTACATCTGTATTTCGTGGATCTCTTTGCTAGCCTTATTTCTGTGGAATCTCACAACAGATATTTCCTTTCCCTTTGAAGACTATACGGCCAAAGGAAATATCCTCCGATAACAGAGAGAAAGAAGCTTTCTGAGAAACTTCTTTATGTTCTGTGAAATCATCTCACAGAGTTACAGCTTTCTCCTCAAGAAGCCTTTCGCTAGGACAGTTCTTGTGGAATTGGCAAAGTGATATTTGGCAGCCCATAGAGGGCTATGGTGAAAAAGGAAATATCCTCCGATGAAATCTGGAAAGAAGCTTTCTGAGAAACTGCTTAGTGTTCTGTTAATTCATCTCACAGAGTTACATCTGTATTTCGTGGATCTCTTTGCTAGCCTTATTTCTGTGGAATCTCACAACAGATATTTCCTTTCCCTTTGAAGACTGTAGGGCCAAAGGAAATATCCTCCGATAACAAAGAGAAAGAAGCTTTCTGAGAAACTTCTTTGTGTTCTGTGAAATCATCTCACAGAGTTACAGCTTTCCCCTCAAGAAGCCTTTCGCTAAGACAGTTTTTGTGGAATTGGCAAAGTGATATTTAGAAGCCCATAGAGGGCTATGGTGAAAAAGGAAATATCCTCCGATGAAATCTGGAAAGAAGCTTTCTGAGAAACTGCTTAGTGTTCTGTTAATTCATCTCACAGAGTTACATCTGTATTTCGTGGATCTCTTTGCTAGTCTTATTTCTGTGGAGTCTGACAACAGATATTTCCTTTCCCTTTGAAGACTATAGGGCCAAAGGAAATATCCTCCGATAGCCAAGAGAAAGAAGCTTTCTGAGAAACATCTTTGTGTTCTGTGATATCATCTCACAGAGTTACAGCTTTCCCCTCAAGAAGTCTTTCGCTAAGACAGTTCTTGTGGAATTGGCAAAGTGATATTTGGAATCCCATTGAGGGCTATGGTGAAAAAGGAAATATCCTCCGATGAAATCTGGAAAGAAGCTTTCTGAGAAACTGCTTAGTGTTCTGTTAATTCATCTCACAGAGTTACATCTGTATTTCGTGGATCTCTTTGCTAGCCTTATTTCTGTGGAATCTGACAACAGATATTTCCTTTCCCTTTGAAGACTATAGGGCCAAAGGAAATATCCTCCGATAACAGAGAGAAAGAAGCTTTCTGAGAAACTTCTTTGTGTTCTGTGAAATCATCTCACAGAGTTACAGCTTTCCCCTCAAGAAGCCTTTCGCTAAGACAGTTCTTGTGGAATTGGCTAAGTGATATTTGGACGCCCATAGAGGGCTATGGTGAAAAAGGAAATATCCTCCGATGAAATCTGGAAAGAAGCTTTCTGAGAAACTGCTTAGTGTTCTGTTAATTCATCTCACAGAGTTACATCTGTATTTCGTGGATCTCTTTGCTAGCCTTATTTCTGTGGAATCTGACAACAGATATTTCCTTTCCCTTTGAAGACTATAGGGCCAAAGGAAATATCCTCCGATAACAGAGAGAAAGAAGCTTTCTGAGAAACTTCTTTGTGTTCTGTGAAATCATCTCACAGAGTTACAGCTTTCCCCTCAAGGAGCCTTTCGCTAAGACAGTTCTTGTGGAATTGGCAAAGTGATATTTGGAAGCCCATAGAGGGCTATGGTGAAAAAGGAAATATCCTCCGATGAAATCTGGAAAGAAGCTTTCTGAGAAACTGCTTAGTGTTCTGTTAATTCATCTCACAGAGTTACATCTGTATTTCGTGGATCTCTGCTAGCCTTATTTCTGTGGAATCTGACAACAGATATTTCCTTTCCCTTTGAAGAATATAGGGCCAAAGGAAATATCCTCCGATAACAAAGAGAAAGAAGCTTTCTGAGAAACTTCTTTGTGTTCTGTGAAATCATCTCACAGAGGTACAGCTTTCCCCTCAAGAAGCCTTTCGCTAAGACAGTTCTTGTGGAATTGGCAAAGTGATATTTGGAAGCCCATAGAGGGCTATGGTGAAAAGGAAATATCCTCCGATGAAATCTGGAAAGAAGCTTTCTGAGAAACTGCTTAGTGTTCTGTTAATTCATCTCACAGAGTTACATCTGTATTTCGTGGATCTCTTTGCTAGCCTTATTTCTGTGGAATCTCACAACAGATATTTCCTTTCCCTTTGAAGACTATACGGCCAAAGGAAATATCCTCCGATAACAGAGAGAAAGAAGCTTTCTGAGAAACTTCTTTATGTTCTGTGAAATCATCTCACAGAGTTACAGCTTTCTCCTCAAGAAGCCTTTCGCTAGGACAGTTCTTGTGGAATTGGCAAAGTGATATTTGGCAGCCCATAGAGGGCTATGGTGAAAAAGGAAATATCCTCCGATGAAATCTGGAAAGAAGCTTTCTGAGAAACTGCTTAGTGTTCTGTTAATTCATCTCACAGAGTTACATCTGTATTACGTGGATCTCTTTGCTAGCCTTATTTCTGTGGAATCTGACAACAGATATTTCCTTTCCCTTTGAAGACTATAGGGCCAAAGGAAATATCCTCCGATAACCAAGAGGAAGAAGCTTTCTGAGAAACTTCTTTGTGTTCTGTGAAATCATCTCACAGAGTTACAGCTTTCCTCTCAAGAAGCCTTTCGCTAAGACAGTTCTTGTGGAATTGGCAAAGTGATATTTGGAAGCCCATAGAGGGCTATGGTGAAAAAGGAAATATCCTCCGATGAAATCTGGAAAGAAGCTTTCTGAGAAACGGCTTAGTGTTCTGTTAATTCATCTCACGGAGTTACATCTGTATTTCGTGGATCTCTTTGCTAGTCTTATTTCCCTGGAATCTGACAACAGATATTTCCTTTCCCTTTGAAGACTATAGGGCCAAAGGAAATATCCTCCGATAACAAAGAGAAAGAAGCTTTCTGAGAAACTTCTTTGTGTTCTGTGAAATCATCTCACAGAGTTACAGCTTTCCCCTCAAGAAGTCTTTCGCTAAGACAGTTCTTGTGGAATTGGCAAAGTGATATTTGGAAGCCCATAGAGGGCTATGGTGAAAAAGGAAATATCCTCCGATGAAATCTGGAAAGAAGCTTTCTGAGAAACTGCTTAGTGTTCTGTTAATTCATCTCACAGTGTTACATCTGTATTTCGTGGATCTCTTTGCTAGCCTTATTTCTGTGGAATCTGACAACAGATATTTCCTTTCCCTTTGAAGACTATAGGGCCAAAGGAAATATCCTCCGATAACAAAGAGAAAGAAGCTTTCTGAGAAACTTCTTTGTGTTCTGTGAAATCATCTCACAGAGTTACAGCTTTCCCCTCAAGAAGCCTTTCGCTAAGACAGTTCTTGTGGAATTGGCAAAGTGAAATTTGCAGCCCATAGAGGGCTATGATGAAAAAGGAAATATCCTCCGATGAAATCTGGAAAGAAGCTTTCTGAGAAACTGCTTAGTGTTCTGTTAATTCATCTCACAGAGTTACATCTGTATTTCGTGGATCTCTTTGCTAGCCTTATTTCTGTGGAATCTGACAACAGATATTTCCTTTCCCTTTGAAGACTATAGGGCCAAAGGAAATATCCTCCGATAACAGAGAGAAAGAAGCTTTCTGAGAAACTTCTTTGTGTTCTGTGAAATCATCTCACAGAGTTACAGCTTTCCCCTCAAGAAGCCTTTCGTTAAGACAGTTCTTGTGGAATTGGCAAAGTGATATTTGGAAGCCCATAGAGGGCTATGGTGAAAAAGGAAATATCCTCCGATGAAATCTGGAAAGAAGCTTTCTGAGAAACTGCTTAGTGTTCTGTTAATTCATCTCACAGAGTTACCTCTGTATTTCGTGGATCTCTTTGCTAGCCTTATTTATGTGGAATCTGACAACAGATATTTCCTTTCCCTTTGAAAACTATAGTGCCAAAGGAAACATCCTCCGATAACAAAGAGAAAGAAGCTTTCTGAGAAACTTCTTTGTGTTCTGTGAAATCATCTCACAGAGTTACAGCTTTCCCCTCAAGAAGCCTTTCGCTAAGACAGTTCTTGTGGAATTGGCAAAGTGATATTTGGAAGCCCATAGAGGGCTATGGTGAAAAAGGAAATATCCTCCGATGAAATCTGGAAAGAAGCTTTCTGAGAAACTGCTTAGTGTTCTGTTAATTCATCTCACAGAGTTACATCTGTATTTCGTGGATCTCTTTGCTAGCCTTATTTCTGTGGAATCTGACAACAGATATTTCCTTTCCCTTTGAAGACTATAGGGACAAAGGAAATATCCTCCGATAACAAAGAGAAAGAAGCTTTCTGAGAAACTTCTTTGTGTTCTGTGAAATCATCTCACAGAGTTACAGCTTTCCCCTCAAGAAGCCTTTCGCTAAGACAGTTCTTGTGGAATTGGCAAAGTGATATTTGGAAGCCCATAGAGGGCTATGTTGAAAAAGGAAATATCCTCCGATGAAATCTGGAAAGTAGCTTTCTGAGAAACTGCTTAGTGTTCTGTTAATTCATCTCACAGAGTTACATCTGTATTTCGTGGATCTCTATGCTAGTCTTATTTCTGTGGAATCTGACAACAGATATTTCCTTTCCCTTTGAAGACTATAGGGCCTAAGGAAATATCCTCCGATAGCCAAGAGAAAGAAGCTTTCTGAGAAACTTCTTTGTGTTCTGTGAAATCATCTCAGAGAGTTACAGCTTTCCCCTCAAGAAGTCTTTCGCTAAGACAGTTCTTGTGGAATTGGCAAAGTGATATTTGGAAGCCCATAGAGGGCTATGGTGAAAAAGGAAATACCCTCCGATGAAATCTGGAAAAAAGCTTTCTGAGAAACTGCTTAGTGTTCTGTTAATTCATCTCACAGAGTTACATCTGTATTTCGTGGATCTCTTTGCTAGCCTTATTTCTGTGGAATCTGACAACAGATATTTCCTTTCCCTTTGAAGACTATAGGGCCAAAGGAAATATCCTCCGATAACAAAGAGAAAGAAGCTTTCTGAGACACTTCTTTGTGTCTGTGAAATCATCTCACAGAGTTACAGCTTTCCCCTCAAGAAGCCTTTCGCTAAGACAGTTCTTGTGGAATTGGCAAAGTGATATTTGGCAGCCCATAGAGGGCTATGGTGAAAAAGGAAATATCCTCCGATGAAATCTGGAAAGAAGCTTTCTGAGAAACTGCTTAGTGTTCTGTTAATTCATCTCACAGAGTTACATCTGTATTTCGTGGATCTCTTTGCTAGCCTTATTTCTGTGGAATCTGACAACAGATATTTCCTTTCCTTTTGAAGACTATAGGGCCAAAGGAAATATCCTCCGATAACAGAGAGAAAGAAGCTTTCTGAGAAACTTCTTTGTGTTCTGTGAAATCATCTCACAGAGTTACAGCTTTCCCCTCAAGAAGCCTTTCTTTAAGACAGTTCTTGTGGAATTGGCAAAGTGATATTTGGAAGCCCATAGAGGGCTATGGTGAAAAAGGAAATATCCTCCGATGAAATCTGGAAAGAAGCTTTCAGAGAAACTGCTTAGTGTTCTGTTAATTCATCTCACAGAGTTACATCTGTATTTCGTGGATCTCTTTGCTAGCCTTATTTATGTGGAATCTGACAACAGATATTTCCTTTCCCTTTGAAGACTATAGGGCCAAAGGAAATATACTCCGATAACAAAGAGAAAGAAGCTTTCTGAGAAACTTCTTTGTGTTCTGTGAAATCATCTCACAGAGTTACAGCTTTCCCCTCAAGAAGCCTTTCGCTAAGACAGTTCTTGTGGAATTGGCAAAGTGATATTTGGAAGCCCATAGAGGGCTATGGTGAAAAAGGAAATATCCTCCGATGAAATCTGGAAAGAAGCTTTCTGAGAAACTGCTTAGTGTTCTGTTAATTCATCTCACAGAGTTACATCTGTATTTCGTGGATCTCTTTGCTAGCCTTATTTCTGTGGAATCTCACAACAGATATTTCCTTTCCCTTTGAAGACTATAGGGCCAAAGGAAATATCCTCCGATAACAAAGAGAAAGAAGCTTACTGAGAAACTTCTTTGTGTTCTGTGAAATCATCTCACAGAGTTACAGCTTTCCCCTCAAGAAGCCTTTCGCTAAGACAGTTCTTGTGGAATTGGCAAAGTGATATTTGGAAGCCCATAGAGGGCTATGGTGAAAAAGGAAATATCCTCCGATGAAATCTGGAAAGAAGCTTTCTTAGAAACTGCTTAGTGTTCTGTTAATTCATCTCACAGAGTTACATCTGTATTTCGTGGATCTCTTTGCTAGCCTTATTTCTGTGGAATCTGACAACAGATATTTCCTTTCCCTTTGAAGACTATAGGGCCAAAGGAAATATCCTCCGATAACAGAGAGAAAGAAGCTTTCTGAGAAACTTCTTTGTGTTCTGTGAAATCATCTCACAGAGTTACAGCTTTCCCCTCAAGGAGCCTTTCGCTAAGACAGTTCTTGTGGAATTGGCAAAGTGATATTTGGAAGCCCATAGAGGGCTATGGTGAAAAAGGAAATATCCTCCGATGAAATCTGGAAAGAAGCTTTCTGAGAAACTGCTTAGTGTTCTGTTAATTCATCTCACAGAGTTACATCTGTATTTCGTGGATCTCTGCTAGCCTTATTTCTGTGGAATCTGACAACAGATATTTCCTTTCCCTTTGAAGAATATAGGGCCAAAGGAAATATCCTCCGATAACAAAGAGAAAGAAGCTTTCTGAGAAACTTCTTTTTGTTCTGTGAAATCATCTCACAGAGGTACAGCTTTCCCCTCAAGAAGCCTTTCGCTAAGACAGTTCTTGTGGAATTGGCAAAGTGATATTTGGAAGCCCATAGAGGGCTATGGTGAAAAGGAAATATCCTCCGATGAAATCTGGAAAGAAGCTTTCTGAGAAACTGCTTAGTGTTCTGTTAATTCATCTCACAGAGTTACATCTGTATTTCGTGGATCTCTTTGCTAGCCTTATTTCTGTGGAATCTCACAACAGATATTTCCTTTCCCTTTGAAGACTATACGGCCAAAGGAAATATCCTCCGATAAGAGAGAGAAAGAAGCTTTCTGAGAAACTTCTTTGTGTTCTGTGAAATCATCTCACAGAGTTACAGCTTTCTCCTCAAGAAGCCTTTCGCTAAGACAGTTCTTGTGGAATTGGCAAAGTGATATTTGGAAGCCCATAGAGGGCTAAGGTGAAAAAGGAAATATCCTCCGATGAAATCTGGAAAGAAGCTTTCTGAGAAACTGCTTAGTGTTCTGTTAATTCATCTCACAGAGTTACATCTGTATTTCGTGGATCTCTTTGCTAGCCTTATTTCTGTGGTATCTGACAACAGATATTTCCTTTCCCTTTGAAGACTATAGGGCCAAAGGAAATATCCTCCGATAACAAAGAGAAAGAAGCTTTCTGAGAAACTTCTTTGTGTTCTGTGAAATCATCTCACAGAGTTACAGCTTTCCCCTCAAGAAGCCTTTCGCTAAGACAGTTCTTGTGGAATTGGAAAATTGATATTTGGAAGCCCATAGAGGGCTATGTTGAAAAAGTAAATATCCTCCGATGAAATCTGGAAAGAAGCTTTCTGAGAAACTGCTTAGTGTTCTGTTAATTCATCTCACAGAGTTACATCTGTATTTCGTGGATCACTTTGCTAGTCTTATTTCTGTGGAATCTGACAACAGATATTTCCTTTCCCTTTGAAGACTATAGGGCCTAAGGAAATATCCTCCGATAGCCAAGAGAAAGAAGCTTTCTGAGAAACTTCTTTGTGTTCTGTGAAATCATCTCAGAGAGTTACAGCTTTCCCCTCAAGAAGTCTTTCGCTAAGACAGTTCTTGTGGAATTGGCAAAGTGATATTTGGAAGCCCATAGAGGGCTATGGTGAAAAAGGAAATACCCTCCGATGAAATCTGGAAAAAAGCTTTCTGAGAAACTGCTTAGTGTTCTGTTAATTCATCTCACAGAGTTACATCTGTATTTCGTGGATCTCTTTGCTAGCCTTATTTCTGTGGAATCTGACAACAGATATTTCCTTTCCCTTTGAAGACTATAGGGCCAAAGGAAATATCCTCCGATAACAAAGAGAAAGAAGCTTTCTGAGAAACTTCTTTGTGTTCTGTGAAATCATCTCACAGAGTTACAGCTTTCCCCTCAAGAAGCCTTTCGCTAAGACAGTTCTTGTGGAATTGGCAAAGTGATATTTGGAAGCCCATAGAGGGCTATGGTGAAAAAGGAATTATCCTCCGATGAAATCTGGAAAGAAGCTTTCTGAGAAACTGCTTAGTGTTCTGTTAATTCATCTCACAGAGTTACATCTGTATTTCGTGGATCTGTTTGCTAGCCTTATTTCTGTGGAATCTGACAACAGATATTTCCTTTCCCTTTGAAGACTATAGGGCCAAAGGAAATATCCTCCGATAACAAAGAGAAAGAAGCTTTCTGAGAAACTTCTTTGTGTTCTGTGAAATCATCTCACAGAGTTACAGCTTTCCCCTCAAGAAGCCTTTCGCTAAGACAGTTCTTGTGGAATTGGCAAAGTGATATTTGGAAGCCCCTAGAGGGCTATGGTGAAAAAGGAAATATCCTCCGATGAAATCTGGAAAGATGCTTTCTGAGAAACTGCTTAGTGTTCTGTTAATTCATCTCACAGAGTTACATCTGTATTTCGTGGATCTCTTTGCTAGCCTTATTTCTCTGGAATCTGACAACAGATATTTCCTTTCCCTTTGAAGACTATAGGGCCAAAGGAAATATCCTCCGATAACAAAGAGAAAGAAGCTTTCTGAGAAACTTCTTTGTGTTCTGTGAAATCATCTCACAGAGTTACAGCTTTCCCCTCAAGAAGCCTTTCGCTAAGACAGTTCTTGTGGAATTGGCAAAGTGAAATTTGCAGCCCATAGAGGGCTATGATGAAAAAGGAAATATCCTCCGATGTAATCTGGAAAGAAGCTTTCTGAGAAACTGCTTAGTGTTCTGTTAATTCATCTCACAGAGTTACATCTGTATTTTGTGGATCTCTTTGCTAGCCTTATTTCTGTGGAATCTGACAACAGATATTTCCTTTCCGTTTGAAGACTATAGGGCCAAAGGAAATATCCTCCGATAACAGAGAGAAAGAATCTTTCTGAGAAACTTCTTTCTGTTCTGTGAAATCATTTCACAGAGTTACAGCTTTCCCCTCAAGAAGCCTTTCGTTAAGACAGTTCTTGTGGAATTGGCAAAGTGATATTTGGAAGCCCATAGAGGGCTATGGTGAAAAAGGAAATATCCTCCGATGAAATCTGGAAAGAAGCTTTCTGAGAAACTGCTTAGTGTTCTGTTAATTCATCTCACAGAGTTACATCTGTATTTCGTGGATCTCTTTGCTAGCCTTATTTCTGTGGAATCTGACAACAGATATTTCCTTTCCCTTTGAAGACTATAGGGCCAAAGGAAATATCCTCCGATAACAAAGAGAAAGAAGCTTTCTGAGAAACTTCTTTGTGTTCTGTGAAATCATCTCACAGAGTTACAGCTTTCCCCTCAAGAAGCCTTTCGCTAAGAAAGTTCTTGTGGAATTGGCAAAGTGATATTTGGAAGCCCATAGAGGGCTATGGTGAAAAAGGAAATATCCTCCGATGAAGTCTGGAAAGAAGCTTTCTGAGAAACTGCTTAGTGTTCTGTTAATTCATCTCACAGAGTTACATCTGTATTTCGTGGATCTCTTTGCTAGCCTTATTTCTGTGGAATCTGACAACAGATATTTCCTTTCCCTTTGAAGACTATAGGGCCAAAGGAAATATCCTCCGATAACAAAGAGAAAGAAGCTTTCTGAGAAACTTCTTTGTGTTCTGTGAAATCATCTCACAGAGTTACAGCTTTCCCCTCAAGAAGCCTTTCGCTAAGACAGTTCTTGTGGAATTGGCAAAGTGATATTTGGAAGCCCATAGAGGGCTATGGTGAAAAAGTAAATATCCTCCGATGAAATCTGGAAAGAAGCTTTCTGAGAAACTGCTTAGTGTTCTGTTAATTCATCTCACAGAGTTACATCTGTATTTCGTGGATCTCTTTGCTAGCCTTATTTCTGTGGAATCTGACAACGGATATTTCCTTTCCCTTTGAAGACTATAGGGCCAAAGGAAATATCCTCCGATAACAAAGAGAAAGAAGCTTTCTGAGAAACTTCTTTGTGTTCTGTGAAATCATCTCACAGAGTTACAGCTTTCCCCTCAAGAAGCCTTTCGCTAAGACAGTTCTTGTGGAATTGGCAAAGTGATATTTGGAAGCCCATAGAGGGCTATGGTGAAAAAGGAAATATCCTCCGATGAAATCTGGAAAGAATCTTTCTGAGAAACTGCTTAGTGTTCTGTTACTTCATCTCACAGAGGTACATCTGTATTTCGTGGATCTCTTTGCTAGCCTTATTTCTGTGGAATCTGACAACAGATATTTCCTTTCCGTTTGAAGACTATAGGGCCAAAGGAAATATCCTCCGATAACAGAGAGAAAGAAGCTTTCTGAGAAACTTCTTTGTGTTCTGTGAAATCATCTCACAGAGTTACAGCTTTCCCCTCAAGAAGCCTTTCGCTAAGACAGTTCTTGTGGAATTGGCAAAGTGATATTTGGAAGCCCATAGAGGGCTATGGTGAAAAAGGAAATATCCTCCGATGAAATCTGGAAAGAAGCTTTCTGAGAAACTGCTTAGTGTTCCGTTAATTCATCTCACAGAGTTACATCTGTATTTCGTGGATCTCTTTGCTAGCCTTATTTCTGTGGAATCTGACAACAGATATTTCCTTTCCCTTTGAAGACTATAGGGCCAAAGGAAATATCCTCCGATAACCAAGAGAAAGAAGCTTTCTGAGAAACTTCTTTGTGTTCTGTGAAATCATCTCACAGAGTTACAGCTTTCCCCTCAAGAAGCCCTTCGCTAAGACAGTTCTTGTGGAATTGGCAAAGTGATATTTGGAAGCCCATAGAGGGCTATGGTGAAAAAGTAAATATCCTCCGATGAAATCTGGAAAGAAGCTTTCTGAGAAACTGCTTAGTGTTCTGTTAATTTATCTCACAGAGTTACATCTGTATTTCGTGGATCTCTTTGCTAGTCTTATTTCTGTGGAATCTGACAACAGATATTTCCTTTCCCTTTGAAGACTATAGGGCCAAAGGAAATATCCTCCGATAGCCAAGAGAAAGAAGCTTTCTGAGAAACTTCTTTGTGTTCTGTGAAATCATCTCAGAGAGTTACAGCTTTCCCCTAAAGAAGTCTTTCGCTAAGACAGTTCTTGTGGAATTGGCAAAGTGATATTTGGAAGCCCATAGAGGGCTATGGTGAAAAAGGAAATATCCTCCGATGAAATCTGGAAAGAAGCTTTCTGAGAAACTGCTTAGTGTTCTGTTAATTCATCTCACAGAGTTAAATCTGTATTTCGTGGAAATCTTTGCTAGCCTTATTTCTGTGGAATCTGACAACAGATATTTCCTTTCCCTTTGAAGACTATAGGGCCAAAGGAAATATCCTCCGATAACAAAGAGAAAGAAGCTTTCTGAGAAACTTCTTTGTGTTCTCTGAAATCATCTCACAGAGTTACAGCTTTCCCCTCAAGAAGCCTTTCGCTAAAACAGTTCTTGTGGAATTGGCAAAGTGATATTTGGAAGCACATAGAGGACTATGGTGAAAAAGGAAATATCCTCCGATGAAATCTGGAAAGAAGCTTTCTGAGAAACTGCTTAGTGTTCTGTTAATTCATCTCACAGAGTTACATCTGTATTTCGTGGATCTCTTTGCTAGCCTTATTTCTGTGGAATCTGACAACAGATATTTCCTTTCCGTTTGAAGACTATAGGGCCAAAGGAAATATCCTCCGATAACAGAGAGAAAGAAGCTTTCTGAGAAACTTCTTTGTGTTCTGTGAAATCATCTCACAGAGTTACAGCTTTCCCCTCAAGAAGCCTTTCGCTAAGACAGTTCTTGTGGAATTGGCTAAGTGATATTTGGAAGCCCATAGAGGGCTATGGTGAAAAAGGAAATATCCTCCGATGAAATCTGGAAAGAAGCTTTCTGAGAAACTGCTTAGTGTTCCGTTAATTCATCTCACAGAGTTACATCTGTATTTCGTGGATCTCTTTTCTAGCCTTATTTCTGTGGAATCTGACAACAGATATTTCCTTTCCCTTTGAAGACTATAGGGCCAAAGGAAATATCCTCCGATAACCAAGAGAAAGAAGCTTTCTGAGAAACTTCTTTGTGTTCTGTGAAATCATCTCACAGAGTTACAGCTTTCCCCTCAAGAAGCCTTTCGCTAAGACAGTTCTTGTGGAATTGGCAAAGTGATATTTGGAAGCCCCTAGAGGGCTATGGTGAAAAAGGAAATATCCTCCGATGAAATCTGGAAAGATGCTTTCTGAGAAACTGCTTAGTGTTCTGTTAATTCATCTCACAGAGTTACATCTGTATTTCGTGGATCTCTTTGCTAGCCTTATTTCTCTGGAATCTGACAACAGATATTTCCTTTCCCTTTGAAGACTATAGGGCCAAAGGAAATATCCTCCGATAACAGAGAGAAAGAAGCTTTCTGAGAAACTTCTTTGTGTTCTGTGTAATCATCTCACAGAGTTACAGCTTTCCCCTCAAGAAGCCTTTCGTTAAGACAGTTCTTGTGGAATTGGCAAAGTGATATTTGGAAGCCCATAGAGGGCTATGGTGAAAAAGGAAATATCCGATGAAATCTGGAAAGAAGCTTTCTGAGAAACTGCTTAGTGTTCTGTTAATTCATCTCACAGAGTTACATCTGTATTTCGTGGATCTCTTGGCTAGTCTTATTTCTGCGGAATCTGACAACAGATATTTCCTTTCCCTTTAAAGACTATAGGGCCAAAGGAAATATCCTCCGATAGCCAAGAGAAAGAAGCTTTCTGAGAAACTTCTTTGTGTTCTGTGAAATCATCTCAGAGAGTTACAGCTTTCCCCTCAAGAAGTCTTTCGCTAAGACAGTTCTTGTGGAATTGGCAAAGTGATATTTGAAAGCCCATAGAGGGCTATGGTGAAAAAGGAAATATCCTCCGATGAAATCTGGAAAGAAGCTTTCTGAGAAACTGCTTAGTGTTCTGTTAATTCATCTCACAGAGTTACATCTGTATTTCGTGGATCTCTGCTAGCCTTATTTCTGTGGAATCTGACAACAGATATTTCCTTTCCCTTTGAAGACTATAGGGCCAAAGGAAATATCCTCCGATAACCAAGAGAAAGAAGCTTTCTGAGAAACTTCTTTGTGTTCTGTGAAATCATCTCACAGAGTTACAGCTTTCCCCTCAAGAAGCCTTTCGCTAACACAGTTCTTGTGGAATTGGCAAAGTGATATTTGGAAGCCCATAGAGGGCTATGGTGAAAAAGGAAATATCCTCCGATGAAATCTGGAAAGAAGCTTTCTGAGAAACTGCTTAGTGTTCTGTTAATTCATCTCACAGAGTTACATCTGTATTTCGTGGATCTCTTTGCTAGCCTTATTTCTGTGGAATCTGACAACAGATATTTCCTTTCCCTTTGAAGACTATAGGGCCAAAGGAAATATCCTCCGATAACAGAGAGAAAGAAGCTTTCTGAGAAACTTCTTTGTGTTCTGTGAAATCATCTCACAGAGTTACAGCTTTCCCCTCAAGAAGCCTTTCGCTAAGACAGTTCTTGTGGAATTGGCAAAGTGATATTTGGAAGCCCATAGAGGGCTATGGTGAAAAAGGAAATATCCTCCGATGAAATCTGGAAAGAAGCTTTCTGAGAAACTGCTTAGTGTTCTGTTAATTCATCTCACAGAGTTACATCTGTATTTCGTGGATCTCTTTGCTAGCCTTATCTGTGGAATCTGACAACAGATATTTCCTTTCCCTTTGAAGACTATAGGGCCAAAGGAAATATCCTCCGATAACCAAGAGGAAGAAGCTTTCTGAGAAAAATCTTTGTGTTCTGTGAAATCATCTCACAGAGTTACAGCTTTCCCCTCAAGAAGTCTTTCGCTAAGACAGTTCTTGTGGAATTGGCAAAGTGATATTTGGAAGCCCATAGAGGGCTATGGTGAAAAAGGAATTATCCTCCGATGAAATCTGGAAAGAAGCTTTCTGAGAAACTGCTTAGTGTTCTGTTAATTCATCTCACAGAGTTACATCTGTATTTCGTGGATCTCTTTGCTAGCCTTCTTTCTGTGGAATCTGACAACAGATATTTCCTTTCCCTTTGAAGACTATAGGGCCAAAGGAAATAACCTCCGATAACAAAGAGAAAGAAGGTTTCTGAGAAACTTCTTTGTGTTCTGTGAAATCATCTCAGAGAGTTACAGCTTTCCCCTCAAAAAGACTTTCGCTAAGATAGTTCTTGTGGAATTGGCAAAGTGATATTTGGAAGCCCATAGAGGGCTATGGTGAAAAAGGAAATATCCTCCGATGAAATCTGGAAAGAAGCTTTCTGAGAAACTGCTTAGTGTTCTGTTAATTCATCTCACAGAGTTACATCTGTATTTCGTGGATCAATTTGCTAGCCTTATTTCTGTGGAATCTGAGAACAGATATTTCCCTTCCCTTTGAAGATTATAGGGCCAAAGGAAATATCCTCCGATAACAGAGAGAAAGAAGCTTTCTGAGAAACTTCTTTGTGTTCTGTGAAATCATCTCACAGAGTTACAGCTTTCCCCTCAAGAAGCCTTTCGCTAAGACAGTTCTTATGGAATTGGCAAAGTGATATTTGGAAGCCCATAGAGGGCTATGGTGAAAAAGGAAATATCCTCCGATGAAATCTGGAAAGAAGCTTTCTGAGAAACTGCTTAGTGTTCTGTTAATTCATCTCACAGAGTTACATCTGTATTTCGTGGATCTCTTTTCTAGCCTTATTTCTGTGGAATCTGACAACAGATATTTCCTTTCCCTTTGAAGACTATAGGGCCAAAGGAAATATCCTCCGATAACCAAGAGAAAGAAGCCTTCTGAGAAACTTCTTTGTGTTCTGTGAAATCATCTCACAGAGTTACAGCTTTCCCCTCAAGAAGCCTTTCGCTAAGACAGTTCTTGTGGAATTGGCAAAGTGATATTTGGCTGCCCATAGAGGGCTATGGCGAAAAAGGAAATATCCTCCGATGAAATCTGGAAAGAAGCTTTCTGAGAAACTGCTTAGTGTTCTGTTAATTCATCTCACAGAGTTACATCTGTATTTCGTGGATCTCTTTGCTAGCCTTATTTCTGTGGAATCTGACAACAGATATTTCCTTTCCCTTTGTAGACTATAGGGCCAAAGGAAATATCCTCCGATAACCAAGAATAAGAAACTTTCTGAGAAACTTCTTTGTGTTCTGTGAAATCATCTCACAGAGTTACAGCTTTCCCCTCAAGAAGCCTTTCGCTAAGACAGTTCTTGTGGAATTGGCAAAGTGATATTTGGAAGCCCATAGAGGGCTATGGTGAAAAAGGAAATATCCTCCGATGAAATCTGGAAAGAAGCTTTCTGAGAAACTGCTTAGTGTTCTGTTAATTCATCTCACAGAGTTACATCTGTATTTCGTGGATCTCTTTGCTAGCCTTATTTCTGTGGAATCTGAGAACAGATATTTCCTTTCCCTTTGAAGACTATAGGGCCAAAGGAAATATCCTCCGATAACCAAGAGGAAGAAGCTTTCTGAGAAACTTCTTTGTGTTCTGTGAAATCATCTTACAGAGTTACAGCTTTCCCCTCAAGAAGCCTTTCGCTAAGACAGTTCTTGTGGAATTGGCAAAGTGATATTTGGAAGCCCATAGAGGGCTGTGGTGAAAAAGGAAATATCCTCCGATGAAATCTGGAAAGAAGCTTTCTGAGAAACTGCTTAGTGTTCTGTTAATTCATCTCACAGAGTTACATCTGTATTTCGTGGATCTCTTTGCTAGCCTTATTTCTATGGAATCTGACAACAGATATTTCCTTTCCCTTTGAAGACTATAGGGCCAAAGGAAATATCCTCCGATAACAAAGAGAAAGAAGCTTTCTGAGAAACTTCTTTGTGTTCTGTGAAATCATCTCACAGAGTTACAGCTTTCCCCTCAAGAAGCCTTTCGCTAAGACAGTTCTTGTGGAATTGGCAAAGTGATATTTGGAAGCCCATAGAGGGCTATGGTGAAAAAGGAAATATCCTCCGAAGAAATCTGGAAAGAAGCTTTCTGAGAA
Organism: Macaca nemestrina; assembly: GCF_043159975.1. Classification (NCBI taxonomy): domain Eukaryota; kingdom Metazoa; phylum Chordata; class Mammalia; order Primates; family Cercopithecidae; genus Macaca; species Macaca nemestrina. The sequence goes on along the minus strand of NC_092141.1, from coordinate 30,372,510 downwards.
ACTGCTTAGTGTTCTCTTAATTCATCTCACAGAGTTACATCTGTATTTCGTGGATCTCTTTGCTAGCCTTATTTCTATGGAATCTGACAACAGATATTTCCTTTCCCTTTGAAGACTATAGGGCCAAAGGAAATATCCTCCGATAACAAAGAGAAAGAAGCTTTCTGAGAAACTTCTTTGTGTTCTGTGAAATCATCTCACAGAGTTACAGCTTTCCCCTCAAGAAGCCTTTCACTAAGACAGTTCTTGTGGAATTGGCAAAGTGATATTTGGAAGCCCATAGAGGGCTATGGTGAAAAAGGAAATATCCTCCGATGAAATCTGGAAAGAAGCTTTCTGAGAAACTGCTTAGTGTTCTGTTAATTCATCTCACAGAGTTACATCTGTATTTCGTGGATCTCTTTGCCAGCCTTATTTCTGTGGAATCTGACAACAGATATTTCCTTTCCCTTTGAAGACTATAGGGCCAAAGGAAATATCCTCCGATAACAAAGAGAAAGAAGCTTTCTGAGAAACTTCTTTGTGTTCTGTGAAATCATCTCACAGAGTTACAGCTTTCCCCTCAAGAAGCCTTTCACTAAGACAGTTCTTGTGGAATTGGCAAAGTGATATTTGGAAGCCCATAGAGGGCTATGGTGAAAAAGGAAATATCCTCCGATGAAATCTGGAAAGAAGCTTTCTGAGAAACTGCTTAGTGTTCTGTTAATTCATCTCACAGAGTTACATCTGTATTTCGTGGATCTCTTTGCTAGCCTTATTTCTGTGGAATCTGACAACAGATATTTCCTTTCCCTTTGAAGACTATAGGGCCAAAGGAAATATCCTCCGATAACAAAGAGAAAGAAGCTTTCTGAGAAACTTCTTTGTGTTCTGTGAAATCATCTCACAGAGTTACAGCTTTCCCCTCAAGAAGCCTTTCGCTAAGACAGTTCTTGTGGAATTGGCAAAGTGATATTTGGAAGCCCATAGAGGGCTATGGTAAAAAAGGAAATATCCTCCGATGAAATCTGGAAAGAAGCTTTCTGAGAAACTGCTTAGTGTTCTGTTACTTCATCTCACAGAGTTACATCTGTATTTCGTGGATCTCTTTGCTAGCCTTATTTCTGTGGAATCTGACAACAGATATTTCCTTTCCGTTTGAAGACTATAGGGCCAAAGGAAATATCCTCCGATAACAGAGAGAAAGAAGCTTTCTGAGAAACTTCTTTGTGTTCTGTGAAATCATCTCACAGAGTTACAGCTTTCCCCTCAAGAAGCCTTTCGCTAAGACAGTTCTTGTGGAATTGGCAAAGTGATATTTGGAAGCCCATAGAGGGCTATGGTGAAAAAGGAAATATCCTCCGATGAAATCTGGAAAGAAGCTTTCTGAGAAACTGCTTAGTGTTCCGTTAATTCATCTCACAGAGTTACATCTGTATTTCGTGGATCTCTTTGCTAGCCTTATTTCTGTGGAATCTGACAACAGATATTTCCTTTCCCTTTGAAGACTATAGGGCCAAAGGAAATATCCTCCGATAACCAAGAGAAAGAAGCTTTCTGAGAAACTTCTTTGTGTTCTGTGAAATCATCTCACAGAGTTACAGCTTTCCCCTCAAGAAGCCCTTCGCTAAGACAGTTCTTGTGGAATTGGCAAAGTGATATTTGGAAGCCCATAGAGGGCTATGGTGAAAAAGTAAATATCCTCCGATGAAATCTGGAAAGAAGCTTTCTGAGAAACTGCTTAGTGTTCTGTTAATTTATCTCACAGAGTTACATCTGTATTTCGTGGATCTCTTTGCTAGTCTTATTTCTGTGGAATCTGACAACAGATATTTCCTTTCCCTTTGAAGACTATAGGGCCAAAGGAAATATCCTCCGATAGCCAAGAGAAAGAAGCTTTCTCAGAAACTTCTTTGTGTTCTGTGAAATCATCTCAGAGAGTTACAGCTTTCCCCTCAAGAAGTCTTTCGCTAAGACAGTTCTTGTGGAATTGGCAAAGTGATATTTGGAAGCCCATAGAGGGCTATGGTGAAAAAGGAAATATCCTCCGATGAAATCTGGAAAGAAGCTTTCTGAGAAACTGCTTAGTGTTCTGTTAATTCATCTCACAGAGTTAAATCTGTATTTCGTGGATCTCTTTGCTAGCCTTATTTCTGTGGAATCTGACAACAGATATTTCCTTTCCCTTTGAAGACTATAGGGCCAAAGGAAATATCCTCCGATAACAAAGAGAAAGAAGCTTTCTGAGAAACTTCTTTGTGTTCTCTGAAATCATCTCACAGAGTTACAGCTTTCCCCTCAAGAAGCCTTTCGCTAAAACAGTTCTTGTGGAATTGGCAAAGTGATATTTGGAAGCCCATAGAGGGCTATGGTGAAAAAGGAAATATCCTCCGATGAAATCTGGAAAGAAGCTTTCTGAGAAACTGCTTAGTGTTCTGTTAATTCATCTCACAGAGTTACATCTGTATTTCGTGGATCTCTTTGCTAGCCTTATTTCTGTGGAATCTGACAACAGATATTTCCTTTCCGTTTGAAGACTATAGGGCCAAAGTAAATATCCTCCGATAACAGAGAGAAAGAAGCTTTCTGAGAAACTTCTTTGTGTTCTGTGAAATCATCTCACAGAGTTACAGCTTTCCCCTCAAGAAGCCTTTCGCTAAGACAGTTCTTGTGGAATTGGCAAAGTGATATTTGGAAGCCCATAGAGGGCTATGGTGAAAAAGGAAATATCCTCCGATGAAATCTGGAAAGAAGCTTTCTGAGAAACTGCTTAGTGTTCCGTTAATTCATCTCACAGAGTTACATCTGTATTTCGTGGATCTCTTTTCTAGCCTTATTTCTGTGGAATCTGACAACAGATATTTCCTTTCCCTTTGAAGACTATAGGGCCAAAGGAAATATCCTCCGATAACCAAGAGAAAGAAGCTTTCTGAGAAACTTCTTTGTGTTCTGTGAAATCATCTCACAGAGTTACAGCTTTCCCCTCAAGAAGCCTTTCGCTAAGACAGTTCTTGTGGAATTGGCAAAGTGATATTTGGAAGCCCCTAGAGGGCTATGGTGAAAAAGGAAATATCCTCCGATGAAATCTGGAAAGATGCTTTCTGAGAAACTGCTTAGTGTTCTGTTAATTCATCTCACAGAGTTACATCTGTATTTCGTGGATCTCTTTGCTAGCCTTATTTCTCTGGAATCTGACAACAGATACTTCCTTTCCCTTTGAAGACTATAGGGCCAAAGGAAATATCCTCCGATAACAGAGAGAAAGAAGCTTTCTGAGAAACTTCTTTGTGTTCTGTGAAATCATCTCACAGAGTTACAGCTTTCCCCTCAAGAAGCCTTTCGTTAAGACAGTTCTTGTGGAATTGGCAAAGTGATATTTGGAAGCCCATAGAGGGCTATGGTGAAAAAGGAAATATCCGATGAAATCTGGAAAGAAGCTTTCTGAGAAACTGCTTAGTGTTCTGTTAATTCATCTCACAGAGTTACATCTGTATTTCGTGGATCTCTTTGCTAGCCTTATTTCTGTGGAATCTGACAACAGATATTTCCTTTCCCTTTGAAGACTATAGGGCCAAAGGAAATATCCTCCGATAACAAAGAGAAAGAAGCTTTCTGAGAAACTTCTTTGTGTTCTGTGAAATCATCTCACAGAGTTACAGCTTTCCCCTCAAGATGCCTTTCGCTAAGACAGTTCTTGTGGAATTGGCAAAGTGATATTTGGAAGCCCATAGAGGGCTATGGTGAAAAAGTAAATATCCTCCGATGAAATCTGGAAAGAAGCTTTCTGAGAAACTGCTTAGTGTTCTGTTAATTCATCTCAAAGAGTTACATCTGTATTTCGTGGATCTCTTTGCTAGTCTTATTTCTGTGGAATCTGACAACAGATATTTCCTTTCCCTTTGAAGACTATAGGGCCAAAGGAAATATCCTCCGATAGCCAAGAGAAAGAAGCTTTCTGAGAAACTTCTTTGTGTTCTGTGAAATCATCTCAGAGAGTTACAGCTTTCCCCTCAAGAAGTCTTTCGCTAAGACAGTTCTTGTGGAATTGGCAAAGTGATATTTGAAAGCCCATAGAGGGCTATGGTGAAAAAGGAAATATCCTCCGATGAAATCTGGAAAGAAGCTTTCTGAGAAACTGCTTAGTGTTCTGTTAATTCATCTCACAGAGTTACATCTGTATTTCGTGGATCTCTGCTAGCCTTATTTCTGTGGAATCTGACAACAGATATTTCCTTTCCCTTTGAAGACTATAGGGCCAAAGGAAATATCCTCCGATAACCAAGAGAAAGAAGCTTTCTGAGAAACTTCTTTGTGTTCTGTGAAATCATCTCACAGAGTTACAGCTTTCCCCTCAAGAAGCCTTTCGCTAAGACAGTTCTTGTGGAATTGGCAAAGTGATATTTGGAAGCCCATAGAGGGCTATGGTGAAAAAGGAAATATCCTCCGATGAAATCTGGAAAGAAGCTTTCTGAGAAACTGCTTAGTGTTCTGTTAATTCATCTCACAGAGTAACATCTGTATTTCGTGGATCTCTTTGCTAGCCTTATTTCTGTGGAATCTGACAACAGATATTTCCTTTCCCTTTGAAGACTATAAGGCCAAAGGAAACATCCTCCGATAACAAAGACATAGAAGCTTTCTGAGAAACTTCTTTGTGTTCTGTGAAATCATCTCACAGAGTTACAGCTTTCCCCTCAAGAAGACTTTCGCTAAGACAGTTCTTGTGGAATTGGCAAAGTGATATTTGGAAGCCCATAGAGGGCTATGGTGAAAAAGGAAATATCCTCCGATGAAATCTGGAAAGAAGCTTTCTGAGAAACTGCTTAGTGTTCTGTTAATTCATCTCACAGAGTAACATCTGTATTTCGTGGATCTCTTTGCTAGCCTTATTTCTGTGGAATCTGACAACAGATATTTCCTTTCCCTTTGAAGACTATAGGGCCAAAGGAAACATCCTCCGATAACAAAGACATAGAAGCTTTCTGAGAAACTTCTTTGTGTTCTGTGAAATCATCTCACAGAGTTACAGCTTTCCCCTCAAGAAGCCTTTCGCTAAGACAGTTCTTGTGGAATTGGCAAAGTGATATTTGGAAGCCCATAGAGGGCTACGGTGAAAAAGGAAATATCCTCCGATGAAATCTGGAAAGAAGCTTTCTGAGAAACTGCTTAGTGTTCTGTTAATTCATCTCACAGAGTTACATCTGTATTTCGTGGATCTCTTTGCTAGCCTTATTTCTGTGGAATCTGACAACAGATATTTCCTTTCCCTTTGAAGACTATAGGGCCAAAGGAAATATCCTCCGATAACTAAGAGGAAGAAGCTTTCTGAGAAACTTCTTTGTGTTCTGTGAAATCATCTCACAGAGTTACAGCTTTCCCCTCAAGAAGCCTTTCGCTAAGACAGTTCTTGTGGAATTGGCAAAGTGATATTTGGAAGCCCATAGAGGGCTATGGTGAAAAAGGAAATATCCTCCGATGAAATCTGGAAAGAAGCTTTCTGAAAAACTGCTTAGTGTTCTGTTAATTCATCTCACAGAGTTACATCTGTATTTCGTGGATCTCTTTGCTAGCCTTATTTCTATGGAATCTGACAACAGATATTTCCTTTCACTTTGAAGACTATAGGGCCAAAGGAAATATCCTCCGATAACAAAGAGAAAGAAGCTTTCTGAGAAACTTCTTTGTGTTCTGTGAAATCATCTCACAGAGTTACAGCTTTCCCCTCAAGAAGCCTTTCGCAAAGACAGTTCTTGTGGAATTGGCAAAGTGATATTTGGAAGCCCATAGAGGGCTACGGTGAAAAAGGAAATATCCTCCGATGAAATCTGGAAAGAAGCTTTCTGAGAAACTGCTTAGTGTTCTGTTAATTCATCTCACAGAGTTACATCTGTATTTCGTGGATCTCTTTGCTAGCCTTATTTCTGTGGAATCTGACAACAGATATTTCCTTTCCCTTTGAAGACTATAGGGCCAAAGGAAATATCCTCCGATAACAGAGAGAAAGAAGCTTTCTGAGAAACTTCTTTGTGTTCTGTGAAATCATCTCACAGAGTTACAGCTTTCCCCTCAAGAAGCCTTTCGCTAAGACAGTTCTTGTGGAATTGGCAAAGTGATATTTGGAAGCCCATAGAGGGCTATGGTGAAAAAGGAAATATCCTCCGATGAAATCTGGAAAGAAGCTTTCTGAGAAACTGCTTAGTGTTCTGTTAATTCATCTCACAGAGTTACATCTGTATTTCGTGGATCTCTTTGCTAGCCTTATCTGTGGAATCTGACAACAGATATTTCCTTTCCCTTTGAAGACTATAGGGCCAAAGGAAATATCCTCCGATAACCAAGAGGAAGAAGCTTTCTGAGAAAAATCTTTGTGTTCTGTGAAATCATCTCACAGAGTTACAGCTTTCCCCTCAAGAAGTCTTTCGCTAAGACAGTTCTTGTGGAATTGGCAAAGTGATATTTGGAAGCCCATAGAGGGCTATGGTGAAAAAGGAATTATCCTCCGATGAAATCTGGAAAGAAGCTTTCTGAGAAACTGCTTAGTGTTCTGTTAATTCATCTCACAGAGTTACATCTGTATTTCGTGGATCTCTTTGCTAGCCTTCTTTCTGTGGAATCTGACAACAGATATTTCCTTTCCCTTTGAAGACTATAGGGCCAAAGGAAATAACCTCCGATAACAAAGAGAAAGAAGGTTTCTGAGAAACTTCTTTGTGTTCTGTGAAATCATCTCAGAGAGTTACAGCTTTCCCCTCAAAAAGACTTTCGCTAAGATAGTTCTTGTGGAATTGGCAAAGTGATATTTGGAAGCCCATAGAGGGCTATGGTGAAAAAGGAAATATCCTCCGATGAAATCTGGAAAGAAGCTTTCTGAGAAACTGCTTAGTGTTCTGTTAATTCATCTCACAGAGTTACATCTGTATTTCGTGGATCAATTTGCTAGCCTTATTTCTGTGGAATCTGAGAACAGATATTTCCCTTCCCTTTGAAGATTATAGGGCCAAAGGAAATATCCTCCGATAACAGAGAGAAAGAAGCTTTCTGAGAAACTTCTTTGTGTTCTGTGAAATCATCTCACAGAGTTACAGCTTTCCCCTCAAGAAGCCTTTCGCTAAGACAGTTCTTATGGAATTGGCAAAGTGATATTTGGAAGCCCATAGAGGGCTATGGTGAAAAAGGAAATATCCTCCGATGAAATCTGGAAAGAAGCTTTCTGAGAAACTGCTTAGTGTTCTGTTAATTCATCTCACAGAGTTACATCTGTATTTCGTGGATCTCTTTGCTAGCCTTATTTCTGTGGAATCTGACAACAGATATTTCCTTTCCCTTTGAAGACTATAGGGCCAAAGGAAATATCCTCCGATAACCAAGAGAAAGAAGCCTTCTGAGAAACTTCTTTGTGTTCTGTGAAATCATCTCACAGAGTTACAGCTTTCCCCTCAAGAAGCCTTTCGCTAAGACAGTTCTTGTGGAATTGGCAAAGTGATATTTGGCTGCCCATAGAGGGCTATGGCGAAAAAGGAAATATCCTCCGATGAAATCTGGAAAGAAGCTTTCTGAGAAACTGCTTAGTGTTCTGTTAATTCATCTCACAGAGTTACATCTGTATTTCGTGGATCTCTTTGCTAGCCTTATTTCTGTGGAATCTGACAACAGATATTTCCTTTCCCTTTGTAGACTATAGGGCCAAAGGAAATATCCTCCGATAACCAAGAGAAAGAAACTTTCTGAGAAACTTCTTTGTGTTCTGTGAAATCATCTCACAGAGTTACAGCTTTCCCCTCAAGAAGCCTTTCGCTAAGACAGTTCTTGTGGAATTGGCAAAGTGATATTTGGAAGCCCATAGAGGGCTATGGTGAAAAAGGAAATATCCTCCGATGAAATCTGGAAAGAAGCTTTCTGAGAAACTGTTTAGTGTTCTGTTAATTCATCTCACAGAGTTACATCTGTATTTCGTGGATCTCTTTGCTAGCCTTATTTCTGTGGAATCTGAGAACAGATATTTCCTTTCCCTTTGAAGACTATAGGGCCAAAGGAAATATCCTCCGATAACCAAGAGGAAGAAGCTTTCTGAGAAACTTCTTTGTGTTCTGTGAAATCATCTTACAGAGTTACAGCTTTCCCCTCAAGAAGCCTTTCGCTAAGACAGTTCTTGTGGAATTGGCAAAGTGATATTTGGAAGCCCATAGAGGGCTGTGGTGAAAAAGGAAATATCCTCCGATGAAATCTGGAAAGAAGCTTTCTGAGAAACTGCTTAGTGTTCTGTTAATTCATCTCACAGAGTTACATCTGTATTTCGTGGATCTCTTTGCTAGCCTTATTTCTATGGAATCTGACAACAGATATTTCCTTTCCCTTTGAAGACTATAGGGCCAAAGGAAATATCCTCCGATAACAAAGAGAAAGAAGCTTTCTGAGAAACTTCTTTGTGTTCTGTGAAATCATCTCACAGAGTTACAGCTTTCCCCTCAAGAAGCCTTTCGCTAAGACAGTTCTTGTGGAATTGGCAAAGTGATATTTGGAAGCCCATAGAGGGCTATGGTGAAAAAGGAAATATCCTCCGAAGAAATCTGGAAAGAAGCTTTCTGAGAAACTGCTTAGTGTTCTCTTAATTCATCTCACAGAGTTACATCTGTATTTCGTGGATCTCTTTGCTAGCCTTATTTCTATGGAATCTGACAACAGATATTTCCTTTCCCTTTGAAGACTATAGGGCCAAAGGAAATATCCTCCGATAACAAAGAGAAAGAAGCTTTCTGAGAAACTTCTTTGTGTTCTGTGAAATCATCTCACAGAGTTACAGCTTTCCCCTCAAGAAGCCTTTCACTAAGACAGTTCTTGTGGAATTGGTAAAGTGATATTTGGAAGCCCATAGAGGGCTATGGTGAAAAAGGAAATATCCTCCGATGAAATCTGGAAAGAAGCTTTCTGAGAAACTGCTTAGTGTTCTGTTAATTCATCTCACAGAGTTACATCTGTATTTCGTGGATCTCTTTGCTAGCCTTATTTCTGTGGAATCTGACAACAGATATTTCCTTTCCCTTTGAAGACTATAGGGCCAAAGGAAATATCCTCCGATAACAAAGAGAAAGAAGCTTTCTGAGAAACTTCTTTGTGTTCTGTGAAATCATCTCACAGAGTTACAGCTTTCCCCTCAAGAAGCCTTTCACTAAGACAGTTCTTGTGGAATTGGCAAAGTGATATTTGGAAGCCCATAGAGGGCTATGGTGAAAAAGGAAATATCCTCCGATGAAATCTGGAAAGAAGCTTTCTGAGAAACTGCTTAGTGTTCTGTTAATTCATCTCACAGAGTTACATCTGTATTTCGTGGATCTCTTTGCTAGCCTTATTTCTGTGGAATCTGACAACAGATATTTCCTTTCCCTTTGAAGACTATAGGGCCAAAGGAAATATCCTCCGATAACAAAGAGAAAGAAGCTTTCTGAGACACTTCTTTGTGTTCTGTGAAATCATCTCACAGAGTTACAGCTTTCCCCTCAAGAAGCCTTTCACTAAGACAGTTCTTGTGGAATTGGCAAAGTGATATTTGGAAGCCCATAGAGGGCTATGGTGAAAAAGGAAATATCCTCCGATGAAATCTGGAAAGAAGCTTTCTGAGAAACTGCTTAGTGTTCTGTTAATTCATCTCACAGAGTTACATCTGTATTTCGTGGATCTCTTTGCTAGCCTTATTTCTGTGGAATCTGACAACAGATATTTCCTTTCCCTTTGAAAACTATAGGGCCAAAGGAAATATCCTCCGATAACAGAGAGAAAGAAGCTTTCTGAGTAACTTCTTTGTGTTCAGTGAAATCGTCTCACAGAGTTACAGCTTTCCCCTCAAGAAGCCTTTCGCTAAGACAGTTCTTGTGGAATTGGCAAAGTGATATTTGGCAGCCTATAGAGGGCTATGGCGAAAAAGGAAATATCCTCCGATGAAATCTGGAAAGAAGCTTTCTGAGAAACTGCTTAGTGTTCTGTTAATTCATCTCACAGAGTTACATCTGTATTTCGTGGATCTCTTTGCTAGCCTTATTTCTGTGGAATCTGACAACAGATATTTCCATTCCCTTTGTAGACTATAGGGCCAAAGGAAATATCCTCCGATAACAAAGAGAAAGAAGCTTTCTGAGAAACTTCTTTGTGTTCTCTGAAATCATCTCACAGAGTTACAGCTTTCCCCTCAAGAAGCCTTTCACTAAGACAGTTCTTGTGGAATTGGCAAAGTGATATTTGGAAGCCCATAGAGGGCTATGGTGAAAAAGGAAATATCCTCCGATGAAACCTGGAAAGAAGCTTTCTGAGAAACTGCTTAGTGTTCTGTTAATTCATCTCACAGAGTTACATCTGTATTTCGTGGATCTCTTTGCTAGCCTTATTTCTGTGGAATCTGAGAACAGATATTTCCTTTCCCTTTGAAGACTATAGGGCCAAAGGAAATATCCTCCGATAACCAAGAGAAAGAAGCTTTCTGAGAAACTTCTTTGTGTTCTGTGAAATCATCTCACAGAGTTACAGCTTTCCCCTCAAGAAGCCTTTCGCTAAGATAGTTCTTGTGGAATTGGCAAAGTGATATTTGGAAGCCCATAGAGGGCTATGGTGAAAAAGGAAATATCCTCCGATGAAATCTGGAAAGAAGCTTTCTGAGAAACTGCTTAGTGTTCTGTTAATTCATCTCACAGAGTTACATCTGTATTTCGTGGATCTCTTTGCTAGCCTTATTTCTATGGAATCTGACAACAGATATTTCCTTTCCCTTTGAAGACTATAGGGCCAAAGGAAATATCCTCCGATAACAAAGAGAAAGAAGCTTTCTGAGAAACTTCTTTGTGTTCTGTGAAATCATCTCACAGAGTTACAGCTTTCCCCTCAAGAAGCCTTTCGCTAAGACAGTTCTTGTGGAATTGGCAAAGTGATATTTGGAAGCCCATAGAGGGCTATGGTGAAAAAGGAATTATCCTCCGATGAAATCTGGAAAGAAGCTTTCTGAGAAACTGCTTAGTGTTCTGTTAATTCATCTCACAGAGTTACATCTGTATTTCGTGGATCTCTTTGCTAGCCTTCTTTCTGTGGAATCTGACAACAGATATTTCCTTTCCCTTTGAAGACTATAGGGCCAAAGGAAATAACCTCCGATAACAAAGAGAAAGAAGGTTTCTGAGAAACTTCTTTGTGTTCTGTGAAATCATCTCAGAGAGTTACAGCTTTCCCCTCAAAAAGACTTTCGCTAAGATAGTTCTTGTGGAATTGGCAAAGTGATATTTGGAAGCCCATAGAGGGCTATGGTGAAAAAGGAAATATCCTCCGATGAAATCTGGAAAGAAGCTTTCTGAGAAACTGCTTAGTGTTCTGTTAATTCATCTCACAGAGTTACATCTGTATTTCGTGGATCAATTTGCTAGCCTTATTTCTGTGGAATCTGAGAACAGATATTTCCCTTCCCTTTGAAGATTATAGGGCCAAAGGAAATATCCTCCGATAACAGAGAGAAAGAAGCTTTCTGAGAAACTTCTTTGTGTTCTGTGAAATCATCTCACAGAGTTACAGCTTTCCCCTCAAGAAGCCTTTCGCTAAGACAGTTCTTATGGAATTGGCAAAGTGATATTTGGAAGCCCATAGAGGGCTATGGTGAAAAAGGAAATATCCTCCGATGAAATCTGGAAAGAAGCTTTCTGAGAAACTGCTTAGTGTTCTGTTAATTCATCTCACAGAGTTACATCTGTATTTCGTGGATCTCTTTGCTAGCCTTATTTCTGTGGAATCTGACAACAGATATTTCCTTTCCCTTTGAAGACTATAGGGCCAAAGGAAATATCCTCCGATAACCAAGAGAAAGAAGCCTTCTGAGAAACTTCTTTGTGTTCTGTGAAATCATCTCACAGAGTTACAGCTTTCCCCTCAAGAAGCCTTTCGCTAAGACAGTTCTTGTGGAATTGGCAAAGTGATATTTGGCTGCCCATAGAGGGCTATGGCGAAAAAGGAAATATCCTCCGATGAAATCTGGAAAGAAGCTTTCTGAGAAACTGCTTAGTGTTCTGTTAATTCATCTCACAGAGTTACATCTGTATTTCGTGGATCTCTTTGCTAGCCTTATTTCTGTGGAATCTGACAACAGATATTTCCTTTCCCTTTGTAGACTATAGGGCCAAAGGAAATATCCTCCGATAACCAAGAGAAAGAAACTTTCTGAGAAACTTCTTTGTGTTCTGTGAAATCATCTCACAGAGTTACAGCTTTCCCCTCAAGAAGCCTTTCGCTAAGACAGTTCTTGTGGAATTGGCAAAGTGATATTTGGAAGCCCATAGAGGGCTATGGTGAAAAAGGAAATATCCTCCGATGAAATCTGGAAAGAAGCTTTCTGAGAAACTGTTTAGTGTTCTGTTAATTCATCTCACAGAGTTACATCTGTATTTCGTGGATCTCTTTGCTAGCCTTATTTCTGTGGAATCTGAGAACAGATATTTCCTTTCCCTTTGAAGACTATAGGGCCAAAGGAAATATCCTCCGATAACCAAGAGGAAGAAGCTTTCTGAGAAACTTCTTTGTGTTCTGTGAAATCATCTTACAGAGTTACAGCTTTCCCCTCAAGAAGCCTTTCGCTAAGACAGTTCTTGTGGAATTGGCAAAGTGATATTTGGAAGCCCATAGAGGGCTGTGGTGAAAAAGGAAATATCCTCCGATGAAATCTGGAAAGAAGCTTTCTGAGAAACTGCTTAGTGTTCTGTTAATTCATCTCACAGAGTTACATCTGTATTTCGTGGATCTCTTTGCTAGCCTTATTTCTATGGAATCTGACAACAGATATTTCCTTTCCCTTTGAAGACTATAGGGCCAAAGGAAATATCCTCCGATAACAAAGAGAAAGAAGCTTTCTGAGAAACTTCTTTGTGTTCTGTGAAATCATCTCACAGAGTTACAGCTTTCCCCTCAAGAAGCCTTTCGCTAAGACAGTTCTTGTGGAATTGGCAAAGTGATATTTGGAAGCCCATAGAGGGCTATGGTGAAAAAGGAAATATCCTCCGAAGAAATCTGGAAAGAAGCTTTCTGAGAAACTGCTTAGTGTTCTCTTAATTCATCTCACAGAGTTACATCTGTATTTCGTGGATCTCTTTGCTAGCCTTATTTCTATGGAATCTGACAACAGATATTTCCTTTCCCTTTGAAGACTATAGGGCCAAAGGAAATATCCTCCGATAACAAAGAGAAAGAAGCTTTCTGAGAAACTTCTTTGTGTTCTGTGAAATCATCTCACAGAGTTACAGCTTTCCCCTCAAGAAGCCTTTCACTAAGACAGTTCTTGTGGAATTGGCAAAGTGATATTTGGAAGCCCATAGAGGGCTATGGTGAAAAAGGAAATATCCTCCGATGAAATCTGGAAAGAAGCTTTCTGAGAAACTGCTTAGTGTTCTGTTAATTCATCTCACAGAGTTACATCTGTATTTCGTGGATCTCTTTGCTAGCCTTATTTCTGTGGAATCTGACAACAGATATTTCCTTTCCCTTTGAAGACTATAGGGCCAAAGGAAATATCCTCCGATAACAAAGAGAAAGAAGCTTTCTGAGAAACTTCTTTGTGTTCTGTGAAATCATCTCACAGAGTTACAGCTTTCCCCTCAAGAAGCCTTTCACTAAGACAGTTCTTGTGGAATTGGCAAAGTGATATTTGGAAGCCCATAGAGGGCTATGGTGAAAAAGGAAATATCCTCCGATGAAATCTGGAAAGAAGCTTTCTGAGAAACTGCTTAGTGTTCTGTTAATTCATCTCACAGAGTTACATCTGTATTTCGTGGATCTCTTTGCTAGCCTTATTTCTGTGGAATCTGACAACAGATATTTCCTTTCCCTTTGAAGACTATAGGGCCAAAGGAAATATCCTCCGATAACAAAGAGAAAGAAGCTTTCTGAGACACTTCTTTGTGTTCTGTGAAATCATCTCACAGAGTTACAGCTTTCCCCTCAAGAAGCCTTTCACTAAGACAGTTCTTGTGGAATTGGCAAAGTGATATTTGGAAGCCCATAGAGGGCTATGGTGAAAAAGGAAATATCCTCCGATGAAATCTGGAAAGAAGCTTTCTGAGAAACTGCTTAGTGTTCTGTTAATTCATCTCACAGAGTTACATCTGTATTTCGTGGATCTCTTTGCTAGCCTTATTTCTGTGGAATCTGACAACAGATATTTCCTTTCCCTTTGAAAACTATAGGGCCAAAGGAAATATCCTCCGATAACAGAGAGAAAGAAGCTTTCTGAGTAACTTCTTTGTGTTCAGTGAAATCGTCTCACAGAGTTACAGCTTTCCCCTCAAGAAGCCTTTCGCTAAGACAGTTCTTGTGGAATTGGCAAAGTGATATTTGGCAGCCTATAGAGGGCTATGGCGAAAAAGGAAATATCCTCCGATGAAATCTGGAAAGAAGCTTTCTGAGAAACTGCTTAGTGTTCTGTTAATTCATCTCACAGAGTTACATCTGTATTTCGTGGATCTCTTTGCTAGCCTTATTTCTGTGGAATCTGACAACAGATATTTCCATTCCCTTTGTAGACTATAGGGCCAAAGGAAATATCCTCCGATAACAAAGAGAAAGAAGCTTTCTGAGAAACTTCTTTGTGTTCTCTGAAATCATCTCACAGAGTTACAGCTTTCCCCTCAAGAAGCCTTTCACTAAGACAGTTCTTGTGGAATTGGCAAAGTGATATTTGGAAGCCCATAGAGGGCTATGGTGAAAAAGGAAATATCCTCCGATGAAACCTGGAAAGAAGCTTTCTGAGAAACTGCTTAGTGTTCTGTTAATTCATCTCACAGAGTTACATCTGTATTTCGTGGATCTCTTTGCTAGCCTTATTTCTTTGGAATCTGAGAACAGATATTTCCTTTCCCTTTGAAGACTATAGGGCCAAAGGAAATATCCTCCGATAACCAAGAGAAAGAAGCTTTCTGAGAAACTTCTTTGTGTTCTGTGAAATCATCTCACAGAGTTACAGCTTTCCCCTCAAGAAGCCTTTCGCTAAGATAGTTCTTGTGGAATTGGCAAAGTGATATTTGGAAGCCCATAGAGGGCTATGGTGAAAAAGGAAATATCCTCCGATGAAATCTGGAAAGAAGCTTTCTGAGAAACTGCTTAGTGTTCTGTTAATTCATCTCACAGAGTTACATCTGTATTTCGTGGATCTCTTTGCTAGCCTTATTTCTATGGAATCTGACAACAGATATTTCCTTTCCCTTTGAAGACTATAGGGCCAAAGGAAATATCCTCCGATAACAAAGAGAAAGAAGCTTTCTGAGAAACTTCTTTGTGTTCTGTGAAATCATCTCACAGAGTTACAGCTTTCCCCTCAAGAAGCCTTTCGCTAAGACAGTTCTTGTGGAATTGGCAAAGTGATATTTGGAAGCCCATAGAGGGCTATGGTGAAAAAGGAAATATCCTCCGATGAAATCTGGAAAGAAGCTTTCTGAGAAACTGCTTAGTGTTCTGTTAATTCATCTCACAGAGTTACATCTGTATTTCGTGGATCTCTTTGCTAGCCTTATTTCTGTGGAATCTGACAACAGATATTTCCTTTCCCTTTGTAGACTATAGGGCCAAAGGAAATATCCTCCGATAACAGAGAGAAAGAAGCTTTCTGAGAAACTTCTTTGTGTTCTGTGAAATCATCTCACAGAGTTACAGCTTTCCCCTCAAGAAGCCTTTCGCTAAGACAGTTCTTGTGGAATTGGCAAAGTGATATTTGGAAGCCCATAGAGGGCTATGGTGAAAAAGGAAATATCCTCCGATGAAATCTGGAAAGAAGCTTTCTGAGAAACTGCTTAGTGTTCTGTTAATTCATCTCACAGAGTTACATCTGTATTTCGTGGATCTCTTTGCTAGCCTTATCTGTGGAATCTGACAACAGATATTTCCTTTCCCTTTGAAGACTATAGGGCCAAAGGAATTATCCTCCGATAACCAAGAGGAAGAAGCTTTCTGAGAAAAATCTTTGTGTTCTGTGAAATCATCTCACAGAGTTACAGCTTTCCCCTCAAGAAGTCTTTCGCTAAGACAGTTCTTGTGGAATTGGCAAAGTGATATTTGGAAGCCCATAGAGGGCTATGGTGAAAAAGGAATTATCCTCCGATGAAATCTGGAAAGAAGCTTTCTGAGAAACTGCTTAGTGTTCTGTTAATTCATCTCACAGAGTTACATCTGTATTTCGTGGATCTCTTTGCTAGCCTTCTTTCTGTGGAATCTGACAACAGATATTTCCTTTCCCTTTGAAGACTATAGGGCCAAAGGAAATAACCTCCGATAACAAAGAGAAAGAAGGTTTCTGAGAAACTTCTTTGTGTTCTGTGAAATCA
The DNA here is from genome assembly GCF_043159975.1 of Macaca nemestrina. Taxonomy (NCBI): domain Eukaryota; kingdom Metazoa; phylum Chordata; class Mammalia; order Primates; family Cercopithecidae; genus Macaca; species Macaca nemestrina. Next base: position 30,356,203 of record NC_092141.1, on the reverse strand, counting down.
TCTCAGAGAGTTACAGCTTTCCCCTCAAAAAGACTTTCGCTAAGATAGTTCTTGTGGAATTGGCAAAGTGATATTTGGAAGCCCATAGAGGGCTATGGTGAAAAAGGAAATATCCTCCGATGAAATCTGGAAAGAAGCTTTCTGAGAAACTGCTTAGTGTTCTGTTAATTCATCTCACAGAGTTACATCTGTATTTCGTGGATCAATTTGCTAGCCTTATTTCTGTGGAATCTGAGAACAGATATTTCCCTTCCCTTTGAAGATTATAGGGCCAAAGGAAATATCCTCCGATAACAGAGAGAAAGAAGCTTTCTGAGAAACTTCTTTGTGTTCTGTGAAATCATCTCACAGAGTTACAGCTTTCCCCTCAAGAAGCCTTTCGCTAAGACAGTTCTTATGGAATTGGCAAAGTGATATTTGGAAGCCCATAGAGGGCTATGGTGAAAAAGGAAATATCCTCCGATGAAATCTGGAAAGAAGCTTTCTGAGAAACTGCTTAGTGTTCTGTTAATTCATCTCACAGAGTTACATCTGTATTTCGTGGATCTCTTTTCTAGCCTTATTTCTGTGGAATCTGACAACAGATATTTCCTTTCCCTTTGAAGACTATAGGGCCAAAGGAAATATCCTCCGATAACCAAGAGAAAGAAGCCTTCTGAGAAACTTCTTTGTGTTCTGTGAAATCATCTCACAGAGTTACAGCTTTCCCCTCAAGAAGCCTTTCGCTAAGACAGTTCTTGTGGAATTGGCAAAGTGATATTTGGCTGCCCATAGAGGGCTATGGCGAAAAAGGAAATATCCTCCGATGAAATCTGGAAAGAAGCTTTCTGAGAAACTGCTTAGTGTTCTGTTAATTCATCTCACAGAGTTACATCTGTATTTCGTGGATCTCTTTGCTAGCCTTATTTCTGTGGAATCTGACAACAGATATTTCCTTTCCCTTTGTAGACTATAGGGCCAAAGGAAATATCCTCCGATAACCAAGAGAAAGAAACTTTCTGAGAAACTTCTTTGTGTTCTGTGAAATCATCTCACAGAGTTACAGCTTTCCCCTCAAGAAGCCTTTCGCTAAGACAGTTCTTGTGGAATTGGCAAAGTGATATTTGGAAGCCCATAGAGGGCTATGGTGAAAAAGGAAATATCCTCCGATGAAATCTGGAAAGAAGCTTTCTGAGAAACTGCTTAGTGTTCTGTTAATTCATCTCACAGAGTTACATCTGTATTTCGTGGATCTCTTTGCTAGCCTTATTTCTGTGGAATCTGAGAACAGATATTTCCTTTCCCTTTGAAGACTATAGGGCCAAAGGAAATATCCTCCGATAACCAAGAGGAAGAAGCTTTCTGAGAAACTTCTTTGTGTTCTGTGAAATCATCTCACAGAGTTACAGCTTTCCCCTCAAGAAGCCTTTCGCTAAGACAGTTCTTGTGGAATTGGCAAAGTGATATTTGGAAGCCCATAGAGGGCTACGGTGAAAAAGGAAATATCCTCCGATGAAATCTGGAAAGAAGCTTTCTGAGAAACTGCTTAGTGTTCTGTTAATTCATCTCACAGAGTTACATCTGTATTTCGTGGATCTCTTTGCTAGCCTTATTTCTGTGGAATCTGACAACAGATATTTCCTTTCCCTTTGAAGACTATAGGGCCAAAGGAAATATCCTCCGATAACTAAGAGGAAGAAGCTTTCTGAGAAACTTCTTTGTGTTCTGTGAAATCATCTCACAGAGTTACAGCTTTCCCCTCAAGAAGCCTTTCGCTAAGACAGTTCTTGTGGAATTGGCAAAGTGATATTTGGAAGCCCATAGAGGGCTATGGTGAAAAAGGAAATATCCTCCGATGAAATCTGGAAAGAAGCTTTCTGAAAAACTGCTTAGTGTTCTGTTAATTCATCTCACAGAGTTACATCTGTATTTCGTGGATCTCTTTGCTAGCCTTATTTCTATGGAATCTGACAACAGATATTTCCTTTCACTTTGAAGACTATAGGGCCAAAGGAAATATCCTCCGATAACAAAGAGAAAGAAGCTTTCTGAGAAACTTCTTTGTGTTCTGTGAAATCATCTCACAGAGTTACAGCTTTCCCCTCAAGAAGCCTTTCGCTAAGACAGTTCTTGTGGAATTGGCAAAGTGATATTTGGAAGCCCATAGAGGGCTACGGTGAAAAAGGAAATATCCTCCGATGAAATCTGGAAAGAAGCTTTCTGAGAAACTGCTTAGTGTTCTGTTAATTCATCTCACAGAGTTACATCTGTATTTCGTGGATCTCTTTGCTAGCCTTATTTCTGTAGAATCTGACAACAGATATTTCCTTTCCCTTTGAAGACTATAGGGCCAAAGGAAATATCCTCCGATAACAGAGAGAAAGAAGCTTTCTGAGAAACTTCTTTGTGTTCTGTGAAATCATCTCACAGAGTTACAGCTTTCCCCTCAAGAAGCCTTTCGCTAAGACAGTTCTTGTGGAATTGGCAAAGTGATATTTGGAAGCCCATAGAGGTCTATGGTGAAAAAGGAAATATCCTCCGATGAAATCTGGAAAGAAGCTTTCTGAGAAACTGCTTAGTGTTCTGTTAATTCATCTCACAGAGTTACATCTGTATTTCGTGGATCTCTTTGCTAGCCTTATCTGTGGAATCTGACAACAGATATTTCCTTTCCCTTTGAAGACTATAGGGCCAAAGGAAATATCCTCCGATAACCAAGAGGAAGAAGCTTTCTGAGAAAAATCTTTGTGTTCTGTGAAATCATCTCACAGAGTTACAGCTTTCCCCTCAAGAAGTCTTTCGCTAAGACAGTTCTTGTGGAATTGGCAAAGTGATATTTGGAAGCCCATAGAGGGCTATGGTGAAAAAGGAATTATCCTCCGATGAAATCTGGAAAGAAGCTTTCTGAGAAACTGCTTAGTGTTCTGTTAATTCATCTCACAGAGTTACATCTGTATTTCGTGGATCTCTTTGCTAGCCTTCTTTCTGTGGAATCTGACAACAGATATTTCCTTTCCCTTTGAAGACTATAGGGCCAAAGGAAATAACCTCCGATAACAAAGAGAAAGAAGGTTTCTGAGAAACTTCTTTGTGTTCTGTGAAATCATCTCAGAGAGTTACAGCTTTCCCCTCAAAAAGACTTTCGCTAAGATAGTTCTTGTGGAATTGGCAAAGTGATATTTGGAAGCCCATAGAGGGCTATGGTGAAAAAGGAAATATCCTCCGATGAAATCTGGAAAGAAGCTTTCTGAGAAACTGCTTAGTGTTCTGTTAATTCATCTCACAGAGTTACATCTGTATTTCGTGGATCAATTTGCTAGCCTTATTTCTGTGGAATCTGAGAACAGATATTTCCCTTCCCTTTGAAGATTATAGGGCCAAAGGAAATATCCTCCGATAACAGAGAGAAAGAAGCTTTCTGAGAAACTTCTTTGTGTTCTGTGAAATCATCTCACAGAGTTACAGCTTTCCCCTCAAGAAGCCTTTCGCTAAGACAGTTCTTATGGAATTGGCAAAGTGATATTTGGAAGCCCATAGAGGGCTATGGTGAAAAAGGAAATATCCTCCGATGAAATCTGGAAAGAAGCTTTCTGAGAAACTGCTTAGTGTTCTGTTAATTCATCTCACAGAGTTACATCTGTATTTCGTGGATCTCTTTTCTAGCCTTATTTCTGTGGAATCTGACAACAGATATTTCCTTTCCCTTTGAAGACTATAGGGCCAAAGGAAATATCCTCCGATAACCAAGAGAAAGAAGCCTTCTGAGAAACTTCTTTGTGTTCTGTGAAATCATCTCACAGAGTTACAGCTTTCCCCTCAAGAAGCCTTTCGCTAAGACAGTTCTTGTGGAATTGGCAAAGTGATATTTGGCTGCCCATAGAGGGCTATGGCGAAAAAGGAAATATCCTCCGATGAAATCTGGAAAGAAGCTTTCTGAGAAACTGCTTAGTGTTCTGTTAATTCATCTCACAGAGTTACATCTGTATTTCGTGGATCTCTTTGCTAGCCTTATTTCTGTGGAATCTGACAACAGATATTTCCTTTCCCTTTGTAGACTATAGGGCCAAAGGAAATATCCTCCGATAACCAAGAGAAAGAAACTTTCTGAGAAACTTCTTTGTGTTCTGTGAAATCATCTCACAGAGTTACAGCTTTCCCCTCAAGAAGCCTTTCGCTAAGACAGTTCTTGTGGAATTGGCAAAGTGATATTTGGAAGCCCATAGAGGGCTATGGTGAAAAAGGAAATATCCTCCGATGAAATCTGGAAAGAAGCTTTCTGAGAAACTGTTTAGTGTTCTGTTAATTCATCTCACAGAGTTACATCTGTATTTCGTGGATCTCTTTGCTAGCCTTATTTCTGTGGAATCTGAGAACAGATATTTCCTTTCCCTTTGAAGACTATAGGGCCAAAGGAAATATCCTCCGATAACCAAGAGGAAGAAGCTTTCTGAGAAACTTCTTTGTGTTCTGTGAAATCATCTTACAGAGTTACAGCTTTCCCCTCAAGAAGCCTTTCGCTAAGACAGTTCTTGTGGAATTGGCAAAGTGATATTTGGAAGCCCATAGAGGGCTGTGGTGAAAAAGGAAATATCCTCCGATGAAATCTGGAAAGAAGCTTTCTGAGAAACTGCTTAGTGTTCTGTTAATTCATCTCACAGAGTTACATCTGTATTTCGTGGATCTCTTTGCTAGCCTTATTTCTATGGAATCTGACAACAGATATTTCCTTTCCCTTTGAAGACTATAGGGCCAAAGGAAATATCCTCCGATAACAAAGAGAAAGAAGCTTTCTGAGAAACTTCTTTGTGTTCTGTGAAATCATCTCACAGAGTTACAGCTTTCCCCTCAAGAAGCCTTTCGCTAAGACAGTTCTTGTGGAATTGGCAAAGTGATATTTGGAAGCCCATAGAGGGCTATGGTGAAAAAGGAAATATCCTCCGAAGAAATCTGGAAAGAAGCTTTCTGAGAAACTGCTTAGTGTTCTCTTAATTCATCTCACAGAGTTACATCTGTATTTCGTGGATCTCTTTGCTAGCCTTATTTATGGAATCTGACAACAGATATTTCCTTTCCCTTTGAAGACTATAGGGCCAAAGGAAATATCCTCCGATAACAAAGAGAAAGAAGCTTTCTGAGAAACTTCTTTGTGTTCTGTGAAATCATCTCACAGAGTTACAGCTTTCCCCTCAAGAAGCCTTTCACTAAGACAGTTCTTGTGGAATTGGCAAAGTGATATTTGGAAGCCCATAGAGGGCTATGGTGAAAAAGGAAATATCCTCCGATGAAATCTGGAAAGAAGCTTTCTGAGAAACTGCTTAGTGTTCTGTTAATTCATCTCACAGAGTTACATCTGTATTTCGTGGATCTCTTTGCTAGCCTTATTTCTGTGGAATCTGACAACAGATATTTCCTTTCCCTTTGAAGACTATAGGGCCAAAGGAAATATCCTCCGATAACAAAGAGAAAGAAGCTTTCTGAGAAACTTCTTTGTGTTCTGTGAAATCATCTCACAGAGTTACAGCTTTCCCCTCAAGAAGCCTTTCACTAAGACAGTTCTTGTGGAATTGGCAAAGTGATATTTGGAAGCCCATAGAGGGCTATGGTGAAAAAGGAAATATCCTCCGATGAAATCTGGAAAGAAGCTTTCTGAGAAACTGCTTAGTGTTCTGTTAATTCATCTCACAGAGTTACATCTGTATTTCGTGGATCTCTTTGCTAGCCTTATTTCTGTGGAATCTGACAACAGATATTTCCTTTCCCTTTGAAGACTATAGGGCCAAAGGAAATATCCTCCGATAACAAAGAGAAAGAAGCTTTCTGAGACACTTCTTTGTGTTCTGTGAAATCATCTCACAGAGTTACAGCTTTCCCCTCAAGAAGCCTTTCACTAAGACAGTTCTTGTGGAATTGGCAAAGTGATATTTGGAAGCCCATAGAGGGCTATGGTGAAAAAGGAAATATCCTCCGATGAAATCTGGAAAGAAGCTTTCTGAGAAACTGCTTAGTGTTCTGTTAATTCATCTCACAGAGTTACATCTGTATTTCGTGGATCTCTTTGCTAGCCTTATTTCTGTGGAATCTGACAACAGATATTTCCTTTCCCTTTGAAAACTATAGGGCCAAAGGAAATATCCTCCGATAACAGAGAGAAAGAAGCTTTCTGAGTAACTTCTTTGTGTTCAGTGAAATCGTCTCACAGAGTTACAGCTTTCCCCTCAAGAAGCCTTTCGCTAAGACAGTTCTTGTGGAATTGGCAAAGTGATATTTGGCAGCCTATAGAGGGCTATGGCGAAAAAGGAAATATCCTCCGATGAAATCTGGAAAGAAGCTTTCTGAGAAACTGCTTAGTGTTCTGTTAATTCATCTCACAGAGTTACATCTGTATTTCGTGGATCTCTTTGCTAGCCTTATTTCTGTGGAATCTGACAACAGATATTTCCATTCCCTTTGTAGACTATAGGGCCAAAGGAAATATCCTCCGATAACAAAGAGAAAGAAGCTTTCTGAGAAACTTCTTTGTGTTCTCTGAAATCATCTCACAGAGTTACAGCTTTCCCCTCAAGAAGCCTTTCACTAAGACAGTTCTTGTGGAATTGGCAAAGTGATATTTGGAAGCCCATAGAGGGCTATGGTGAAAAAGGAAATATCCTCCGATGAAATCTGGAAAGAAGCTTTCTGAGAAACTGCTTAGTGTTCTGTTAATTCATCTCACAGAGTTACATCTGTATTTCGTGGATCTCTTTGCTAGCCTTATTTCTGTGGAATCTGACAACAGATATTTCCTTTCCCTTTGTAGACTATAGGGCCAAAGGAAATATCCTCCGATAACAGAGAGAAAGAAGCTTTCTGAGAAACTTCTTTGTGTTCTGTGAAATCATCTCACAGAGTTACAGCTTTCCCCTCAAGAAGCCTTTCGCTAAGACAGTTCTTGTGGAATTGGCAAAGTGATATTTGGAAGCCCATAGAGGGCTATGGTGAAAAAGGAAATATCCTCCGATGAAATCTGGAAAGAAGCTTTCTGAGAAACTGCTTAGTGTTCTGTTAATTCATCTCACAGAGTTACATCTGTATTTCGTGGATCTCTTTGCTAGCCTTATCTGTGGAATCTGACAACAGATATTTCCTTTCCCTTTGAAGACTATAGGGCCAAAGGAAATATCCTCCGATAACCAAGAGGAAGAAGCTTTCTGAGAAAAATCTTTGTGTTCTGTGAAATCATCTCACAGAGTTACAGCTTTCCCCTCAAGAAGTCTTTCGCTAAGACAGTTCTTGTGGAATTGGCAAAGTGATATTTGGAAGCCCATAGAGGGCTATGGTGAAAAAGGAATTATCCTCCGATGAAATCTGGAAAGAAGCTTTCTGAGAAACTGCTTAGTGTTCTGTTAATTCATCTCACAGAGTTACATCTGTATTTCGTGGATCTCTTTGCTAGCCTTCTTTCTGTGGAATCTGACAACAGATATTTCCTTTCCCTTTGAAGACTATAGGGCCAAAGGAAATAACCTCCGATAACAAAGAGAAAGAAGGTTTCTGAGAAACTTCTTTGTGTTCTGTGAAATCATCTCAGAGAGTTACAGCTTTCCCCTCAAAAAGACTTTCGCTAAGATAGTTCTTGTGGAATTGGCAAAGTGATATTTGGAAGCCCATAGAGGGCTATGGTGAAAAAGGAAATATCCTCCGATGAAATCTGGAAAGAAGCTTTCTGAGAAACTGCTTAGTGTTCTGTTAATTCATCTCACAGAGTTACATCTGTATTTCGTGGATCAATTTGCTAGCCTTATTTCTGTGGAATCTGAGAACAGATATTTCCCTTCCCTTTGAAGATTATAGGGCCAAAGGAAATATCCTCCGATAACAGAGAGAAAGAAGCTTTCTGAGAAACTTCTTTGTGTTCTGTGAAATCATCTCACAGAGTTACAGCTTTCCCCTCAAGAAGCCTTTCGCTAAGACAGTTCTTATGGAATTGGCAAAGTGATATTTGGAAGCCCATAGAGGGCTATGGTGAAAAAGGAAATATCCTCCGATGAAATCTGGAAAGAAGCTTTCTGAGAAACTGCTTAGTGTTCTGTTAATTCATCTCACAGAGTTACATCTGTATTTCGTGGATCTCTTTGCTAGCCTTATTTCTGTGGAATCTGACAACAGATATTTCCTTTCCCTTTGAAGACTATAGGGCCAAAGGAAATATCCTCCGATAACCAAGAGAAAGAAGCCTTCTGAGAAACTTCTTTGTGTTCTGTGAAATCATCTCACAGAGTTACAGCTTTCCCCTCAAGAAGCCTTTCGCTAAGACAGTTCTTGTGGAATTGGCAAAGTGATATTTGGCTGCCCATAGAGGGCTATGGCGAAAAAGGAAATATCCTCCGATGAAATCTGGAAAGAAGCTTTCTGAGAAACTGCTTAGTGTTCTGTTAATTCATCTCACAGAGTTACATCTGTATTTCGTGGATCTCTTTGCTAGCCTTATTTCTGTGGAATCTGACAACAGATATTTCCTTTCCCTTTGTAGACTATAGGGCCAAAGGAAATATCCTCCGATAACCAAGAGAAAGAAACTTTCTGAGAAACTTCTTTGTGTTCTGTGAAATCATCTCACAGAGTTACAGCTTTCCCCTCAAGAAGCCTTTCGCTAAGACAGTTCTTGTGGAATTGGCAAAGTGATATTTGGAAGCCCATAGAGGGCTATGGTGAAAAAGGAAATATCCTCCGATGAAATCTGGAAAGAAGCTTTCTGAGAAACTGTTTAGTGTTCTGTTAATTCATCTCACAGAGTTACATCTGTATTTCGTGGATCTCTTTGCTAGCCTTATTTCTGTGGAATCTGAGAACAGATATTTCCTTTCCCTTTGAAGACTATAGGGCCAAAGGAAATATCCTCCGATAACCAAGAGGAAGAAGCTTTCTGAGAAACTTCTTTGTGTTCTGTGAAATCATCTTACAGAGTTACAGCTTTCCCCTCAAGAAGCCTTTCGCTAAGACAGTTCTTGTGGAATTGACAAAGTGATATTTGGAAGCCCATAGAGGGCTGTGGTGAAAAAGGAAATATCCTCCGATGAAATCTGGAAAGAAGCTTTCTGAGAAACTGCTTAGTGTTCTGTTAATTCATCTCACAGAGTTACATCTGTATTTCGTGGATCTCTTTGCTAGCCTTATTTCTATGGAATCTGACAACAGATATTTCCTTTCCCTTTGAAGACTATAGGGCCAAAGGAAATATCCTCCGATAACAAAGAGAAAGAAGCTTTCTGAGAAACTTCTTTGTGTTCTGTGAAATCATCTCACAGAGTTACAGCTTTCCCCTCAAGAAGCCTTTCGCTAAGACAGTTCTTGTGGAATTGGCAAAGTGATATTTGGAAGCCCATAGAGGGCTATGGTGAAAAAGGAAATATCCTCCGAAGAAATCTGGAAAGAAGCTTTCTGAGAAACTGCTTAGTGTTCTCTTAATTCATCTCACAGAGTTACATCTGTATTTCGTGGATCTCTTTGCTAGCCTTATTTATGGAATCTGACAACAGATATTTCCTTTCCCTTTGAAGACTATAGGGCCAAAGGAAATATCCTCCGATAACAAAGAGAAAGAAGCTTTCTGAGAAACTTCTTTGTGTTCTGTGAAATCATCTCACAGAGTTACAGCTTTCCCCTCAAGAAGCCTTTCACTAAGACAGTTCTTGTGGAATTGGCAAAGTGATATTTGGAAGCCCATAGAGGGCTATGGTGAAAAAGGAAATATCCTCCGATGAAATCTGGAAAGAAGCTTTCTGAGAAACTGCTTAGTGTTCTGTTAATTCATCTCACAGAGTTACATCTGTATTTCGTGGATCTCTTTGCTAGCCTTATTTCTGTGGAATCTGACAACAGATATTTCCTTTCCCTTTGAAGACTATAGGGCCAAAGGAAATATCCTCCGATAACAAAGAGAAAGAAGCTTTCTGAGAAACTTCTTTGTGTTCTGTGAAATCATCTCACAGAGTTACAGCTTTCCCCTCAAGAAGCCTTTCACTAAGACAGTTCTTGTGGAATTGGCAAAGTGATATTTGGAAGCCCATAGAGGGCTATGGTGAAAAAGGAAATATCCTCCGATGAAATCTGGAAAGAAGCTTTCTGAGAAACTGCTTAGTGTTCTGTTAATTCATCTCACAGAGTTACATCTGTATTTCGTGGATCTCTTTGCTAGCCTTATTTCTGTGGAATCTGACAACAGATATTTCCTTTCCCTTTGAAGACTATAGGGCCAAAGGAAATATCCTCCGATAACAAAGAGAAAGAAGCTTTCTGAGACACTTCTTTGTGTTCTGTGAAATCATCTCACAGAGTTACAGCTTTCCCCTCAAGAAGCCTTTCACTAAGACAGTTCTTGTGGAATTGGCAAAGTGATATTTGGAAGCCCATAGAGGGCTATGGTGAAAAAGGAAATATCCTCCGATGAAATCTGGAAAGAAGCTTTCTGAGAAACTGCTTAGTGTTCTGTTAATTCATCTCACAGAGTTACATCTGTATTTCGTGGATCTCTTTGCTAGCCTTATTTCTGTGGAATCTGACAACAGATATTTCCTTTCCCTTTGAAAACTATAGGGCCAAAGGAAATATCCTCCGATAACAGAGAGAAAGAAGCTTTCTGAGTAACTTCTTTGTGTTCAGTGAAATCGTCTCACAGAGTTACAGCTTTCCCCTCAAGAAGCCTTTCGCTAAGACAGTTCTTGTGGAATTGGCAAAGTGATATTTGGCAGCCTATAGAGGGCTATGGCGAAAAAGGAAATATCCTCCGATGAAATCTGGAAAGAAGCTTTCTGAGAAACTGCTTAGTGTTCTGTTAATTCATCTCACAGAGTTACATCTGTATTTCGTGGATCTCTTTGCTAGCCTTATTTCTGTGGAATCTGACAACAGATATTTCCATTCCCTTTGTAGACTATAGGGCCAAAGGAAATATCCTCCGATAACAAAGAGAAAGAAGCTTTCTGAGAAACTTCTTTGTGTTCTCTGAAATCATCTCACAGAGTTACAGCTTTCCCCTCAAGAAGCCTTTCACTAAGACAGTTCTTGTGGAATTGGCAAAGTGATATTTGGAAGCCCATAGAGGGCTATGGTGAAAAAGGAAATATCCTCCGATGAAATCTGGAAAGAAGCTTTCTGAGAAACTGCTTAGTGTTCTGTTAATTCATCTCACAGAGTTACATCTGTATTTCGTGGATCTCTTTGCTAGCCTTATTTCTGTGGAATCTGACAACAGATATTTCCTTTCCCTTTGTAGACTATAGGGCCAAAGGAAATATCCTCCGATAACAGAGAGAAAGAAGCTTTCTGAGAAACTTCTTTGTGTTCTGTGAAATCATCTCACAGAGTTACAGCTTTCCCCTCAAGAAGCCTTTCGCTAAGACAGTTCTTGTGGAATTGGCAAAGTGATATTTGGAAGCCCATAGAGGGCTATGGTGAAAAAGGAAATATCCTCCGATGAAATCTGGAAAGAAGCTTTCTGAGAAACTGCTTAGTGTTCTGTTAATTCATCTCACAGAGTTACATCTGTATTTCGTGGATCTCTTTGCTAGCCTTATCTGTGGAATCTGACAACAGATATTTCCTTTCCCTTTGAAGACTATAGGGCCAAAGGAAATATCCTCCGATAACCAAGAGGAAGAAGCTTTCTGAGAAAAATCTTTGTGTTCTGTGAAATCATCTCACAGAGTTACAGCTTTCCCCTCAAGAAGTCTTTCGCTAAGACAGTTCTTGTGGAATTGGCAAAGTGATATTTGGAAGCCCATAGAGGGCTATGGTGAAAAAGGAATTATCCTCCGATGAAATCTGGAAAGAAGCTTTCTGAGAAACTGCTTAGTGTTCTGTTAATTCATCTCACAGAGTTACATCTGTATTTCGTGGATCTCTTTGCTAGCCTTCTTTCTGTGGAATCTGACAACAGATATTTCCTTTCCCTTTGAAGACTATAGGGCCAAAGGAAATAACCTCCGATAACAAAGAGAAAGAAGGTTTCTGAGAAACTTCTTTGTGTTCTGTGAAATCATCTCAGAGAGTTACAGCTTTCCCCTCAAAAAGACTTTCGCTAAGATAGTTCTTGTGGAATTGGCAAAGTGATATTTGGAAGCCCATAGAGGGCTATGGTGAAAAAGGAAATATCCTCCGATGAAATCTGGAAAGAAGCTTTCTGAGAAACTGCTTAGTGTTCTGTTAATTCATCTCACAGAGTTACATCTGTATTTCGTGGATCAATTTGCTAGCCTTATTTCTGTGGAATCTGAGAACAGATATTTCCCTTCCCTTTGAAGATTATAGGGCCAAAGGAAATATCCTCCGATAACAGAGAGAAAGAAGCTTTCTGAGAAACTTCTTTGTGTTCTGTGAAATCATCTCACAGAGTTACAGCTTTCCCCTGAAGAAGCCTTTCGCTAAGACAGTTCTTATGGAATTGGCAAAGTGATATTTGGCATCCCATAGAGGGCTATGGTGAAAAAGGAAATATCCTCCGATGAAATCTGGAAAGAAGCTTTCTGAGAAACTGCTTAGTGTTCTGTTAATTCATCTCACAGAGTTACATCTGTATTTCGTGGATCTCTTTGCTAGCCTTATTTCTGTGGAATCTGACAACAGATATTTCCTTTCCCTTTGAAGACTATAGGGCCAAAGGAAATATCCTCCGATAACAAAGAGAAAGAAGCTTTCTGAGAAACTTCTTTGTGTTCTGTGAAATCATCTCACAGAGTTACAGCTTTCCCCTCAAGAAGCCTTTCTCTAAGACAGTTCTTGTGGAATTGGCAAAGTGATATTTGGAAGCCCATAGAGGGCTATGGTGAAAAAGGAAATATCCTCCGATGAAATCTGGAAAGAAGCTTTCTGAGAAACTGCTTAGTGTTCTGTTAATTAATCTCACAGAGTTACATCTGTATTTCGTGGATCTCTTTGCTAGCCTTATTTCTGTGGAATCTGACAACAGATATTTCCTTTCCCTTTGAAGACTATAGGGCCAAAGGAAATATCCTCCGATAACAAAGAGAAAGAAGCTTTCTGAGACACTTCTTTGTGTTCTGTGAAATCATCTCACAGAGTTACAGCTTTCCCCTCAAGAAGCCTTTCACTAAGACAGTTCTTGTGGAATTGGCAAAGTGATATTTGGAAGCCCATAGAGGGCTATGGTGAAAAAGGAAATATCCTCCGATGAAATCTGGAAAGAAGCTTTCTGAGAAACTGCTTAGTGTTCTGTTAATTCATCTCACAGAGTTACATCTGTATTTCGTGGATCTCTTTGCTAGCCTTATTTCTGTGGAATCTGACAACAGATATTTCCTTTCCCTTTGAAAACTATAGGGCCAAAGGAAATATCCTCCGATAACAGAGAGAAAGAAGCTTTCTGAGTAACTTCTTTGTGTTCAGTGAAATCGTCTCACAGAGTTACAGCTTTCCCCTCAAGAAGCCTTTCGCTAAGACAGTTCTTGTGGAATTGGCAAAGTGATATTTGGCAGCCTATAGAGGGCTATGGCGAAAAAGGAAATATCCTCCGATGAAATCTGGAAAGAAGCTTTCTGAGAAACTGCTTAGTGTTCTGTTAATTCATCTCACAGAGTTACATCTGTATTTCGTGGATCTCTTTGCTAGCCTTATTTCTGTGGAATCTGACAACAGATATTTCCATTCCCTTTGTAGACTATAGGGCCAAAGGAAATATCCTCCGATAACAAAGAGAAAGAAGCTTTCTGAGAAACTTCTTTGTGTTCTCTGAAATCATCTCACAGAGTTACAGCTTTCCCCTCAAGAAGCCTTTCACTAAGACAGTTCTTGTGGAATTGGCAAAGTGATATTTGGAAGCCCATAGAGGGCTATGGTGAAAAAGGAACTATCCTCCGATGAAATCTGGAAAGAAGCTTTCTGAGAAACTGCTTAGTGTTCTGTTAATTCATCTCACAGAGTTACATCTGTATTTCGTGGATCTCTTTGCTAGCCTTATTTCTGTGGAATCTGAGAACAGATATTTCCTTTCCCTTTGAAGACTATAGGGCCAAAGGAAATATCCTCCGATAACCAAGAGGAAGAAGCTTTCTGAGAAACTTCTTTGTGTTCTGTGAAATCATCTCACAGAGGTACAGCTTTCCCCTCAAGAAGCCTTTCGCTAAGACAGTTCTTGTGGAATTGGCAAAGTGATATTTGGCAGCCCACAGAGGGCTATGGTGAAAAAGGAAATATCCTCCGATGAAATCTGGAAAGAAGCTTTCTGAGAAACTGCTTAGTGTTCTGTTAATTCATCTCACAGAGTTACATCTGTATATCGTGGATCTCTTTGCTAGCCTTATTTCTGTGGAATCTGACAACAGATATTTCCTTTCCCTTTGAAGACTATAGGGCCAAAGGAAATATCCTCCGATAAGAAAGAGAAAGAAGCTTTCTGAGAAACTTCTTTGTGTTCTGTGAAATCATCTCACAGAGTTACAGCTTTCCCCTCAAGAAGCCTTTCGCTAAGACAGTTCTTGTGGAATTGGCAAAGTGATATTTGGAAGCCCATAGAGGGCTATGGTGAAAAAGGAAATATCCTGCGATGAAATCTGGAAAGAAGCTTTCTGAGAAACTGCTTAGTGTTCTGTTAATTCATCTCACAGAGTAACATCTGTATTTCGTGGATCTCTTTGCTAGCCTTATTTCTGTGGAATCTGACAACAGATATTTCCTTTCCCTTTGAAGACTATAGGGCCAAAGGAAATATCCTCCGATTACAAAGACATAGAAGCTTTCTGAGAAACTTCTTTTTGTTCTGTGAAATCATCTCACAGAGTTACAGCTTTCCCCTCAAGAAGCCTTTCGCTAAGACAGTTCTTGTGGAATTGGCAAAGTGATATTTGGAAGCCCATAGAGGGCTATGGTGAAAAAGGAAATATCCTCCGATGAAATCTGGAAAGAAGCTTTCTGAGAAACTGCTTAGTGTTCTGTTAATTCATCTCACAGAATTACATCTGTATTTCGTGGATCTCTTTGCTAGCCTTATTTCTGTGGAATCTGACAACAGATATTTCCTTTCCCTTTGAAGACTATAGGGCCAATGGAAATATCCTCCGATAACAGAGAGAAAGAAGCTTTCTGAGAAACTTCTTTGTGTTCTGTGAAATCATCTCACAGAGTTACAGCTTTCCCCTCAAGAAGCCTTTCTCTAAGACAGTTCTTGTGGAATTGGCTAAGTGATATTTGGAAGCCCATAGAGGGCTATGGTGAAAAAGGAAATATCCTCCGATGAAATCTGGAAAGAAGCTTTCTGAGAAACTGCTTAGTGTTCTGTTAATTCATCTCACAGAGTAACATCTGTATTTCGTGGATCTCTTTGCTAGCCTTATTTCTGTGGAATCTGACAACAGATATTTCCTTTCCCTTTGAAGACTATAGGGCCAAAGGAAACATCCTCCGATAACAAAGACATAGAAGCTTTCTGAGAAACTTCTTTGTGTTCTGTGAAATCATCTCACAGAGTTACAGCTTTCCCCTCAAGAAGCCTTTCGCTAAGACAGTTCTTGTGGAATTGGCAAAGTGATATTTGGAAGCCCATAGAGGGCTATGGTGAAAAAGGAAATATCCTCCGATGAAATCTGGAAAGAATCTTTCTGAGAAACTGCTTAGTGTTCTGTTAATTCATCTCACAGAGTTACATCTGTATTTCGTGGATCTCTTTGCTAGCCTTATTTCTGTGGAATCTGAGAACAGATATTTCCTTTCCCTTTGAAGACTATAGGGCCAAAGGAAATATCCTCCGATAACCAAGAGGAAGAAGCTTTCTGAGAAACTTCTTTGTGTTCTGTGAAATCATCTCACAGAGTTACAGCTTTCCCCTCAAGAAGTCTTTCGCTAAGACAGTTCTTGTTGAATTGGCAAAGTGATATTTGGAAGCCCATAGAGGGCTATGGTGAAAAAGGAAATATCCTCCGATGAAATCTGGAAAGAAGCTTTCTGAGAAACTGCTTAGTGTTCTGTTAATTCATCTCACAGAGTTACATCTGTATTTCGTGGATCAATTTGCTAGCCTTATTTCTGTGGAATCTGAGAACAGATATTTCCCTTCCCTTTGAAGATTATAGGGCCAAAGGAAATATCCTCCGATAACAGAGAGAAAGAAGCTTTCTGAGAAACTTCTTTGTGTTCTGTGAAATCATCTCACAGAGTTACAGCTTTCCCCTCAAGAAGCCTTTCGCTAAGACAGTTCTTATGGAATTGGCAAAGTGATATTTGGAAGCCCATAGAGGGCTACGGTGAAAAAGGAAATATCCTCCGATGAAATCTGGAAAGAAGCTTTCTGAGAAACTGCTTAGTGTTCTGTTAATTCATCTCACAGAGTTACATCTGTATTTCGTGGATCTCTTTGCTAGCCTTATTTCTGTGGAATCTGAGAACAGATATTTCCTTTCCCTTTGAAGACTATAGGGCCAAAGGAAATATCCTCCGATAACCAAGAGGAAGAAGCTTTCTGAGAAACTTCTTTGTGTTCTGTGAAATCATCTTACAGAGTTACAGCTTTCCCCTCAAGAAGCCTTTCGCTAAGACAGTTCTTGTGGAATTGGCAAAGTGATATTTGGAAGCCCATAGAGGGCTGTGGTGAAAAAGGAAATATCCTCCGATGAAATCTGGAAAGAAGCTTTCTGAGAAACTGCTTAGTGTTCTGTTAATTCATCTCACAGAGTTACATCTGTATTTCGTGGATCTCTTTGCTAGCCTTATTTCTATGGAATCTGACAACAGATATTTCCTTTCCCTTTGAAGACTATAGGGCCAAAGGAAATATCCTCCGATAACAAAGAGAAAGAAGCTTTCTGAGAAACTTCTTTGTGTTCTGTGAAATCATCTCACAGAGTTACAGCTTTCCCCTCAAGAAGCCTTTCGCTAAGACAGTTCTTGTGGAATTGGCAAAGTGATATTTGGAAGCCCATAGAGGGCTATGGTGAAAAAGGAAATATCCTCCGAAGAAATCTGGAAAGAAGCTTTCTGAGAAACTGCTTAGTGTTCTCTTAATTCATCTCACAGAGTTACATCTGTATTTCGTGGATCTCTTTGCTAGCCTTATTTCTATGGAATCTGACAACAGATATTTCCTTTCCCTTTGAAAACTATAGGGCCAAAGGAAATATCCTCCGATAACAAAGAGAAAGAAGCTTTCTGAGAAACTTCTTTGTGTTCTGTGAAATCATCTCACAGAGTTACAGCTTTCCCCTCAAGAAGCCTTTCACTAAGACAGTTCTTGTGGAATTGGCAAAGTGATATTTGGAAGCCCATAGAGGGCTATGGTGAAAAAGGAAATATCCTCCGATGAAATCTGGAAAGAAGCTTTCTGAGAAACTGCTTAGTGTTCTGTTAATTCATCTCACAGAGTTACATCTGTATTTCGTGGATCTCTTTGCTAGCCTTATTTCTGTGGAATCTGACAACAGATATTTCCTTTCCCTTTGAAGACTATAGGGCCAAAGGAAATATCCTCCGATAACCAAGAGAAAGAAGCTTTCTGAGAAACTTCTTTGTGTTCTGTGAAATCATCTCACAGAGTTACAGCTTTCCCCTCAAGAAGCCTTTCACTAAGACAGTTCTTGTGGAATTGGCAAAGTGATATTTGGAAGCCCATAGAGGGCTATGGTGAAAAAGGAAATATCCTCCGATGAAATCTGGAAAGAAGCTTTCTGAGAAACTGCTTAGTGTTCTGTTAATTCATCTCACAGAGTTACATCTGTATTTCGTGGATCTCTTTGCTAGCCTTATTTCTGTGGAATCTGACAACAGATATTTCCTTTCCCTTTGAAGACTATAGGGCCAAAGGAAATATCCTCCGATAACAAAGAGAAAGAAGCTTTCTGAGAAACTTCTTTGTGTTCTGTGAAATCATCTCACAGAGTTACAGCTTTCCCCTCAAGAAGCCTTTCAATAAGACAGTTCTTGTGGAATTGGCAAAGTGATATTTGGAAGCCCATAGAGGGCTATGGTGAAAAAGGAAATATCCTCCGATGAAATCTGGAAAGAAGCTTTCTGAGAAACTGCTTAGTGTTCTGTTAATTCATCTCACAGAGTTACATCTGTATTTCGTGGATCTCTTTGCTAGCCTTATTTCTGTGGAATCTGACAACAGATATTTCCTTTCCCTTTGAAAACTATAGGGCCAAAGGAAATATCCTCCGATAACAGAGAGAAAGAAGCTTTCTGAGAAACTTCTTTGTGTTCTGTGAAATCATCTCACAGAGTTACAGCTTTCCCCTCAAGAAGCCTTTCGCTAAGACAGTTCTTGTGGAATTGGCAAAGTGATATTTGGAAGCCCATAGAGGGCTATGGTGAAAAAGGAAATATCCTCCGATGAAATCTGGAAAGAAGCTTTCTGAGAAACTGCTTAGTGTTCTGTTAATTCATCTCACAGAGTTACATCTGTATTTCGTGGATCTCTTTGCTAGCCTTATTTCTATGGAATCTGACAACAGATATTTCCTTTCCCTTTGAAGACTATAGGGCCAAAGGAAATATCCTCCGATAACAAAGAGAAAGAAGCTTTCTGAGAAACTTCTTTGTGTTCTGTGAAATCATCTCACAGAGTTACAGCTTTCCCCTCAAGAAGCCTTTCGCTAAGACAGTTCTTGTGGAATTGGCAAAGTGATATTTGGAAGCCCATAGAGGGCTATGGTGAAAAAGGAAATATCCTCCGATGAAATCTGGAAAGAAGCTTTCTGAGAAACTGCTTAGTGTTCTGTTAATTCATCTCACAGAGTTACATCTGTATTTCGTGGATCTCTTTGCTAGCCTTATTTCTGTGGAATCTGACAACAGATATTTCCTTTCCCTTTGTAGACTATAGGGCCAAAGGAAATATCCTCCGATAACAGAGAGAAAGAAGCTTTCTGAGAAACTTCTTTGTGTTCTGTGAAATCATCTCACAGAGTTACAGCTTTCCCCTCAAGAAGCCTTTCGCTAAGACAGTTCTTGTGGAATTGGCAAAGTGATATTTGGAAGCCCATAGAGGGCTATGGTGAAAAAGGAAATATCCTCCGATGAAATCTGGAAAGAAGCTTTCTGAGAAACTGCTTAGTGTTCTGTTAATTCATCTCACAGAGTTACATCTGTATTTCGTGGATCTCTTTGCTAGCCTTATTTCTGTGGAATCTGACAACAGATATTTCCTTTCCCTTTGAAGACTATAGGGCCAAAGGAAATATCCTCCGATAACCAAGAGAAAGAAACTTTCTGAGAAACTTCTTTGTGTTCTGTGAAATCATCTCACAGAATTACAGCTTTCCCCTCAAGAAGCCTTTCGCTAAGACAGTTCTTGTGGAATTGGCAAAGTGATATTTGGAAGCCAATAGAGGTCTATGGTGAAAAAGGAAATATACTCCGATGAAATCTGGAAAGAAGCTTTCTGAGAAACTGCTTAGTGTTCTGTTAATTCATCTCACAGAGTAACATCTGTATTTCGTGGATCTCTTTGCTAGCCTTATTTCTGTGGAATCTGACAACAGATATTTCCTTTCCCTTTGAAGACTATAGGGCCAAAGGAAACATCCTCCGATAACAAAGACATAGAAGCTTTCTGAGAAACTTCTTTGTGTTCTGTGAAATCATCTCACAGAGTTACAGCTTTCCCCTCAAGAAGCCTTTCGCTAAGACAGTTCTTGTGGAATTGGCAAAGTGATATTTGGAAGCCCATAGAGGGCTATGGTGAAAAAGGAAATATCCTCCGATGAAATCTGGAAAGAAGCTTTCTGAGAAACTGCTTAGTGTTCTGTTAATTCATCTCACAGAGTTACATCTGTATTTCGTGGATCTCTTTGCTAGCCTTATTTCTGTGGAATCTGACAACAGATATTTCCTTTCCCTTTGTAGACTATAGGGCCAAAGGAAATATCCTCCGATAACAGAGAGAAAGAAGCTTTCTGAGAAACTTCTTTGTGTTCTGTGAAATCATCTCACAGAGTTACAGCTTTCCCCTCAAGAAGCCTTTCGCTAAGACAGTTCTTGTGGAATTGGCAAAGTGATATTTGGAAGCCCATAGAGGGCTATGGTGAAAAAGGAAATATCCTCCGATGAAATCTGGAAAGAAGCTTTCTGAGAAACTGCTTAGTGTTCTGTTAATTCATCTCACAGAGTTACATCTGTATTTCGTGGATCTCTTTGCTAGCCTTATTTCTGTGGAATCTGAGAACAGATATTTCCTTTCCCTCTGAAGACTATAGGGCCAAAGGAAATATCCTCCGATAACCAAGAGGAAGAAGCTTTCTGAGAAACTTCTTTGTGTTCTGTGAAATCATCTCACAGAGTTACAGCTTTCCCCTCAAGAAGCCTTTCGCTAAGACAGTTCTTGTGGAATTGGCAAAGTGATATTTGGCAGCCCACAGAGGGCTATGGTGAAAAAGGAAATATCCTCCGATGAAATCTGGAAAGAAGATTTCTGAGAAACTGCTTAGTGTTCTGTTAATTCATCTCACAGAGTTACATGTGTATTTCGTGGATCTCTTTGCTAGCCTTATTTCTGTGGAATCTGACAACAGATATTTCCTTTCCCTTTGAAGACTATAGGGCCAAAGGAAATATCCTCCGATAAGAAAGAGAAAGAAGCTTTCTGAGAAACTTCTTTGTGTTCTGTGAAATCATCTCACAGAGTTACAGCTTTCCCCTCAAGAAGCCTTTTGCTAAGACAGTTCTTATGGAATTGGCAAAGTGATATTTGGAAGCCCATAGAGGGCTATGGTGAAAAAGGAAATATCCTCCGATGAAATCTGGAAAGAAGCTTTCTGAGAAACTGCTTAGTGTTCTGTTAATTCATCTCACAGAGTTACATCTGTATTTCGTGGATCTCTTTGCTAGCCTTATTTCTGTGGAATCTGACAACAGATATTTCCTTTCCCTTTGAAGACTATAGGGCCAAAGAAAATATCCTCCGATAACCAAGAGAAAGAAACTTTCTGAGAAACTTCTTTGTGTTCTGTGAAATCATCTCACAGAATTACAGCTTTCCCCTCAAGAAGCCTTTCGCTAAGACAGTTCTTGTGGAATTGGCAAAGTGATATTTGGAAGCCAATAGAGGTCTATGGTGAAAAAGGAAATATACTCCGATGAAATCTGGAAAGAAGCTATCTGAGAAACTGCTTAGTGTTCTGTTAATTCATCTCACAGAGTAACATCTGTATTTCGTGGATCTCTTTGCTAGCCTTATTTCTGTGGAATCTGACAACAGATATTTCCTTTCCCTTTGAAGGCTATAGGGCCAAAGGAAATATCCTCCGATAAGAAAGAGAAAGAAGCTTTCTGAGAAACTTCTTTGTGTTCTGTGAAATCATCTCACAGAGTTACAGCTTTCCCCTCAAGAAGCCTTTTGCTAAGACAGTTCTTATGGAATTGGCAAAGTGATATTTGGAAGCCCATAGAGGGCTATGGTGAAAAAGGAAATATCCTCCGATGAAATCTGGAAAGAAGCTTTCTGAGAAACTGCTTAGTGTTCTGTTAATTCATCTCACAGAGTTACATCTGTATTTCGTGGATCTCTTTGCTAGCCTTATTTCTGTGGAATCTGACAACAGATATTTCCTTTCCCTTTGAAGACTATAGGGCCAAAGGAAATATCCTCCGATAACCAAGAGAAAGAAACTTTCTGAGAAACTTCTTTGTGTTCTGTGAAATCATCTCACAGAATTACAGCTTTCCCCTCAAGAAGCCTTTCGCTAAGACAGTTCTTGTGGAATTGGCAAAGTGATATTTGGAAGCCAATAGAGGTCTATGGTGAAAAAGGAAATATACTCCGATGAAATCTGGAAAGAAGCTTTCTGAGAAACTGCTTAGTGTTCTGTTAATTCATCTCACAGAGTAACATCTGTATTTCGTGGATCTCTTTGCTAGCCTTATTTCTGTGGAATCTGACAACAGATATTTCCTTTCCCTTTGAAGACTATAGGGCCAAAGGAAACATCCTCCGATAACAAAGACATAGAAGCTTTCTGAGAAACTTCTTTGTGTTCTGTGAAATCATCTCACAGAGTTACAGCTTTCCCCTCAAGAAGCCTTTCGCTAAGACAGTTCTTGTGGAATTGGCAAAGTGATATTTGGAAGCCCATAGAGGGCTAGGGTGAAAAAGGAAATATCCTCCGATGAAATCTGGAAAGAAGCTTTCTGAGAAACTGCTTAGTGTTCTGTTAATTCATCTCACAGAATTACATCTGTATTTCGTGGATCTCTTTGCTAGCCTTATTTCTGTGGAATCTGACAACAGATATTTCCTTTCCCTTTGTAGACTATAGGGCCAAAGGAAATATCCTCCGATAACAGAGAGAAAGAAGCTTTCTGAGAAACTTCTTTGTGTTCTGTGAAATCATCTCACAGAGTTACAGCTTTCCCCTCAAGAAGCCTTTCGCTAAGACAGTTCTTGTGGAATTGGCAAAGTGATATTTGGAAGCCCATAGAGGGCTATGGTGAAAAAGGAAATATCCTCCGATGAAATCTGGAAAGAAGCTTTCTGAGAAACTGCTTAGTGTTCTGTTAATTCATCTCACAGAGTTACATCTGTATTTCGTGGATCTCTTTGCTAGCCTTATTTCTGTGGAATCTGAGAACAGATATTTCCTTTCCCTCTGAAGACTATAGGGCCAAAGGAAATATCCTCCGATAACCAAGAGGAAGAAGCTTTCTGAGAAACTTCTTTGTGTTCTGTGAAATCATCTCACAGAGTTACAGCTTTCCCCTCAAGAAGCCTTTCGCTAAGACAGTTCTTGTGGAATTGGCAAAGTGATATTTGGCAGCCCACAGAGGGCTATGGTGAAAAAGGAAATATCCTCCGATGAAATCTGGAAAGAAGCTTTCTGAGAAACTGCTTAGTGTTCTGTTAATTCATCTCACAGAGTTACATCTGTATTTCGTGGATCTCTTTGCTAGCCTTATTTCTGTGGAATCTGACAACAGATATTTCCTTTCCCTTTGAAGACTATAGGGCCAAAGGAAATATCCTCCGATAAGAAAGAGAAAGAAGCTTTCTGAGAAACTTCTTTGTGTTCTGTGAAATCATCTCACAGAGTTACAGCTTTCCCCTCAAGAAGCCTTTTGCTAAGACAGTTCTTATGGAATTGGCAAAGTGATATTTGGAAGCCCATAGAGGGCTATGGTGAAAAAGGAAATATCCTCCGATGAAATCTGGAAAGAAGCTTTCTGAGAAACTGCTTAGTGTTCTGTTAATTCATCTCACAGAGTTACATCTGTATTTCGTGGATCTCTTTGCTAGCCTTATTTCTGTGGAATCTGACAACAGATATTTCCTTTCCCTTTGAAGACTATAGGGCCAAAGGAAATATCCTCCGATAACCAAGAGAAAGAAACTTTCTGAGAAACTTCTTTGTGTTCTGTGAAATCATCTCACAGAATTACAGCTTTCCCCTCAAGAAGCCTTTCGCTAAGACAGTTCTTGTGGAATTGGCAAAGTGATATTTGGAAGCCAATAGAGGTCTATGGTGAAAAAGGAAATATACTCCGATGAAATCTGGAAAGAAGCTTTCTGAGAAACTGCTTAGTGTTCTGTTAATTCATCTCACAGAGTTACATCTGTATTTCGTGGATCTCTTTGCTAGCCTTATTTCTGTGGAATCTGACAACAGATATTTCCTTTCCCTTTGAAGACTATAGGGCCAAAGGAAACATCCTCCGATAACAAAGACATAGAAGCTTTCTGAGAAACTTCTTTGTGTTCTGTGAAATCATCTCACAGAGTTACAGGTTTCCCCTCAAGAAGCCTTTCGCTAAGACAGTTCTTGTGGAATTGGCAAAGTGATATTTGGAAGCCCATAGAGGGCTAGGGTGAAAAAGGAAATATCCTCCGATGAAATCTGGAAAGAAGCTTTCTGAGAAACTGCTTAGTGTTCTGTTAATTCATCTCACAGAGTTACATCTGTATTTCGTGGATCTCTTTGCTAGCCTTATTTCTGTGGAATCTGAGAACAGATATTTCCTTTCCCTTTGAAGACTATAGGGCCAAAGGAAATATCTTCCGATAACAGAGAGAAAGAAGCTTTCTGAGAAACTTCTTTGTGTTCTGTGAAATCATCTCACAGAGTTACAGCTTTCCCCTCAAGAAGCCTTTCGCTAAGACAGTTCTTGTGGAATTGGCAAAGTGATATTTGGAAGCCCATAGAGGGCTATGGTGAAAAAGGAAATATCCTCCGATGAAATCTGGAAAGAAGCTTTCTGAGAAACTGCTTAGTGTTCTGTTAATTCATCTCACAGAGTTACATCTGTATTTCGTGGATCTCTTTGCTAGCCTTATTTCTGTGGAATCTGAGAACAGATATTTCCTTTCCCTCTGAAGACTATAGGGCCAAAGGAAATATCCTCCGATAACCAAGAGGAAGAAGCTTTCTGAGAAACTTCTTTGTGTTCTGTGAAATCATCTCACAGAGTTACAGCTTTCCCCTCAAGAAGCCTTTCGCTAAGACAGTTCTTGTGGTATTGGCAAAGTGATATTTGGCAGCCCACAGAGGGCTATGGTGAAAAAGGAAATATCCTCCGATGAAATCTGGAAAGAAGCTTTCTGAGAAACTGCTTAGTGTTCTGTTAATTCATCTCACAGAGTTACATCTGTATTTCGTGGATCTCTTTGCTAGCCTTATTTCTGTGGAATCTGACAACAGATATTTCCTTTCCCTTTGAAGACTATAGGGCCAAAGGAAATATCCTCCGATAAGAAAGAGAAAGAAGCTTTCTGAGAAACTTCTTTGTGTTCTGTGAAATCATCTCACAGAGTTACAGCTTTCCCCTCAAGAAGCCTTTTGCTAAGACAGTTCTTATGGAATTGGCAAAGTGATATTTGGAAGCCCATAGAGGGCTATGGTGAAAAAGGAAATATCCTCCGATGAAATCTGGAAAGAAGCTTTCTGAGAAACTGCTTAGTGTTCTGTTAATTCATCTCACAGAGTTACATCTGTATTTCGTGGATCTCTTTGCTAGCCTTATTTCTGTGGAATCTGACAACAGATATTTCCTTTCCCTTTGAAGACTATAGGGCCAAAGGAAATATCCTCCGATAACCAAGAGAAAGAAACTTTCTGAGAAACTTCTTTGTGTTCTGTGAAATCATCTCACAGAATTACAGCTTTCCCCTCAAGAAGCCTTTCGCTAAGACAGTTCTTGTGGAATTGGCAAAGTGATATTTGGAAGCCAATAGAGGTCTATGGTGAAAAAGGAAATATACTCCGATGAAATCTGGAAAGAAGCTTTCTGAGAAACTGCTTAGTGTTCTGTTAATTCATCTCACAGAGTTACATCTGTATTTCGTGGATCTCTTTGCTAGCCTTATTTCTGTGGAATCTGACAACAGATATTTCCTTTCCCTTTGAAGACTATAGGGCCAAAGGAAACATCCTCCGATAACAAAGACATAGAAGCTTTCTGAGAAACTTCTTTGTGTTCTGTGAAATCATCTCACAGAGTTACAGGTTTCCCCTCAAGAAGCCTTTCGCTAAGACAGTTCTTGTGGAATTGGCAAAGTGATATTTGGAAGCCCATAGAGGGCTAGGGTGAAAAAGGAAATATCCTCCGATGAAATCTGGAAAGAAGCTTTCTGAGAAACTGCTTAGTGTTCTGTTAATTCATCTCACAGAGTTACATCTGTATTTCGTGGATCTCTTTGCTAGCCTTATTTCTGTGGAATCTGAGAACAGATATTTCCTTTCCCTTTGAAGACTATAGGGCCAAAGGAAATATCTTCCGATAACAGAGAGAAAGAAGCTTTCTGAGAAACTTCTTTGTGTTCTGTGAAATCATCTCACAGAGTTACAGCTTTCCCCTCAAGAAGCCTTTCGCTAAGACAGTTCTTGTGGAATTGGCAAAGTGATATTTGGAAGCCCTAGAGGGCTGTGGTGAAAAAGGAAATATCCTCCGATGAAATCTGGAAAGAAGCTTTCTGAGAAACTGCTTAGTGTTCTGTTAATTCATCTCACAGAGTTACATCTGTATTTCGTGGATCTCTTTGCTAGCCTTATTTCTGTGGAATCTCACAACAGATATTTTCTTTCCCTTTGAAGACTATAGGGCCAAAGGAAATATCCTCCGATAACCAAGAGAAAGAAACTTTCTGAGAAAATTCTTTGTGTTCTGTGAAATCATCTCACAGAATTACAGCTTTCCCCTAAAGAAGCCTTTCGCTAAGACAGTTCTTGTGGAATTGGCAAAGTGATATTTGGAAGCCCATAGAGGTCTATGGTGAAAAAGGAAATATCCTCCGATGAAATCTGGAAAGAAGCTTTCTGAGAAACTGCTTAGTGTTCTGTTAATTCATCTCACAGAGTTACATCTGTATTTCGTGGATCTCTTTGCTAGCCTTATTTCTGTGGAATCTGACAACAGATATTTCCTTTCCCTTTGAAGACTATAGGGCCTAAGGAAATATCCTCCGATAACCAAGAGGAAGAAGCTTTCTGAGAAACTTCTTTGTGTTCTGTGAAATCATCTCACAGAGTTACAGCTTTCCCCTCAAGAAGCCTTTCGCTAAGACAGTTGTTGTGGAATTGGCAAAGTGATATTTGGCAGCCCACAGAGGGCTATGGTGAAAAAGGAAATATCCTCCGATGAAATCTGGAAAGAAGCTTTCTGAGAAACTGCTTAGTGTTCTGTTAATTCATCTCACAGAGTTACATCTGTATTTCGTGGATCTCTTTGCTAGCCTTATTTCTGTGGAATCTGACAACAGATATTTCCTTTCCCTTTGAAGACTATAGGGCCAAAGGAAATATCCTCCGATAACAGAGAGAAAGAAGCTTTCTGAGAAACTTCTTTGTGTTCTGTGAAATCATCTCACAGAGTTACAGCTTTCCCCTCAAGAAGCCTTTCGCTAAGACAGTTCTTGTGGAATTGGCAAAGTGATATTTGGAAGCCCATAGAGGGCTATGGTGAAAAAGGAAATATCCTGCGATGAAATCTGGAAAGAAGCTTTCTGAGAAACTGCTTAGTGTTCTGTTAATTCATCTCACAGAGTAACATCTGTATTTCGTGGATCTCTTTGCTAGCCTTATTTCTGTGGAATCTGACAACAGATATTTCCTTTCCCTTTGAAGACTATAGGGCCAAAGGAAATATCCTCCGATAACAAAGACATAGAAGCTTTCTGAGAAACTTCTTTTTGTTCTGTGAAATCATCTCACAGAGTTACAGCTTTCCCCTCAAGAAGCCTTTCGCTAAGACAGTTCTTGTGGAATTGGCAAAGTGATATTTGGAAGCCCATAGAGGGCTATGGTGAAAAAGGAAATATCCTCCGATGAAATCTGGAAAGAAGTTTCTGAGAAACTGCTTAGTGTTCTGTTAATTCATCTCACAGAATTACATCTGTATTTCGTGGATCTCTTTGCTAGCCTTATTTCTGTGGAATCTGACAACAGATATTTCCTTTCCCTTTGAAGACTATAGGGCCAATGGAAATATCCTCCGATAACAGAGAGAAAGAAGCTTTCTGAGAAACTTCTTTGTGTTCTGTGAAATCATCTCACAGAGTTACAGCTTTCCCCTCAAGAAGCCTTTCTCTAAGACAGTTCTTGTGGAATTGGCTAAGTGATATTTGGAAGCCCATAGAGGGCTATGGTGAAAAAGGAAATATCCTCCGATGAAATCTGGAAAGAAGCTTTCTGAGAAACTGCTTAGTGTTCTGTTAATTCATCTCACAGAGTAACATCTGTATTTCGTGGATCTCTTTGCTAGCCTTATTTCTGTGGAATCTGACAACAGATATTTCCTTTCCCTTTGAAGACTATAGGGCCAAAGGAAACATCCTCCGATAACAAAGACATAGAAGCTTTCTGAGAAACTTCTTTGTGTTCTGTGAAATCATCTCACAGAGTTACAGCTTTCCCCTCAAGAAGCCTTTCGCTAAGACAGTTCTTGTGGAATTGGCAAAGTGATATTTGGAAGCCCATAGAGGGCTATGGTGAAAAAGGAAATATCCTCCGATGAAATCTGGAAAGAATCTTTCTGAGAAACTGCTTAGTGTTCTGTTAATTCATCTCACAGAGTTACATCTGTATTTCGTGGATCTCTTTGCTAGCCTTATTTCTGTGGAATCTGAGAACAGATATTTCCTTTCCCTTTGAAGACTATAGGGCCAAAGGAAATATCCTCCGATAACCAAGAGGTAGAAGCTTTCTGAGAAACTTCTTTGTGTTCTGTGAAATCATCTCACAGAGTTACAGCTTTCCCCTCAAGAAGTCTTTCGCTAAGACAGTTCTTGTTGAATTGGCAAAGTGATATTTGGAAGCCCATAGAGGGCTATGGTGAAAAAGGAAATATCCTCCGATGAAATCTGGAAAGAAGCTTTCTGAGAAACTGCTTAGTGTTCTGTTAATTCATCTCACAGAGTTACATCTGTATTTCGTGGATCTCTTTGCTAGCCTTATTTCTATGGAATCTGACAACAGATATTTCCTTTCCCTTTGAAGACTATAGGGCCAAAGGAAATATCCTCCGATAACAAAGAGAAAGAAGCTTTCTGAGAAACTTCTTTGTGTTCTGTGAAATCATCTCACAGAGTTACAGCTTTCCCCTCAAGAAGCCTTTCGCTAAGACAGTTCTTGTGGAATTGGCAAAGTGATATTTGGAAGCCCATAGAGGGCTACGGTGAAAAAGGAAATATCCTCCGATGAAATCTGGAAAGAAGCTTTCTGAGAAACTGCTTAGTGTTCTGTTAATTCATCTCACAGAGTTACATCTGTATTTCGTGGATCTCTTTGCTAGCCTTATTTCTGTGGAATCTGACAACAGATATTTCCTTTCCCTTTGAAGACTATAGAGCCAAAGGAAATATCCTCCGATAACAGAGAGAAAGAAGCTTTCTGAGAAACTTCTTTGTGTTCTGTGAAATCATCTCACAGAGTTACAGCTTTCCCCTCAAGAAGCCTTTCGCTAAGACAGTTCTTGTGGAATTGGCAAAGTGATATTTGGAAGCCCATAGAGGGCTATGGTGAAAAAGGAAATATCCTCCGATGAAATCTGGAAAGAAGCTTTCTGAGAAACTGCTTAGTGTTCTGTTAATTCATCTCACAGAGTAACATCTGTATTTCGTGGATCTCTTTGCTAGCCTTATTTCTGTGGAATCTGACAACAGATATTTCCTTTCCCTTTGAAGACCATAGGGCCAAAGGAAATATCCTCCGATAACCAAGAGGAAGAAGCTTTCTGAGAAACTTCTTTGTGTTCTGTGAAATCATCTCACAGAGTTACAGCTTTCCCCTCAAGAAGTCTTTCGCTAAGACAGTTCTTGTGGAATTGGCAAAGTGATATTTGGAAGCCCATAGAGGGCTATGGTGAAAAAGGAAATATCCTCCGATGAAATCTGGAAAGAAGCTTTCTGAGAAACTGCTTAGTGTTCTGTTAATTCATCTCACAGAGTTACATCTGTATTTCGTGGATCTCTTTGCTAGCCTTATTTCTGTGGAATCTGACAACAGATATTTCCTTTCCCTTTGAAGACTATAGGGCCAAAGGAAATATCCTCCGATAACCAAGAGAAAGAAGCTTTCTGAGAAACTTCTTTGTGTTCTGTGAAATCATCTCAGAGAGTTACAGCTTTCCCCTCAAGAAGCCTTTCGCTAAGATAGTTCTTGTGGAATTGGCAAAGTGATATTTGGAAGCCCATAGAGGGCTATGGTGAAAAAGGAAATATGCTCCGATGAAATCTGGAAAGAAGCTTTCTGAGAAACTGCTTAGTGTTCTGTTAATTCATCTCACAGAGTTACATCTGTATTTCGTGGATCACTTTGCTAGCCTTATTTCTGTGGAATCTGAGAACAGATATTTCCCTTCCCTTTGAAGACTATAGGGCCAAAGGAAATATCCTCCGATAACAGAGAGAAAGAAGCTTTCTGAGAAACTTCTTTGTGTTCTGTGAAATCATCTAACAGAGTTACAGCTTTCCCCTCAAGAAGCCTTTCGCTAAGACAGTTCTTATGGAATTGGCAAAGTGATATTTGGAAGCCCATAGAGGGCTATGGTGAAAAAGGAAATATCCTGCGATGAAATCTCGAAAGAAGCTTTCTGAGAAACTGCTTAGTGTTCTGTTAATTCATCTCACAGAGTTACATCTGTATTTCGTGGATCTCTTTGCTAGCCTTATTTCTGTGGAATCTGACAACAGATATTTCCTTTCCCTTTGAAGACTATAGGGCCAAAGGAAATATCCTCCGATAACCAAGAGAAAGAAGCTTTCTGAGAAACTTCTTTGTGTTCTGTGAAATCATCTCACAGAGTTACAGCTTTCCCCTCAAGAAGCCTTTCGCTAAGACAGTTCTTGTGGAGTTGGCAAAGTGATATTTGGAAGCCCATAGAGGGCTATGGTGAAAAAGGAAATATCCTCCGATGAAATCTGGAAAGAAGCTTTCTGAGAAACTGCTTAGTGTTCTGTTAATTCATCTCACAGAGTTACATCTGTATTTCGTGGACCTCTTTGCCAGTCTTATTTCTGTGAAATCTGACAACAGATATTTCCTTTCCCTTTGAAGACTATAGGGCCAAAGGAAATATCCTCCGATTGCCAAGAGAAAGAGGCTTTCTGAGAAACTTCTTTGTGTTCTGTGAAATCATCTCACAGAGTTACAGCTTTCCCCTCAAGAAGCCTTTCGCTAAGACAGTTCTTGTGGAATTGGCAAAGTGATATTTGGAAGCCCATAGAGGGCTATGGTGAAAAAGGAAATATCCTCCGATGAAATCTGGAAAGAAGCTTTCTGAGAAACTGCTTAGTGTTCTGTTAATTCATCTCACAGACTTACATCTGTATTTCGTGGATCTCTTTGCTAGCCTTATTTCTGTGGAATCTGACAACAGATATTTCCTTTCCCTTTGAAGACTATAGGGCCAAAGGAAATATCCTCCGATAACCAAGAGGAAGAAGCTTTCTGAGAAACTTCTTTGTGTTCTGTGAAATCATCTCACAGAGTTACAGCTTTCCCCTCAAGAAGCCTTTCGCTAAGACAGTTCTTGTGGAATTGGCAAAGTGATATTTGGCAGCCCACAGAGGGCTATGGTGAAAAAGGAAATATCCTCCGATGAAATCTGGAAAGAAGCTTTCTGAGAAACTGCTTAGTGTTCTGTTAATTC
This sequence comes from Macaca nemestrina, assembly GCF_043159975.1. Lineage (NCBI taxonomy): Eukaryota > Metazoa > Chordata > Mammalia > Primates > Cercopithecidae > Macaca > Macaca nemestrina. The sequence continues at coordinate 30,325,174 of NC_092141.1, read as the reverse complement.
ATCTCACAGAGTTACATCTGTATTTCGTGGATCTCTTTGCTAGCCTTATTTCTGTGGAATCTGACAACAGATATTTCCTTTCCCTTTGAAGACTTTAGGGCCAAAGGAAATATCCTCCGATAACAGAGAGAAAGAAGCTTTCTGAGAAACTTCTTTGTGTTCTGTGAAATCATCTCACAGAGTTACAGCTTTCCCCTCAAGAAGCCTTTCGCTAAGACAGTTCTTGTGGAATTGGCAAAGTGATATTTGGAAGCCCATAGAGGGCTATGGTGAAAAAGGAAATATCCTGCGATGAAATCTGGAAAGAAGCTTTCTGAGAAACTGCTTAGTGTTCTGTTAATTCATCTCACAGAGTAACATCTGTATTTCGTGGATCTCTTTGCTAGCCTTATTTCTGTGGAATCTGACAACAGATATTTCCTTTCCCTTTGAAGACTATAGGGCCAAAGGAAATATCCTCCGATAACAAAGACATAGAAGCTTTCTGAGAAACTTCTTTTTGTTCTGTGAAATCATCTCACAGAGATACAGCTTTCCCCTCAAGAAGCCTTTCACTAAGACAGTTCTTGTGGAATTGGCAAAGTGATATTTGGAAGCCCATAGAGGGCTATGGTGAAAAAGGAAATATCCTCCGATGAAATCTGGAAAGAAGCTTTCTGAGAAACTGCTTAGTGTTCTGTTAATTCATCTCACAGAATTACATCTGTATTTCGTGGATCTCTTTGCTAGCCTTATTTCTGTGGAATCTGACAACAGATATTTCCTTTCCCTTTGAAGACTATAGGGCCAATGGAAATATCCTCCGATAACAGAGAGAAAGAAGCTTTCTGAGAAACTTCTTTGTGTTCTGTGAAATCATCTCACAGAGTTACAGCTTTCCCCTCAAGAAGCCTTTCGCTAAGACAGTTCTTGTGGAATTGGCTAAGTGATATTTGGAAGCCCATAGAGGGCTATGGTGAAAAAGGAAATATCCTCCGATGAAATCTGGAAAGAAGCTTTCTGAGAAACTGCTTAGTGTTCTGTTAATTCATCTCACAGAGTAACATCTGTATTTCGTGGATCTCTTTGCTAGCCTTATTTCTGTGGAATCTGACAACAGATATTTCCTTTCCCTTTGAAGACTATAGGGCCAAAGGAAACATCCTCCGATAACAAAGACATAGAAGCTTTCTGAGAAACTTCTTTGTGTTCTGTGAAATCATCTCACAGAGTTACAGCTTTCCCCTCAAGAAGCCTTTCGCTAAGACAGTTCTTGTGGAATTGGCAAAGTGATATTTGGAAGCCCATAGAGGGCTATGGTGAAAAAGGAAATATCCTCCGATGAAATCTGGAAAGAAGCTTTCTGAGAAACTGCTTAGTGTTCTGTTAATTCATCTCACAGAGTTACATCTGTATTTCGTGGATCTCTTTGCTAGCCTTATTTCTGTGGAATCTGACAACAGATATTTCCTTTCCCTTTGATGACTATAGGGCCAAAGGAAATATCCTCCGATAACCAAGAGGAAGAAGCTTTCTGAGAAACTTCTTTGTGTTCTGTGAAATCATCTCACAGAGTTACACTTTCCCCTCAAGAAGCCTTTCGCTAAGACAGTTCTTGTGGAATTGGCAAAGTGATATTTGGAAGCCCATAGAGGGCTATGGTGAAAAAGGAAATATCCTCCGATGAAATCTGGAAAGAAGCTTTCTGAGAAACTGCTTAGTGTTCTGTTAATTCATCTCACAGAGTTACATCTGTATTTCGTGGATCTCTTTGCTAGCCTTATTTCTATGGAATCTGACAACAGATATTTCCTTTCCCTTTGAAGACTATAGGGCCAAAGGAAATATCCTCCGATAACAAAGAGAAAGAAGCTTTCTGAGAAACTTCTTTGTGTTCTGTGAAATCATCTCACAGAGTTACAGCTTTCCCCTCAAGAAGCCTTTCGCTAAGACAGTTCTTGTGGAATTGGCAAAGTGATATTTGGAAGCCCATAGAGGGCTACGGTGAAAAAGGAAATATCCTCCGATGAAATCTGGAAAGAAGCTTTCTGAGAAACTGCTTAGTGTTTTGTTAATTCATCTCACAGAGTTACATCTGTATTTCGTGGATCTCTTTGCTAGCCTTATTTCTGTGGAATCTGACAACAGATATTTCCTTTCCCTTTGAAGACTATAGGGCCAAAGGAAATATCCTCCGATAACAGAGAGAAAGAAGCTTTCTGAGAAACTTCTTTGTGTTCTGTGAAATCATCTCACAGAGTTACAGCTTTCCCCTCAAGAAGCCTTTCGCTAAGACAGTTCTTGTGGAATTGGCAAAGTGATATTTGGAAGCCCATAGAGGGCTATGGTGAAAAAGGAAATATCCTCCGATGAAATCTGGAAAGAAGCTTTCTGAGAAACTGCTTAGTGTTCTGTTAATTCATCTCACAGAGTTACATCTGTATTTCGTGGATCTCTTTGCTAGCCTTATTTCTGTGGAATCTGACAACAGATATTTCCTTTCCGTTTGAAGACCATAGGGCCAAAGGAAATATCCTCCGATAACCAAGAGGAAGAAGCTTTCTGAGAAACTTCTTTGTGTTCTGTGAAATCATCTCACAGAGTTACAGCTTTCCCCTCAAGAAGTCTTTCGCTAAGACAGTTCTTGTGGAATTGGCAAAGTGATATTTGGAAGCCCATAGAGGGCTATGGTGAAAAAGGAAATATCCTCCGATGAAATCTGGAAAGAAGCTTTCTGAGAAACTGCTTAGTGTTCTGTTAATTCATCTCACAGAGTTACATCTGTATTTCGTGGATCTCTTTGCTAGCCTTATTTCTGTGGAATCTGACAACAGATATTTCCTTTCCCTTTGAAGACTATAGGGCCAAAGGAAATATCCTCCGATAACAAAGAGAAGAAGCTTTCTGAGAAACTTCTTTGTGTTCTGTGAAATCATCTCACAGAGTTACAGCTTTCCCCTCAAGAAGCCTTTCGCTAAGATAGTTCTTGTGGAATTGGCAAAGTGATATTTGGAAGCCCATAGAGGGCTATGGTGAAAAAGGAAATATCCTCCGATGAAATCTGGAAAGAAGCTTTCTGAGAAACTGCTTAGTGTTCTGTTAATTCATCTCACAGAGTTACATCTGTATTTCGTGGATCACTTTGCTAGCCTTATTTCTGTGGAATCTGAGAACAGATATTTCCCTTCCCTTTGAAGACTATAGGGCCAAAGGAAATATCCTCCGATAACAGAGAGAAAGAAGCTTTCTGAGAAACTTCTTTGTGTTCTGTGAAATCATCTCACAGAGTTACAGCTTTCCCCTCAAGAAGCCTTTCGCTAAGACAGTTCTTGTGGAATTGGCAAAGTGATATTTGGAAGCCCATAGAGGGCTATGGTGAAAAAGGAAATATCCTGCGATGAAATCTCGAAAGAAGCTTTCTGAGAAACTGCTTAGTGTTCTGTTAATTCATCTCACAGAGTTACATCTGTATTTCGTGGATCTCTTTGCTAGCCTTATTTCTGTGGAATCTGACAACAGATATTTCCTTTCCCTTTGAAGACTATAGGGCCAAAGGAAATATCTCCGATAACCAAGAGAAAGAAGCTTTCTGAGAAACTTCTTTGTGTTCTGTGAAATCATCTCACAGAGTTACAGCTTTTCCCTCAAGAAGCCTTTCGCTAAGACAGTTCTTGTGGAGTTGGCAAAGTGATATTTGGAAGCCCATAGAGGGCTATGGTGAAAAAGGAAATATCCTCCGATGAAATCTGGAAAGAAGCTTTCTGAGAAACTGCTTAGTGTTCTGTTAATTCATCTCACAGAGTTACATCTGTATTTCGTGGATCTCTTTGCCAGTCTTATTTCTGTGGAATCTGACAACAGATATTTCCTTTCCCTTTGAAGACTATAGGGCCAAAGGAAATATCCTCCGATAGCCAAGAGAAAGAGGCTTTCTGAGAAACTTCTTTGTGTTCTGTGAAATCATCTCACAGAGTTACAGCTTTCCCCTCAAGAAGTCTTTCGCTAACACAGTTCTTGTGGAATTGGCAAAGTGATATTTGGAAGCCCATAGAGGGCTATGGTGAAAAAGGAAATATCCTCCGATGAAATCTGGAAAGAAGCTTTCAGAGAAACTGCTTAGTGTTCTGTTAATTCATCTCACAGAGTTACATCTGTATTTCGTGGATCTCTTTGCTAGCCTTATTTCTGTGGAATCTGACAACAGATATTTCCTTTCCCTTTGAAGACTATAGGGCCAAAGGAAATATCCTCCGATAACAAAGAGAAGAAGCTTTCTGAGAAACTTCTTTGTGTTCTGTGAAATCATCTCACAGAGTTACAGCTTTCCCCTCAAGAAGCCTTTCGCTAAGATAGTTCTTGTGGAATTGGCAAAGTGATATTTGGAAGCCCATAGAGGGCTATGGTGAAAAAGGAAATATCCTCCGATGAAATCTGGAAAGAAGCTTTCTGAGAAACTGCTTAGTGTTCTGTTAATTCATCTCACAGTTACATCTGTATTTCGTGGATCACTTTGCTAGCCTTATTTCTGTGGAATCTGAGAACAGATATTTCCCTTCCCTTTGAAGACTATAGGGCCAAAGGAAATATCCTCCGATAACAGAGAGAAAGAAGCTTTCTGAGAAACTTCTTTGTGTTCTGTGAAATCATCTCACAGAGTTACAGCTTTCCCCTCAAGAAGCCTTTCGCTAAGACAGTTCTTATGGAATTGGCAAAGTGATATTTGGAAGCCCATAGAGGGCTATGGTGAAAAAGGAAATATCCTGCGATGAAATCTCGAAAGAAGCTTTCTGAAAAACTGCTTAGTGTTCTGTTAATTCATCTCACAGAGTTACATCTGTATTTCGTGGATCTCTTTGCTAGCCTTATTTCTGTGGAATCTGACAACAGATATTTCCTTTCCCTTTGAAGACTATAGGGCCAAAGGAAATATCCTCCGATAACCAAGAGAAAGAAGCTTTCTGAGAAACTTCTTTGTGTTCTGTGAAATCATCTCACAGAGTTACAGCTTTTCCCTCAAGAAGCCTTTCGCTAAGACAGTTCTTGTGGAGTTGGCAAAGTGATATTTGGAAGCCCATAGAGGGCTATGGTGAAAAAGGAAATATCCTCCGATGAAATCTGGAAAGAAGCTTTCTGAGAAACTGCTTAGTGTTCTGTTAATTCATCTCACAGAGTTACATCTGTATTTCGTGGATCTCTTTGCCAGTCTTATTTCTGTGGAATCTGACAACAGATATTTCCTTTCCCTTTGAAGACTATAGGGCCAAAGGAAATATCCTCCGATAGCCAAGAGAAAGAGGCTTTCTGAGAAACTTCTTTGTGTTCTGTGAAATCATCTCACAGAGTTACAGCTTTCCCCTCAAGAAGCCTTTCGCTAAGACAGTTCTTGTGGAATTGGTAAAGTGATATTTGGAAGCCCATAGAGGGCTATGGTGAAAAAGGAAATATCCTCCGATGAAATCTGGAAAGAAGCTTTCTGAGAAACTGCTTAGTGTTCTGTTAATTCATCTCACAGACTTACATCTGTATTTCGTGGATCTCTTTGCTAGCCTTATTTCTGTGGAATCTGACAACAGATATTTCCTTTCCCTTTGAAGACTATAGGGCCAAAGGAAATATCCTCCGATAACAAAGAGAAAGAAGCTTTCTGAGAAACTTCTTTGTGTTCTGTGAAATCATCTCACAGAGTTACAGCTTTCCCCTCAAGAAGCCTTTCGCTAAGACAGTTCTTGTGGAATTGGCAAAGTGATATTTGGCAGCCCATAGAGGGCTATGGGGAAAAAGGAAATATCCTCCGATGAAATCTGGAAAGAAGCTTTCTGAGAAACTGCTTAGTGTTCTGTTAATTCATCTCACAGAGTTACATCTGTATTTCGTGGATCTCTTTGCTAGCCTTATTTCTATGGAATCTGACAACAGATATTTCCTTTCCCTTTGAAGACTATAGGGCCAAAGGAAATATCCTCCGATAACAAAGAGAAAGAAGCTTTCTGAGAAACTTCTTTGTGTTCTGTGAAATCATCTCACAGAGTTACAGCTTTCCCCTCAAGAAGCCTTTCGCTAAGACAGTTCTTGTGGAATTGGCAAAGTGATATTTGGAAGCCAATAGAGGGCTACGGTGAAAAAGGAAATATCCTCCGATGAAATCTGGAAAGAAGCTTTCTGAGAAACTGCTTAGTGTTCTGTTAATTCATCTCACAGAGTTACATCTGTATTTCGTGGATCTCTTTGCTAGCCTTATTTCTGTGGAATCTGACAACAGATATTTCCTTTCCCTTTGAAGACTATAGGGCCAAAGGAAATGTCCTCCGATAACAGAGAGAAAGAAGCTTTCTGAGAAACTTCTTTGTGTTCTGTGAAATCATCTCACAGAGTTACAGCTTTCCCCTCAAGAAGCCTTTCGCTAAGACAGTTCTTGTGGAATTGGCAAAGTGATATTTGGAAGCCCATAGAGGGCTATGGTGAAAAAGGAAATATCCTCCGATGAAATCTGGAAAGAAGCTTTCTGAGAAACTGCTTAGTGTTCTGTTAATTCATCTCACAGAGTTACATCTGTATTTCGTGGATCTCTTTGCTAGCCTTATTTCTGTGGAATCTGACAACAGATATTTCCTTTCCCTTTGAAGACCATAGTGCCAAAGGAAATATCCTCCGATAACCAAGAGGAAGAAGCTTTCTGAGAAACTTCTTTGTGTTCTGTGAAATCATCTCACAGAGTTACAGCTTTCCCCTCAAGAAGTCTTTCGCTAAGACAGTTCTTGTGGAATTGGCAAAGTGATATTTGGAAGCCCATAGAGGGCTATGGTGAAAAAGGAAATATCCTCCGATGAAATCTGGAAAGAAGCTTTCTGAGAAACTGCTTAGTGTTCTGTTAATTCATCTCACAGAGTTACATCTGTATTTCGTGGATCTCTTTGCTAGCCTTATTTCTGTGGAATCTGACAACAGATATTTCCTTTCCCTTTGAAGACTATAGGGCCAAAGGAAATATCCTCCGATAACAAAGAGAAAGAAGCTTTCTGAGAAACTTCTTTGTGTTCTGTGAAATCATCTCACAGAGTTACAGCTTTCCCCTCAAGAAGCCTTTCGCTAAGATAGTTCTTGTGGAATTGGCAAAGTGATATTTGGAAGCCCATAGAGGGCTATGGTGAAAAAGGAAATATCCTCCGATGAAATCTGGAAAGAAGCTTTCTGAGAAACTGCTTAGTGTTCTGTTAATTCATCTCACAGTTACATCTGTATTTCGTGGATCACTTTGCTAGCCTTATTTCTGTGGAATCTGAGAACAGATATTTCCCTTCCCTTTGAAGACTATAGGGCCAAAGGAAATATCCTCCGATAACAGAGAGAAAGAAGCTTTCTGAGAAACTTCTTTGTGTTCTGTGAAATCATCTCACAGAGTTACAGCTTTCCCCTCAAGAAGCCTTTCGCTAAGACAGTTCTTATGGAATTGGCAAAGTGATATTTGGAAGCCCATAGAGGGCTATGGTGAAAAAGGAAATATCCTGCGATGAAATCTCGAAAGAAGCTTTCTGAGAAACTGCTTAGTGTTCTGTTAATTCATCTCACAGAGTTACATCTGTATTTCGTGGATCTCTTTGCTAGCCTTATTTCTGTGGAATCTGACAACAGATATTTCCTTTCCCTTTGAAGACTATAGGGCCAAAGGAAATATCCTCCGATAACCAAGAGAAAGAAGCTTTCTGAGAAACTTCTTTGTGTTCTGTGAAATCATCTCACAGAGTTACAGCTTTTCCCTCAAGAAGCCTTTCGCTAAGACAGTTCTTGTGGAGTTGGCAAAGTGATATTTGGAAGCCCATAGAGGGCTATGGTGAAAAAGGAAATATCCTCCGATGAAATCTGGAAAGAAGCTTTCTGAGAAACTGCTTAGTGTTCTGTTAATTCATCTCACAGAGTTACATCTGTATTTCGTGGATCTCTTTGCCAGTCTTATTTCTGTGGAATCTGACAACAGATATTTCCTTTCCCTTTGAAGACTATAGGGCCAAAGGAAATATCCTCCGATAGCCAAGAGAAAGAGGCTTTCTGAGAAACTTCTTTGTGTTCTGTGAAATCATCTCACAGAGTTACAGCTTTCCCCTCAAGAAGCCTTTCGCTAAGACAGTTCTTGTGGAATTGGTAAAGTGATATTTGGAAGCCCATAGAGGGCTATGGTGAAAAAGGAAATATCCTCCGATGAAATCTGGAAAGAAGCTTTCTGAGAAACTGCTTAGTGTTCTGTTAATTCATCTCACAGACTTACATCTGTATTTCGTGGATATCTTTGCTAGCCTTATTTCTGTGGAATCTGACAACAGATATTTCCTTTCCCTTTGAAGACTATAGGGCCAAAGGAAATATCCTCCGATAACAAAGAGAAAGAACCTTTCGGAGAAACTTCTTTGTGTTCTGTGAAATCATCTCACAGAGTTACAGCTTTCCCCTCAAGAAGTCTTTCGCTAAGACAGTTCTTGTGGAATTGGCAAAGTGATATTTGGAAGCCCATAGAGGGCTATGGTGAAAAAGGAAATATCCTCCGATGAAATCTGGAAAGAAGCTTTCTGAGAAACTGCTTAGTGTTCTGTTAATTCATCTCACAGAGTTACATCTGTATTTCGTGGATCTCTTTGCTAGCCTTATTTCTGTGGAATCTGACAACAGATATTTCCTTTCCCTTTGAAGACTATAGGGCCAAAGGAAATATCCTCCGATAACAAAGAGAAAGAAGCTTTCTGAGAAACTTCTTTGTGTTCTGTGAAATCATCTCACAGAGTTACAGCTTTCCCCTCAAGAAGCCTTTCGCTAAGATAGTTCTTCTGGAATTGGCAAAGTGATATTTGGAAGCCCATAGAGGGCTATGGTGAAAAAGGAAATATCCTCCGATGAAATCTGGAAAGAAGCTTTCTGAGAAACTGCTTAGTGTTCTGTTAATTCATCTCACAGTTACATCTGTATTTCGTGGATCACTTTGCTAGCCTTATTTCTGTGGAATCTGAGAACAGATATTTCCCTTCCCTTTGAAGACTATAGGGCCAAAGGAAATATCCTCCGATAACAGAGAGAAAGAAGCTTTCTGAGAAACTTCTTTGTGTTCTGTGAAATCATCTCACAGAGTTACAGCTTTCCCCTCAAGAAGCCTTTCGCTAAGACAGTTCTTATGGAATTGGCAAAGTGATATTTGGAAGCCCATAGAGGGCTATGGTGAAAAAGGAAATATCCTGCGATGAAATCTCGAAAGAAGCTTTCTGAGAAACTGCTTAGTGTTCTGTTAATTCATCTCACAGAGTTACATCTGTATTTCGTGGATCTCTTTGCTAGCCTTATTTCTGTGGAATCTGACAACAGATATTTCCTTTCCCTTTGAAGACTATAGGGCCAAAGGAAATATCCTCCGATAACCAAGAGAAAGAAGCTTTCTGAGAAACTTCTTTGTGTTCTGTGAAATCATCTCACAGAGTTACAGCTTTTCCCTCAAGAAGCCTTTCGCTAAGACAGTTCTTGTGGAGTTGGCAAAGTGATATTTGGAAGCCCATAGAGGGCTATGGTGAAAAAGGAAATATCCTCCGATGAAATCTGGAAAGAAGCTTTCTGAGAAACTGCTTAGTGTTCTGTTAATTCATCTCACAGAGTTACATCTGTATTTCGTGGATCTCTTTGCCAGTCTTATTTCTGTGGAATCTGACAACAGATATTTCCTTTCCCTTTGAAGACTATAGGGCCAAAGGAAATATCCTCCGATAGCCAAGAGAAAGAGGCTTTCTGAGAAACTTCTTTGTGTTCTGTGAAATCATCTCACAGAGTTACAGCTTTCCCCTCAAGAAGCCTTTCGCTAAGACAGTTCTTGTGGAATTGGTAAAGTGATATTTGGAAGCCCATAGAGGGCTATGGTGAAAAAGGAAATATCCTCCGATGAAATCTGGAAAGAAGCTTTCTGAGAAACTGCTTAGTGTTCTGTTAATTCATCTCACAGACTTACATCTGTATTTCGTGGATCTCTTTGCTAGCCTTATTTCTGTGGAATCTGACAACAGATATTTCCTTTCCCTTTGAAGACTATAGGGCCAAAGGAAATATCCTCCGATAACAAAGAGAAAGAAGCTTTCTGAGAAACTTCTTTGTGTTCTGTGAAATCATCTCACAGAGTTACAGCTTTCCCCTCAAGAAGCCTTTCGCTAAGACAGTTCTTGTGGAATTGGCAAAGTGATATTTGGCAGCCCATAGAGGGCTATGGCGAAAAAGGAAATATCCTCCGATGAAATCTGGAAAGAAGCTTTCTGAGAAACTGCTTAGTGTTCTGTTAATTCATCTCACAGAGTTACATCTGTATTTCGTGGATCTCTTTGCTAGCCTTATTTCTGTGGAATCTGACAACAGATATTTCCTTTCCCTTTGTAGACTATAGGGCCAAAGGAAATATCCTCCGATAACAGAGAGAAAGAAGCTTTCTGAGAAACTTCTTGGTGTTCTGTGAAAACATCTCACAGAGTTACAGCTTTCCCCTCAAGAAGCCTTTCGCTAAGACAGTTCTTGTGGAATTGGCAAAGTGATATTTGGAAGCCCATAGAGGGCTTTGGTGAAAAAGGAAATATCCTCCGATGAAATCTGGAAAGAAGCTTTCTGAGAAACTGCTTAGTGTTCTGTTAATTCATCTCACAGAGTAACATCTGTATTTCGTGGATCTCTTTGCTAGCCTTATTTCTGTGGAATCTGACAACAGATATTTCCTTTCCCTTTGAAGACTATAGGGCCAAAGGAAATATCCTCCAATAAGCAAGAGAAAGAAGCTTTCTGAGAAACTTCTTTGTGTTCTGTGAAATCATCTCACAGAGTTACAGCTTTCCCCTCAAGAAGCCTTTCGCTAAGACAGTTCTTGTGGAATTGGCAAAGTGATATTTGGAAGCCCATAGAGGGCTATGGTGAAAAAGGAAATATCCTCCGATGAAATCTGGAAAGAAGCTTTCTGAGAAACTGCTTAGTGTTCTGTTAATTCATCTCACAGAGTTACATCTGTATTTCGTGGATCTCTTTGCTAGCCTTATTTCTGTGGAATCTGACAACAGATATTTCCTTTCCCTTTGAAGACTATAGGGCCAAAGGAAATAACCTCCGATAACAAAGAGAAAGAAGCTTTCTGAGAAACTTTTTTGTGTTCTGTGAAATCATCTCACAGAGTTACAGCTTTCCCCTCAAGAAGCCTTTCGCTAAGATAGTTCTTGTGGAATTGGCAAAGTGATATTTGGAAGCCCATAGAGGCCTATGGTGAAAAAGGAAATATCCTCCGATGAAATCTGGAAAGAAGCTTTCTGAGAAACTGCTTAGTGTTCTGTTAATTCATCTCACAGAGTTACATCTGTATTTCGTGGATCACTTTGCTAGGCTTATTTCTGTGGAATCTGACAACAGATATTTCCTTTCCCTTTGAAGACTATAGGGCCAAAGGAAATATCCTCCGATAACAAAGAGAAAGAAGTTTTCTGAGAAAATTCTTTGTGTTCTGTGAAATCATCTCACAGAGTTACAGCTTTCCCCTCAAGAAGCCTTTCGCTAAGACAGTTCTTTTGGAATTGGCAAAGTGATATTTGGAAGCCCATAGAGTTCTATGGTGAAAAAGGAAATATCCTCCGATGAAATCTGGAAAGAAGCTTTCTGAGAAACTGCTTAGTGTTCTGTTAATTCATCTCACAGAGTTACATCTGTATTTCGTGGATCTCTTTGCTAGCCTTATTTCTGTGGAATCTGACAACAGATATTTCCTTTCCCTTTGAAGACTATAGAGCCAAAGGAAATATCCTCCAATAACCAAGAGAAAGAAGATTTCTGAGAAACTTCTTTGTGTTCTGTGAAATCATCTCACAGAGTTACAGCTTTCCCCTCAAGAAGCCTTTCGCTAAGACAGTTCTTGTGGAATTGGCAAAGTGATATTTGGAAGCCCATAGAGGGCTATGGTGAAAAAGGAAATATCCTCCAATGAAATCTTGAAAGAAGCTTTCTGAGAAACTGCTTAGTGTTCTCTTAATTCATCTCACAGAGTTACATCTGTATTTCGTGGATCTCTTTGCTAGCCTTATTTCTGTGGAATCTGACAACAGATATTTCCTTTCCCTATGAAGACTATAGGGCCAAAGGAAATATCCTCCGATAACAAAGAGAAAGAAGCTTTCTGAGAAACTTCTTTGTGTTCTGTGAAATCACCTCACAGAGGTACAGCTTTCCCCTCAAGAAGCCTTTCGCTAAGACAGTTCTTGTGGAATTGGCAAAGTGATATTTGGAAGCCCTAGAGGGCTGAGGTGAAAAAGGAAATATCCTCCGATGAAATCTGGAAAGAAGCTTTCTGAGAAACTGCTTAGTGTTCTGTTAATTCATCTCACAGAGTTACATCTGTATTTCGTGGATCTCTTTGCTAGCCTTATTTCTGTGGAATCTGACAACAGATATTTCCTTTCCCTTTAAAGACTATAGGGCCAAAGGAAATATCCTCCGATAACCAAGAGAAAGAAACTTTCTGAGAAACTTCTTTGTGTTCTGTGAAATCATCTCACAGAATTACAGCTTTCCCCTCAAGAATCCTTTCGCTAAGACAGTTCTTGTGGAATTGGCAAAGTGATATTTGGAAGCCCATAGAGGTCTATGGTGAAAAAGGAAATATCCTCCGATGAAATCTGGAAAGAAGCTTTCTGTGAAACTGCTTAGTGTTCTGTTAATTCATCTCACAGAGTTACATCTGTATTTCGAGGATCTCCTTGCTAGCCTTATTTCTGTGGAATCTGACAACAGATATTTCCTTTCCCTTTGAAGACTATAAGGCCAAAGGAAATATCCTCCGATAACCAAGAGGAAGAAGCTTTCTGAGTAACTTCTTTGTGTTCTGTGAAATCATCTCACAGAGTTACAGCTTTCCCCTCAAGAAGCCTTTCGCTAAGACAGTTCTTGTGGAATTGGCAAAGTGATATTTGGAAGCCCATAGAGGGCTATGGTGAAAAAGGAAATATCCTCCGATGAAATCTGGAAAGAAGCTTTCTGAGAAACTGCTTAGTGTTCTGTTAATTCAACTCACAGAGTTACATCTGTATTTCGTGGATCTCCTTGCTAGCCTTATTTCTGTGGAATCTGACAACAGATATTTCCTTTCCCTTTGAAGACCATAGGGCCAAAGGAAATATCCTCCGATAACAGAGAGAAAGAAGCTTTCTGAGAAACTTCTTTGTGTTCTGTGAAATCATCTCACAGAGTTACAGCTTTCCCCTCAAGAAGCCTTTCGCTAAGACAGTTCTTGTGGAATTGGCAAAGTGATATTTGGAAGCCCATAGAGGGCTATGGTGAAAAAGGAAATATCCTGCGATGAAATCTGGAAAGAAGCTTTCTGAGAAACTGCTTAGTGTTCTGTTAATTCATCTCACAGAGTTACATCTGTATTTCGTGGATCTCTTTGCTAGCCTTATTTCTGTGGAATCTGACAACAGATATTTCCTTTCCCTTTGAAGACTATAGGGCCAATGGAAATATCCTCCGATAACAGAGAGAAAGAAGCTTTCTGAGAAACTTCTTTGTGTTCTGTGAAATCATCTCATAGAGTTACAGCTTTCCCCTCAAGAAGCCTTTCGCTAAGACAGTTCTTGTGGAATTGGCTAAGTGATATTTGGAAGCCCATAGAGGGCTATGGTGAAAAAGGAAATATCCTCCGATGAAATCTGGAAAGAAGCTTTCTGAGAAACTGCTTAGTGTTCTGTTAATTCATCTCACAGAGTAACATCTGTATTTCGTGGATCTCTTTGCTAGCCTTATTTCTGTGGAATCTGACAACAGATATTTCCTTTCCCTTTGAAGACTATAGGGCCAAAGGAAACATCCTCCGATAACAAAGACATAGAAGCTTTCTGGGAAACTTCTTTGTGTTCTGTGAAATCATCTCACAGAGTTACAGCTTTCCCCTCAAGAAGCCGTTCGCTAAGACAGTTCTTGTGGAATTGGCAAAGTGATATTTGGAAGCCCATAGAGGGCTATGGTGAAAAAGGAAATATCCTCCGATGAAATCTGGAAAGAAGCTTTCTGAGAAACTGCTTAGTGTTCTGTTAATTCATCTCACAGAGTTACATCTGTATTTCGTGGATCTCTTTGCTAGCCTTATTTCTGTGGAATCTGACAACAGATATTTCCTTTCCCTTTGAAGACTATAGGGCCAAAGAAAATATCCTCCGATAACCAAGGGGAAGAAGCTTTCTGAGAAACTTCTTTGTGTTCTGTGAAATCATCTCACAGAGTTACAGCTTTCCCCTCAAGAAGCCTTTCGCTAAGACAGTTCTTGTGGAATTGGCAAAGTGATATTTGGAAGCCCATAGAGGGCTATGGTGAAAAAGGAAATATCCTCCGATGAAATCTGGAAAGAAGCTTTCTGAGAAACTGCTTAGTGTTCTGTTAATTCATCTCAAAGAGTTACATCTGTATTTCGTGGATCTCTTTGCTAGCCTTATTTCTGTGGAATCTGACAACAGATATTTCCTTTCCCTTTGAAGACTATAGGGCCAAAGGAAATATCCTCCGATAACAGAGAGAAAGAAGCTTTCTGAGAAACTTCTTTGTGTTCTGTGAAATCATCTCACAGAGTTACAGCTTTCCCCTGAAGAAGCCTTTCGCTAAGACAGTTCTTGTGGAATTGGCAAAGTGATATTTGGAAGCCCATAGAGGGCTATGGTGAAAAAGGAAATATCCTCCGATGAAATCTGGAAAGAAGCTTTCTGAGAAACTGCTTAGTGTTCTGTTAATTCATCTCACAGAGTTACATCTGTATTTCGTGGATCACTTTGCTAGCCTTATTTCTGTGGAATCTGAGAACAGATATTTCCCTTCCCTTTGAAGACTATAGGGCCAAAGGAAATATCCTCCGATAACAGAGAGAAAGAAGCTTTTTGAGAAACTTCTTTGTGTTCTGTGAAATCATCTCACAGAGTTACAGCTTTCCCCTCAAGAAGCCTTTCGCTAAGACAGTTCTTATGGAATTGGCAAAGTGATATTTGGAAGCCCATAAAGGGCTATGCTGAAAAAGGAAATATCCTCCGATGAAATCTGGAAAGAAGCTTTCTGAGAAACTGCTTAGTGTTCTGTTAATTCATCTCACAGAGTTACATCTGTATTTCGTGGATCTCTTTGCTAGCCTTATTTCTGTGGAATCTGACAACAGATATTTCCTTTCCCTTTGAAGACTATAGGGCCAAAGGAAATATCCTCCGATAACCAAGAGAAAGAAGCTTTCTGAGAAACTTCTTTGTGTTCTGTGAAATCATCTCACAGAGTTACAGCTTTCCCCTCAAGAAGTCTTTCGCTAAGACAGTTCTTGTGGAGTTGGCAAAGTGATATTTGGAAGCCCATAGAGGGCTAAGGTGAAAAAGGAAATATCCTCCGATGAAATCTGGAAAGAAGCTTTCTGAGAAACTGCTTAGTGTTCTGTTAATTCATCTCACAGAGTTACATCTGTATTTCGTGGATCTCTTTGCCAGTCTTATTTCTGTGGAATCTGACAACAGATATTTCCTTTCCCTTTGAAGACTATAGGGCCAAAGGAAATATCCTCCGATAGCCAAGAGAAAGAAGCTTTCTGAGAAACTACTTTGTGTTCTGTGAAATCATCTCACAGAGTTACAGCTTTCCCCTCAAGAAGTCTTTCGCTAAGACAGTTCTTGTGGAATTGGCAAAGTGATATTTGGAAGCCCATAGAGGGCTATGGTGAAAAAGGAAATATCCTCAGATGAAATATGGAAAGAAGCTTTCTGAGAAACTGTTTAGTGTTCTGTTAATTCATCTCACAGACTTACATCTGTATTTCGTGGATCTCTTTGCTAGCCTTATTTCTGTGGAATCTGACAACAGATATTTCCTTTCCCTTTGAAGACTATAGGTCCAAAGGAAATATCCTCCGATAACAGAGAGAAAGAAGCTTTCTGAGAAACTTCTTTGTGTTCTGTGAAATCATCTCACAGAGTTACAGCTTTCCCCTCAAGAAGCCTTTCGCTAAGACAGTTCTTGTGGAATTGGCAAAGTGATATTTGGAAGCCCATAGAGGGCTATGGTGAAAAAGGAAATATCCTCCGATGAAATCTGGAAAGAAGCTTTCTGAGAAACTGCTTAGTGTTCTGTTAATTCATCTCACAGAGTTACATCTGTATTTCGTGGATCTCTTTGCTAGCCTTATTTCTGTGGAATCTGACAACAGATATTTCCTTTCCCTTTGAAGACTATAGGGCCAAAGGAAATATCCTCCGATAACCAAGAGGAAGAAGCTTTCTGAGAAACTTCTTTGTGTTCTGTGAAATCATCTCACAGAGTTACAGCTTTCCCCTCAAGAAGTCTTTCGCTAAGAGAGTTCTTGTGGAATTGGCAAAGTGATATTTGGAAGCCCAGAGAGGGCTATGGTGAAAAAGCAAATATCCTCCGATGAAATCTGGAAAGAAGCTTTCTGAGAAACTGCTTAGTGTTCTGTTAATTCATCTCACAGAGTTACAT
The DNA here is from genome assembly GCF_043159975.1 of Macaca nemestrina. Classification (NCBI taxonomy): domain Eukaryota; kingdom Metazoa; phylum Chordata; class Mammalia; order Primates; family Cercopithecidae; genus Macaca; species Macaca nemestrina. Next base: position 30,308,704 of record NC_092141.1, on the reverse strand, counting down.
CTGTATTTCGTGGATCTCTTTGCTAGCCTTATTTCTGTGTAATCTGACAACAGATATTTCCTTTCCCTTTGAAGACTACAGGGCCAAAGGAAATATCCTCCGATAAGAAAGAGAAAGAAGCTTTCTGAGAAACTTCTTTGTGTTCTGTGAAATCATCTCACAGAGTTACAGCTTTCCCCTCAAGAAGCCTTTCGCTAAGACAGTTCTTGTGGAATTGACAAAGTGATATTTGGAAGCCCATAGAGGGCTATGGTGAAAAAGGAAATATCCTCCGATGAAATCTGGAAAGAAGCTTTCTGAGAAACTGCTTAGTGTTCTGTTAATTCATCTCACAGAGTTACATCTGTATTTCGTGGATCACTTTGCTAGCCTTATTTCTGTGGAATCTGAGAACAGATATTTCCCTTCCCTTTGAAGACTATAGGGCCAAAGGAAATATCCTCCGATAACCAAGAGAAAGAAGCTTTCTGAGAAACTTCTTTGTGTTCTGTGAAATCATCTCACAGAGTTACAGCTTTCCCCTCAAGAAGCCTTTCGGTAAGACAGTTCTTATGGAATTGGCAAAGTGATATTTGGAAGCCCATAGAGGGCTATGGTGAAAAAGGAAATATCCTCCGATGAAATCTGGAAAGAAGCTTTCTGAGAAACTGCTTAGTGTTCTGTTAATTCATCTCACAGAGTTACATCTGTATTTCGTGGATCTCTTTGCTAGCCTTATTTCTGTGGAATCTGACAACAGATATTTCCTTTCCCTTTGAAGACTATAGGGCCAAAGGAAATATCCTCCGATAACAGAGAGAAAGAAGCTTTCTGAGAAACTTCTTTGTGTTCTGTGAAATCATCTCACAGAGTTACAGCTTTCCCTCAAGAAGTCTTTCGCTAAGACAGTTCTTGTGGAATTGGCAAAGTGATATTTGGAAGCCCATAGAGGGCTATGGTGAAAAAGGGAATATCCTCCGATGAAATCTGGAAAGAAGCTTTCTGAGAAACTGCTTAGTGTTCTGTTAATTCATCTCACAGAGTTACATCTGTATTTCGTGGATCTCTTTGCTAGCCTTATTTCTGTGGAATCTGACAACAGATATTTCCTTTCCCTTTGAAGACTATAGGGCCAAAGGAAATATCCTCCGATAACCAAGAGAAAGAAGCTTTCTGAGAAACTTCTTTGTGTTCTGTGAAATCATCTCACAGAGTTACAGATTTCCCCTTAAGAAGCCTTTCGCTAAGACAGTTCTTGTGGAATTGGCAAAGTGATATTTGGAAGCCCTTAGAGGGCTATGGTGAAAAAGGAAATATCCTCCGATGAAATCTGGAAAGAAGCTTTCTGAGAAACTGCTTAGTGTTCTGTTAATTCATCTCACAGAGTTACATCTGTGTTTCGTGGATCTCTTTGCTAGCCTTATTTCTGTGGAATCTGACAACAGATATTTCCTTTCCCTTTGAAGACTATAGGGCCAAAGGAAATATCCTCTGATAACCAAGAGAAAGAAGCTTTCTGAGAAACTTCTTTGTGTTCTGTGAAATCATCTCACAGAGTTACAGCTTTCCCCTCGAGAAGCCTTTCGCTAAGACAGTTCTTTTGGAATTGGCCAAGTGATATTTGGAAGCCCATAGAGGGCTATGGTGAAAAAGGAAATATCCTCCGATGAAATATGGAAAGAAGCTTTCTGAGAAACTGCTTAGTGTTCTGTTAATTCATCTCACAGAGTTACATCTGTATTTCGTGGATCTCTTTGCTAGCCTTATTTCTGTGGAATCTGACAACAGATATTTCCTTTCCCTTTGAAGACTATGGGCCAAAGGAAATATCCTCCGATAACAGAGAGAAAGAAGCTTTCTGAGAAACGTCTATGTGTTATGTGAACTCATCTCACAAAGTTACAGCTTTCCCCTCAAGAAGTCTTTCGTTAGGACAGTTCTTGTGGAATTGGCAAAGTGATATTTGGAAGCCCATAGAGGGCTATGGTGAAAAAGGAAATATCCGATGAAATCTGGAAAGAAGCTTTCTGAGAAACTGCTTAGTGTTCTGTTAATTCAACTCACAGAGTTACATCTGTATTTCGTGGATCTCTTTGCTAGCCTTATTTCTGTGGAATCTGACAACAGATATTTCCTTTCCCTTTGAAGACTATAGGTCCAAAGGAAATATCCTCCGATAACAGAGAGAAAGAAGCTTTCTGAGAAACGTCTATGTGTTCTGTGAACTCATCTCACAGAGTTACAGCTTTCCCCTCAAGAAGTCTTTCGTTAGGACAGTTCTTGTGGAATTGGCAAAGTGATATTTGGAAGCCCTTAGAGGGCTATGGTGAAAAAGGAAATATCCTCCGATGAAATCTGGAAAGAAGCTTTCTGAGAAACTGCTTAGTGTTCTGTTAATTCATCTCACAGAGTTACATCTGTGTTTCGTGGATCTCTTTGCTAGCCTTATTTCTGTGGAATCTGACAACAGATATTTCCTTTCCCTTTGAAGACTATAGGGCCAAAGGAAATATCCTCTGATAACCAAGAGAAAGAAGCTTTCTGAGAAACTTCTTTGTGTTCTGTGAAATCATCTCACAGAGTTACAGCTTTCCCCTCGAGAAGCCTTTCGCTAAGACAGTTCTTTTGGAATTGGCCAAGTGATATTTGGAAGCCCATAGAGGGCTATGGTGAAAAAGGAAATATCCTCCGATGAAATATGGAAAGAAGCTTTCTGAGAAACTGCTTAGTGTTCTGTTAATTCATCTCACAGAGTTACATCTGTATTTCGTGGATCTCTTTGCTAGCCTTATTTCTGTGGAATCTGACAACAGATATTTCCTTTCCCTTTGAAGACTATAGGGCCAAAGGAAATATCCTCCGATAACAGAGAGAAAGAAGCTTTCTGAGAAACGTCTATGTGTTCTGTGAACTCATCTCACCGAGTTACAGCTTTCCCCTCAAGAAGTCTTTCGTTAGGACAGTTCTTGTGGAATTGGCAAAGTGATATTTGGAAGCCCATAGAGGGCTATGGTGAAAAAGGAAATATCCTCCGATGAAATCTGGAAAGAAGCTTTCTGAGAAACTGCTTAGTGTTCTGTTAATTCATCTCACAGAGTTACATCTGTATTTCGTGGATCTCTTTGCTAGCCTTATTTCTGTGGAATCTGACAACAGATATTTCCTTTCCCTTTGAAGACTATAGGGCCAAAGGAAATATCCTCCGATAACCAAGAGGAAGAAGCTTTCTGAGAAACTTCTTTGTGTTCTGTGAAATCATCTCACAGAGTTACAGCTTTCCCCTCAAGAAGTCTTTCGCTAAGAGAGTTCTTGTGGAATTGGCAAAGTGATATTTGGAAGCCCAGAGAGGGCTATGGTGAAAAAGCAAATATCCTCCGATGAAATCTGGAAAGAAGCTTTCTGAGAAACTGCTTAGTGTTCTGTTAATTCATCTCACAGAGTTACATCTGTATTTCGTGGATCTCTTTGCTAGCCTTATTTCTGTGGAATCTGACAACAGATATTTCCTTTCCCTTTGAAGACTACAGGGCCAAAGGAAATATCCTCCGATAAGAAAGAGAAAGAAGCTTTCTGAGAAACTTCTTTGTGTTCTGTGAAATCATCTCACAGAGTTACAGCTTTCCCCTCAAGAAGCCTTTCGCTAAGACAGTTCTTGTGGAATTGACAAAGTGATATTTGGAAGCCCATAGAGGGCTATGGTGAAAAAGGAAATATCCTCCGATGAAATCTGGAAAGAAGCTTTCTGAGAAACTGCTTAGTGTTCTGTTAATTCATCTCACAGAGTTACATCTGTATTTCGTGGATCTCTTTGCTAGCCTTATTTCTGTGGAATCTGACAACAGATATTTCCTTTCCCTTTGAAGACTATAGGGCCAAAGGAAATATCCTCCGATAACCAAGAGAAAGAAGCTTTCTGAGAAACTTCTTTGTGTTCTGTGAAATCATCTCACAGAGTTACAGATTTCCCCTTAAGAAGCCTTTCGCTAAGACAGTTCTTGTGGAATTGGCAAAGTGATATTTGGAAGCCCTTAGAGGGCTATGGTGAAAAAGGAAATATCCTCCGATGAAATCTGGAAAGAAGCTTTCTGAGAAACTGCTTAGTGTTCTGTTAATTCATCTCACAGAGTTACATCTGTGTTTCGTGGATCTCTTTGCTAGCCTTATTTCTGTGGAATCTGACAACAGATATTTCCTTTCCCTTTGAAGACTATAGGGCCAAAGGAAATATCCTCTGATAACCAAGAGAAAGAAGCTTTCTGAGAAACTTCTTTGTGTTCTGTGAAATCATCTCACAGAGTTACAGCTTTCCCCTCGAGAAGCCTTTCGCTAAGACAGTTCTTTTGGAATTGGCCAAGTGATATTTGGAAGCCCATAGAGGGCTATGGTGAAAAAGGAAATATCCTCCGATGAAATATGGAAAGAAGCTTTCTGAGAAACTGCTTAGTGTTCTGTTAATTCATCTCACAGAGTTACATCTGTATTTCGTGGATCTCTTTGCTAGCCTTATTTCTGTGGAATCTGACAACAGATATTTCCTTTCCCTTTGAAGACTATGGGCCAAAGGAAATATCCTCCGATAACAGAGAGAAAGAAGCTTTCTGAGAAACGTCTATGTGTTATGTGAACTCATCTCACAAAGTTACAGCTTTCCCCTCAAGAAGTCTTTCGTTAGGACAGTTCTTGTGGAATTGGCAAAGTGATATTTGGAAGCCCATAGAGGGCTATGGTGAAAAAGGAAATATCCGATGAAATCTGGAAAGAAGCTTTCTGAGAAACTGCTTAGTGTTCTGTTAATTCAACTCACAGAGTTACATCTGTATTTCGTGGATCTCTTTGCTAGCCTTATTTCTGTGGAATCTGACAACAGATATTTCCTTTCCCTTTGAAGACTATAGGTCCAAAGGAAATATCCTCCGATAACAGAGAGAAAGAAGCTTTCTGAGAAACGTCTATGTGTTCTGTGAACTCATCTCACAGAGTTACAGCTTTCCCCTCAAGAAGTCTTTCGTTAGGACAGTTCTTGTGGAATTGGCAAAGTGATATTTGGAAGCCCTTAGAGGGCTATGGTGAAAAAGGAAATATCCTCCGATGAAATCTGGAAAGAAGCTTTCTGAGAAACTGCTTAGTGTTCTGTTAATTCATCTCACAGAGTTACATCTGTGTTTCGTGGATCTCTTTGCTAGCGTTATTTCTGTGGAATCTGACAACAGATATTTCCTTTCCCTTTGAAGACTATAGGGCCAAAGGAAATATCCTCTGATAACCAAGAGAAAGAAGCTTTCTGAGAAACTTCTTTGTGTTCTGTGAAATCATCTCACAGAGTTACAGCTTTCCCCTCGAGAAGCCTTTCGCTAAGACAGTTCTTTTGGAATTGGCCAAGTGATATTTGGAAGCCCATAGAGGGCTATGGTGAAAAAGGAAATATCCTCCGATGAAATATGGAAAGAAGCTTTCTGAGAAACTGCTTAGTGTTCTGTTAATTCATCTCACAGAGTTACATCTGTATTTCGTGGATCTCTTTGCTAGCCTTATTTCTGTGGAATCTGACAACAGATATTTCCTTTCCCTTTGAAGACTATAGGGCCAAAGGAAATATCCTCCGATAACAGAGAGAAAGAAGCTTTCTGAGAAACGTCTATGTGTTCTGTGAACTCATCTCACCGAGTTACAGCTTTCCCCTCAAGAAGTCTTTCGTTAGGACAGTTCTTGTGGAATTGGCAAAGTGATATTTGGAAGCCCATAGAGGGCTATGGTGAAAAAGGAAATATCCTCCGATGAAATCTGGAAAGAAGCTTTCTGAGAAACTGCTTAGTGTTCTGTTAATTCATCTCACAGAGTTACATCTGTATTTCGTGGATCTCTTTGCTAGCCTTATTTCTGTGGAATCTGACAACAGATATTTCCTTTCCCTTTGAAGACTATAGGGCCAAAGGAAATATCCTCCGATAACCAAGAGGAAGAAGCTTTCTGAGAAACTTCTTTGTGTTCTGTGAAATCATCTCACAGAGTTACAGCTTTCCCCTCAAGAAGTCTTTCGCTAAGAGAGTTCTTGTGGAATTGGCAAAGTGATATTTGGAAGCCCAGAGAGGGCTATGGTGAAAAAGCAAATATCCTCCGATGAAATCTGGAAAGAAGCTTACTGAGAAACTGCTTAGTGTTCTGTTAATTCATCTCACAGAGTTACATCTGTATTTCGTGGATCTCTTTGCTAGCCTTATTTCTGTGGAATCTGACAACAGATATTTCCTTTCCCTTTGAAGACTACAGGGCCAAAGGAAATATCCTCCGATAAGAAAGAGAAAGAAGCTTTCTGAGAAACTTCTTTGTGTTCTGTGAAATCATCTCACAGAGTTACAGCTTTCCCCTCAAGAAGCCTTTCGCTAAGACAGTTCTTGTGGAATTGACAAAGTGATATTTGGAAGCCCATAGAGGGCTATGGTGAAAAAGGAAATATCCTCCGATGAAATCTGGAAAGAAGCTTTCTGAGAAACTGCTTAGTGTTCTGTTAATTCATCTCACAGAGTTACATCTGTATTTCGTGGATCACTTTGCTAGCCTTATTTCTGTGGAATCTGAGAACAGATATTTCCCTTCCCTTTGAAGACTATAGGGCCAAAGGAAATATCCTCCGATAACCAAGAGAAAGAAGCTTTCTGAGAAACTTCTTTGTGTTCTGTGAAATCATCTCACAGAGTTACAGCTTTCCCCTCAAGAAGCCTTTCGGTAAGACAGTTCTTATGGAATTGGCAAAGTGATATTTGGAAGCCCATAGAGGGCTATGGTGAAAAAGGAAATATCCTCCGATGAAATCTGGAAAGAAGCTTTCTGAGAAACTGCTTAGTGTTCTGTTAATTCATCTCACAGAGTTACATCTGTATTTCGTGGATCTCTTTGCTAGCCTTATTTCTGTGGAATCTGACAACAGATATTTCCTTTCCCTTTGAAGACTATAGGGCCAAAGGAAATATCCTCCGATAACAGAGAGAAAGAAGCTTTCTGAGAAACTTCTTTGTGTTCTGTGAAATCATCTCACAGAGTTACAGCTTTCCCTCAAGAAGTCTTTCGCTAAGACAGTTCTTGTGGAATTGGCAAAGTGATATTTGGAAGCCCATAGAGGGCTATGGTGAAAAAGGGAATATCCTCCGATGAAATCTGGAAAGAAGCTTTCTGAGAAACTGCTTAGTGTTCTGTTAATTCATCTCACAGAGTTACATCTGTATTTCGTGGATCTCTTTGCTAGCCTTATTTCTGTGGAATCTGACAACAGATATTTCCTTTCCCTTTGAAGACTATAGGGCCAAAGGAAATATCCTCCGATAACCAAGAGAAAGAAGCTTTCTGAGAAACTTCTTTGTGTTCTGTGAAATCATCTCACAGAGTTACAGATTTCCCCTTAAGAAGCCTTTCGCTAAGACAGTTCTTGTGGAATTGGCAAAGTGATATTTGGAAGCCCTTAGAGGGCTATGGTGAAAAAGGAAATATCCTCCGATGAAATCTGGAAAGAAGCTTTCTGAGAAACTGCTTAGTGTTCTGTTAATTCATCTCACAGAGTTACATCTGTGTTTCGTGGATCTCTTTGCTAGCCTTATTTCTGTGGAATCTGACAACAGATATTTCCTTTCCCTTTGAAGACTATAGGGCCAAAGGAAATATCCTCTGATAACCAAGAGAAAGAAGCTTTCTGAGAAACTTCTTTGTGTTCTGTGAAATCATCTCACAGAGTTACAGCTTTCCCCTCGAGAAGCCTTTCGCTAAGACAGTTCTTTTGGAATTGGCCAAGTGATATTTGGAAGCCCATAGAGGGCTATGGTGAAAAAGGAAATATCCTCCGATGAAATATGGAAAGAAGCTTTCTGAGAAACTGCTTAGTGTTCTGTTAATTCATCTCACAGAGTTACATCTGTATTTCGTGGATCTCTTTGCTAGCCTTATTTCTGTGGAATCTGACAACAGATATTTCCTTTCCCTTTGAAGACTATGGGCCAAAGGAAATATCCTCCGATAACAGAGAGAAAGAAGCTTTCTGAGAAACGTCTATGTGTTATGTGAACTCATCTCACAAAGTTACAGCTTTCCCCTCAAGAAGTCTTTCGTTAGGACAGTTCTTGTGGAATTGGCAAAGTGATATTTGGAAGCCCATAGAGGGCTATGGTGAAAAAGGAAATATCCGATGAAATCTGGAAAGAAGCTTTCTGAGAAACTGCTTAGTGTTCTGTTAATTCAACTCACAGAGTTACATCTGTATTTCGTGGATCTCTTTGCTAGCCTTATTTCTGTGGAATCTGACAACAGATATTTCCTTTCCCTTTGAAGACTATAGGGCCAAAGGAAATATCCTCCGATAACAGAGAGAAAGAAGCTTTCTGAGAAACGTCTATGTGTTCTGTGAACTCATCTCACAGAGTTACAGCTTTCCCCTCAAGAAGTCTTTCGTTAGGACAGTTCTTGTGGAATTGGCAAAGTGATATTTGGAAGCCCTTAGAGGGCTATGGTGAAAAAGGAAATATCCTCCGATGAAATCTGGAAAGAAGCTTTCTGAGAAACTGCTTAGTGTTCTGTTAATTCATCTCACAGAGTTACATCTGTGTTTCGTGGATCTCTTTGCTAGCCTTATTTCTGTGGAATCTGACAACAGATATTTCCTTTCCCTTTGAAGACTATAGGGCCAAAGGAAATATCCTCTGATAACCAAGAGAAAGAAGCTTTCTGAGAAACTTCTTTGTGTTCTGTGAAATCATCTCACAGAGTTACAGCTTTCCCCTCGAGAAGCCTTTCGCTAAGACAGTTCTTTTGGAATTGGCCAAGTGATATTTGGAAGCCCATAGAGGGCTATGGTGAAAAAGGAAATATCCTCCGATGAAATATGGAAAGAAGCTTTCTGAGAAACTGCTTAGTGTTCTGTTAATTCATCTCACAGAGTTACATCTGTATTTCGTGGATCTCTTTGCTAGCCTTATTTCTGTGGAATCTGACAACAGATATTTCCTTTCCCTTTGAAGACTATAGGGCCAAAGGAAATATCCTCCGATAACAGAGAGAAAGAAGCTTTCTGAGAAACGTCTATGTGTTCTGTGAACTCATCTCACCGAGTTACAGCTTTCCCCTCAAGAAGTCTTTCGTTAGGACAGTTCTTGTGGAATTGGCAAAGTGATATTTGGAAGCCCATAGAGGGCTATGGTGAAAAAGGAAATATCCGATGAAATCTGGAAAGAAGCTTTCTGAGAAACTGCTTAGTGTTCTGTTAATTCATCTCACAGAGTTACATCTGTATTTCGTGGATCTCTTTGCTAGCCTTATTTCTGTGGAATATGACAACAGATATTTCCTTTCCCTTTGAAGACTATAGGGCCAAAGGAAATATCCTCCGATAACCAAGAGAAAGAAGCTTTCTGAGAAACTTCTTTGTGTTCTGTGAAATCATCTCACAGAGTTACAGCTTTCCCCTCAAGAAGCCTTTCGCTAAGACAGTTCTTGTGGAATTGGCAAAGTGATATTTGGAAGCCCTAGAGGGCTGTGGTGAAAAAGGAAATATCCTCCGATGAAATCTGGAAAGAAGCTTTCTGAGAAACTGCTTAGTGTTCTGTTAATTCATCTCACAGAGTTACATCTGTATTTCGTGGATCTCTTTGCTAGCCTTATTTCTGTGGAATCTGACAACAGATATTTCCTTTCCCTTTGAAGACTATAGGGCCAAAGGAAATATCCTCCGATAACCAAGAGAAAGAAACTTTCTGAGAAACTTCTTTGTGTTCTGTGAAATCATCTCACAGAATTACAGCTTTCCCCTCAAGAAGCCTTTCGCTAAGACAGTTCTTGTGGAATTGGCAAAGTGATATTTGGAAGCCCATAGAGGTCTATGGTGAAAAAGGAAATATCCTCCGATGAAATCTGGAAAGAAGCTTTCTGAGAAACTGCTTAGTGTTCTGTTAATTCATCTCACAGAGTTACATCTGTATTTCGTGGATCTCTTTGCTAGCCTTATTTCTGTGGAATCTGACAACAGATATTTCCTTTCCCTTTGAAGACTATAGGGCCAAAGGAAATATCCTCCGATAACCAAGAGGAAGAAGCTTTCTGAGAAACTTCTTTGTGTTCTGTGAAATCATCTCACAGAGTTACAGCTTTCCCCTCAATAAGTCTTTCGCTAAGAGAGTTCTTGTGGAATTGGCAAAGTGATATTTGGAAGCCCAGAGAGGTCTATGGTGAAAAAGCAAATATCCTCCGATGAAATCTGGAAAGAAGCTTTCTGAGAAACTGCTTAGTGTTCTGTTAATTCATCTCACAGAGTTACATCTGTATTTCGTGGAACTCTTTGCTAGCCTTATTTCTGTGGAATCTGACAACAGATATTTCCTTTCCCTTTGAAGACTATAGGGCCAAAGGAAATATCCTCCGATAACAAAGAGAAAGAAGCTTTCTGAGAAACTTCTTTGTGTTCTGTGAAATCATCTCACAGAGTTACAGCTTTCCCCTCAAGAAGCCTTTCGCTAAGACAGTTCTTGTGGAATTGGCAAAGTGATATTTGGAAGCCCATAGAGGGCTATGGTTAAAAAAGGAAATATCCTCCGATGAAATCTGGAAAGAAGCTTTCTGAGAAACTGCTTAGTGTTCTGTTAATTTATCTCACAGAGTTACATCTGTATTTCGTGGATCACTTTGCTAGCCTTATTTCTGTGGAATCTGAGAACAGATATATCCCTTTCCTTTGAAGACTATAGGGCCAAAGGAAATATCCTCCGATAGCCAAGAGAAAGAAGCTTTCTGAGAAACTTCTTTGTGTTCTGTGAAATCATCTCACAGAGTTACAGCTTTCCCCTCAAGAAGCCTTTCGGTAAGACAGTTCTTATGGAATTGGCAAAGTGATATTTGGAAGCCCATAGAGGGCTATGGTGAAAAAGGAAATATCCTCCGATGAAATCTGGAAAGAAGCTTTCTGAGAAACTGCTTAGTGTTCTGTTAATTCATCTCACAGAGTTACATCTGTGTTTCGTGGATCTCTTTGCTAGCCTTATTTCTGTGGAATCTGACAACAGATATTTCCTTTCCCTTTGAAGACTATAGGGCCAAAGGAAATATCCTCCGATAACCAAGAGAAAGAAGCTTTCTGAGAAACTTCTTTGTGTTCTGTGAAATCATGTCACAGAGTTACAGCTTTCCCCTCAAGAAGTCTTTCGCTAAGACAGTTCTTGTGGAATTGGCAAAGTGATATTTGGAAGACCATAGAGGGCTATGGTGAAAAAAGGAATATCCTCCGATGAAATCTGGAAAGAAGCTTTCTGAGAAACTGCTTAGTGTTCTGTTAATTCATCTCACAGAGTTACATCTGTATTTCGTGGATCTCTTTGCTAGCCTTATTTCTGTGGAATCTGACAACAGATATTTCCTTTCCCTTTGAAGACTATAGGGCCAAAGGAAATATCCTCCGATAACCAAGAGAAAGAAGCTTTCTGAGAAACGTCTATGTGTTCTGTGAACTCATTTCACAGAGTTACAGCTTTCCCCTCAAGAAGTCTTTCGTTAGGACAGTTCTTGTGGAATTGGCAAAGTGATATTTGGAAGCCCATAGAGGGCTATGGTGAAAAAGGAAATATCCGATGAAATCTGGAAAGAAGCTTTCTGAGAAACTGCTTAGTGTTCTGTTAATTCATCTCACAGAGTTACATCTGTATTTCGTGGATCTCTTTGCTAGCCTTATTTCTGTGGAATCTGACAAGAGATATTTCCTTTCCCTTTGAAGACTATCGGGCCAAAGGAAATATCCTCCGATAACAGAGAGAAAGAAGCTTTCTGAGAAACGTCTATGTGTTCTGTGAACTCATCTCACAGAGTTACAGCTTTCCCCTCAAGAAGTCTTTCGTTAGGACAGTTCTTGTGGAATTGGCAAAGTGATATTTGGAAGCCCTTAGAGGGCTATGGTGAAAAAGGAAATATCCTCCGATGAAATCTGGAAAGAAGCTTTCTGAGAAACTGCTTAGTGTTCTGTTAATTCATCTCACAGAGTTACATCTGTGTTTCGTGGATCTCTTTGCTAGCCTTATTTCTGTGGAATCTGACAACAGATATTTCCTTTCCCTTTGAAGACTATAGGGCCAAAGGAAATATCCTCTGATAACCAAGAGAAAGAAGCTTTCTGAGAAACTTCTTTGTGTTCTGTGAAATCATCTCACAGAGTTACAGCTTTCCCCTCGAGAAGCCTTTCGCTAAGACAGTTCTTTTGGAATTGGCCAAGTGATATTTGGAAGCCCATAGAGGGCTATGGTGAAAAAGGAAATATCCTCCGATGAAATATGGAAAGAAGATTTCTGAGAAACTGCTTAGTGTTCTGTTAATTCATCTCACAGAGTTACATCTGTATTTCGTGGATCTCTTTGCTAGCCTTATTTCTGTGGAATCTGACAACAGATATTTCCTTTCCCTTTGAAGACTATAGGGCCAAAGGAAATATCCTCCGATAACAGAGAGAAAGAAGCTTTCTGAGAAACGTCTATGTGTTCTGTGAACTCATCTCACAGAGTTACAGCTTTCCCCTCAAGAAGTCTTTCGTTAGGACAGTTCTTGTGGAATTGGCAAAGTGATATTTGGAAGCACATAGAGGGCTATGGTGAAAAAGGAAATATCCGATGAAATCTGGAAAGAAGTTTTCTGAGAAACTGCTTAGTGTTCTGTTAATTCATCTCACAGAGTTACATCTGTATTTCGTGGATCTCTTTGCTAGCCTTATTTCTGTGGAATATGACAACAGATATTTCCTTTCCCTTTGAAGATTATAGGGCCAAAGGAAATATCCTCCGATAACCAGAGAAAGAAGCTTTCTGCGAAACTTCTTTGTGTTCTGTGAAATCATCTCACAGAGTTACAGCTTTCCCCTCAAGAAGCCTTTCGCTAAGACAGTTCTTGTGGAATTGGCAAAGTGATATTTGGAAGCCCTAGAGGGCTGTGGTGAAAAAGGAAATATCCTCCGATGAAATCTGGAAAGAAGCTTTCTGAGAAACTGCTTAGTGTTCTGTTAATTCATCTCACAGAGTTACATCTGTATTTCGTGGATCTCTTTGCTAGCCTTATTTCTGTGGAATCTGACAACAGATATTTCCTTTCCCTTTGAAGACTATAGGGCCAAAGGAAATATCCTCCGATAACCAAGAGAAAGAAACTTTCTGAGAAACTTCTTTGTGTTCTGTGAAATCATCTCACAGAATTACAGCTTTCCCCTCAAGAAGCCTTTCGCTAAGACAGTTCTTGTGGAATTGGCAAAGTGATATTTGGAAGCCCATAGAGGGCTATGGTGAAAAGGAAATATCCACCGATGAAATCTGGAAAGAAGCTTTCTGAGAAACTGCTTAGTGTTCTGTTAATTCATCTCACAGAGTTACATCTGTATTTCGTGGATCTCTTTGCTAGCCTTATTTCTGTGGAATCTGACAACAGATATTTCCTTTCCCTTTGAAGACTATAGGGCCAATGGAAATATCCTCCGATAACAGAGAGAAAGAAGCTTTCTGAGAAACTTCTTTGTGTTCTGTGAAATCATCTCACAGAGTTACAGCTTTCCCCTCAAGAAGCCTTTCGCTAAGACAGTTCTTGTGGAATTGGCAAAGTGATATTTGGAAGCCCATAGAGGGCTATGGTGAAAAAGGAAATATCCTCCGATGAAATCTGGAAAGAAGCTTTCTGAGAAACTGCTTAGTGTTCTGTTAATTCATCTCACAGAGTAACATCTGTATTTCGTGGATCTCTTTGCTAGCCTTATTTCTGTGGAATCTGACAACAGATATTTCCTTTCCCTTTGAAGACTATAGGGCCAAAGGAAACATCCTCCGATAACAAAGACATAGAAGCTTTCTGAGAAACTTCTTTGTGTTCTGTGAAATCATCTCACAGAGTTACAGCTTTCCCCTCAAGAAGCCTTTCGCTAAGACAGTTCTTGTGGAATTGGCAAAGTGATATTTGGAAGCCCATAGAGGGCTATGGTGAAAAAGGAAATATCCTCCGATGAAATCTGGAAAGAAGCTTTCTGAGAAACTGCTTAGTGTTCTGTTAATTCATCTCACAGAGTTACATCTGTATTTCGTGGATCTCTTTGCTAGCCTTATTTCTGTGGAATCTGACAACAGATATTTCCTTTCCCTTTGAAGACTATAGGGCCAAAGGAAATATCCTCCGATAACCAAGAGGAAGAAGCTTTCTGAGAAACTTCTTTGTGTTCTGTGAAATCATCTCACAGAGTTACAGCTTTCCCCTCAAGAAGCCTTTCGCTAAGACAGTTCTTGTGGAATTGGCAAAGTGATATTTGGAAGCCCATAGAGGGCTATGGTGAAAAAGGAAATATCCTCCGATGAAATCTGGAAAGAAGCTTTCTGAGAAACTGCTTAGTGTTCTGTTAATTCATCTCACAGAGTTACATCTGTATTTCGTGGATCTCTTTGCTAGCCTTATTTCTATGGAATCTGACAACAGATATTTCCTTTCCCTTTGAAGACTATAGGGCCAAAGGAAATATACTCCGATAACAAAGAGAAAGAAGCTTTCTGAGAAACTTCTTTGTGTTCTGCGAAATCATCTCACAGAGTTACAGCTTTCCCCTCAAGAAGCCTTTCGCTAAGACAGTTCTTGTGGAATTGGCAAAGTGATATTTGGAAGCCCATAGAGGGCTACGGTGAAAAAGGAAATATCCTCCGATGAAATCTGGAAAGAAGCTTTCTGAGAAACTGCTTAGTGTTCTGTTAATTCATCTCACAGAGTTACATCTGTATTTCGTGGATCTCTTTGCTAGCCTTATTTCTGTGGAATCTGACAACAGATATTTCCTTTCCCTTTGAAGACTATAGGGCCAAAGGAAATATCCTCCGATAACAGAGAGAAAGAAGCTTTCTGAGAAACTTCTTTGTGTTCTGTGAAATCATCTCACAGAGTTACAGCTTTCCCCTCAAGAAGCCTTTCGCTAAGACAGTTCTTGTGGAATTGGCAAAGTGATATTTGGAAGCCCATAGAGGGCTATGGTGTAAAAGGAAATATCCTCCGATGAAATCTGGAAAGAAGCTTTCTGAGAAACTGCTTAGTGTTCTGTTAATTCATCTCACAGAGTTACATCTGTATTTCGTGGATCTCTTTGCTAGCCTTATTTCTGTGGAATCTGACAACAGATATTTCCTTTCCCTTTGAAGACTATAGGGCCAAAGGAAATATCCTCCGATAACCAAGAGGAAGAAGCTTTCTGAGAAACTTCTTTGTGTTCTGTGAAATCATCTCACAGAGTTACAGCTTTCCCCTCAAGAAGTCTTTCGCTAAGACAGTTCTTGTGGAATTGGCAAAGTGATATTTGGAAGCCCATAGAGGGCTATGGTGAAAAAGGAAATATCCTCCGATGAAATCTGGAAAGAAGCTTTCTGAGAAACTGCTTAGTGTTCTGTTAATTCATCTCACAGAGTTACATCTGTATTTCGTGTATCTCTTTGCTAGCCTTATTTCTGTGGAATCTGACAACAGATATTTCCTTTCCCTTTGAAGACTATAGGGCCAAGGGAAATAACCTCCGATAACAAAGAGAAAGAAGGTTTCTGAGAAACTCTTTGTGTTCTGTGAAATCATCTCACAGAGTTACAGCTTTCCCCTCAAGAAGCCTTTCGCTAAGATAGTTCTTGTGGAATTGGCAAAGTGATATTTGGAAGCCCATAGAGGGCTATGGTGAAAAAGGAAATATCCTCCGATGAAATCTGGAAAGAAGCTTTCTGAGAAACTGCTTAGTGTTCTGTTAATTCATCTCACAGAGTTACATCTGTATTTCGTGGATCACTTAGCTAGCCTTATTTCTGTGGAATCTGAGAACAGATATTTCCCTTCCCTTTGAAGACTATAGGGCCAAAGGAAATATCCTCCGATAACAGAGAGAAAGAAGCTTTCTGAGAAACTTCTTTGTGTTCTGTGAAATCATCTCACAGAGTTACAGCTTTCCCCTCAAGAAGCCTTTCGCTAAGACCGTTCTTATGGAATTGGCAAAGTGATATTTGGAAGCCCATAGAGGGCTATGGTGAAAAAGGAAATATCCTCCGATGAAATCTGGAAAGAAGCTTTCTGAGAAACTGCTTAGTGTTCTGTTAATTCATCTCACAGAGTTACATCTGTATTTCGTGGATCTCTTTGCTAGCCTTATTTCTGTGGAATCTGACAACAGATATTTCCTTTCCCTTTGAAGACTATAGGGCCAAAGGAAATATCCTCCGATAACCAAGAGAAAGAAGCTTTCTGAGAAACTTCTTTGTGTTCTGTGAAATCATCTCACAGAGTTACAGCTTTTCCCTCAAGAAGTCTTTCGCTAAGACAGTTCTTGTGGAGTTGGCAAAGTGATATTTGGAAGCCCATAGAGGGCTATGGTGAAAAAGGAAATATCCTCCGATGAAATCTGGAAAGAAGCTTTCCGAGAAACTGCTTAGTGTTCTGTTAATTCATCTCACAGAGTTACATCTGTATTTCGTGGATCTCTTTGCCAGTCTTATTTCTGTGGAATCTGACAACAGATATTTCCTTTCCCTTTGAAGACTATAGGGCCAAAGGAAATATCCTCCGATAACAAAGAGAAAGAAGCTTTCTGAGAAACTTCTTTGTGTTCTGTGAAATCATCTCACAGAGTTACAGCTTTCCCCTCAAGAAGCCTTTCGCTAAGACAGTTCCTGTGGAATTGGCAAAGTGATATTTGGAAGCCCATAGAGGGCTATGGTGAAAAAGGAAATATCCTCCGATGAAATCTGGAAAGAAGCTTTCCGAGAAATTGCTTAGTGTTCTGTTAAATCATCTCACAGACTTACATCTGTATTTCGTGGATCTCATTGCTAGCCTTATTTCTGTGGAATCTGACAACAGATATTTCCTTTCCCTTTGAAGACTATAGGGCCAAAGGAAATATCCTCCGATAACAAAGAGAAAGAAGCTTTCTGAGAAACTTCTTTCTGTTCTGTGAAATCATCTCACAGAGTTACAGCTTTCCCCTCAAGAAGCCTTTCGCTAAGACAGTTCTTGTGGAATTGGCAAAGTGATATTTGGCAGCCCATAGAGGGCTATGATGAAAAAGGAAATATCCTCCGATGAAATCTGGAAAGAAACTTTCTGAGAAACTGCTTTGTGTTCTGTTAATTCATCTCACGGAGTTACATCTGTATTTCGTGGATCTCTTTGCTAGCCTTATTTCTGTGGAATCTGACAACAGATATTTCCTTTCCCTTTGAAGACTATAGGGCCAAAGGAAATATCCTCCGATAACCAAGAGAAAGAAGCTTTCTGAGAAACTTCTTTGTGTTCTGTGAAATCATCTCACAGAGTTACAGCTTTCCCCTCAAGAAGCCTTTCGCTAAGACAGTTCTTGTGGAATTGGCAAAGTGATATTTGGAAGCCCATAGAGGGCTATGGTGAAAAAGGAAATATCCTCCGATGAAATCTGGAAAGAAGCTTTCTGAGAAACTGCTTAGTGTTCTGTTAATTCATCTCACAGAGTTACATCTGTATTTCGTGGATCTCTTTGCTAGCCTTATTTCTGTGGAATCTGACAACAGATATTTCCTTTCCCTTTGAAGACTATAGGGACAAAGGAAATATCCTCCGATAACAAAGAGAAAGAAGCTTTCTGAGAAACTTCTTTGTGTTCTGTGAAATCATCTCACAGAGTTACAGCTTTCCCCTCAAGAAGCCTTTCGCTAAGACAGTTCTTGTGGAATTGGCAAAGTGATATTTCGAAGCCCATAGAGGGCTATGGTGAAAAAGGAAATATCCTCCGATGAAATCTGGAAAGAAGCTTTCTGAGAAACTGCTTAGTGTTCTGTTAATTCATCTCACAGAGTTACATCTGTATTTCGTGGATCTCTTTGCTAGCCTTATTTCTGTGGAATCTGACAACAGATATTTCCTTTCCCTTTGAAGACTATAGGGCCAAAGGAAATATCCTCCGATAACAAAGAGAAAGAAGCTTTCTGAGAAACTTCTTTGTGTTCTGTGAAATCATCTCACAGAGTTACAGCTTTCCCCTCAAGAAGCCTTTCGCTAAGACAGTTCTTGTGGAATTGGCAAAGTGAAATTTGGAAGCCCATAGACGGCTATGGTGAAAAAGGAAATATCCTCCGATGAAATCTGGAAAGAAGGTTTCTGAGAAACTGCTTAGTGTTCTGTTAATTCATCTCACAGAGTTACATCTGTATTTCGTGGATCTCTTTGCTAGTCTTATTTCTGTGGAATCTGACAACAGATATTTCCTTTCCCTTTGAAGACTATAGGGCCAAAGGAAATATCCTCCGATAGCCAAGAGAAAGAAGCTTTCTGAGAAACTTCTTTGTGTTCTGTGAAATCATCTCACAGAGTTACAGCTTTCCCCTTAAGAAGTCTTTCGCTAAGACAGTTCTTGTGGAATTGGCAAAGTGATATTTGGAAGCCCATAGAGGGCTATGGTGAAAAAGGAAATATCCTCCGATGAAATCTGGAAAGAAGCTTTCTGAGAAACTGCTTAGTGTTCTGTTAATTCATCTCACAGAGTTACATCTGTATTTCGTGGATCTCTTTGCTAGCCTTATTTCTGTGGAATCTGACAACAGATATTTCCTTTCCCTTTGAAGACTATAGGGCCAAAGGAAATATCCTCCGATAACCAAGAGAAAGAAGCTTTCTGAGAAACTTCTTTGTGTTCTGTGAAATCATCTCACAGAGTTACAGCTTTCCCCTCAAGAAGCCTTTCGCTAAGACAGTTCTTGTGGAATTGGCAAAGTGATATTTGGAAGCCCATAGAGGGCTATGGTGAAAAAGGAAATATCCTCCGATGAAATCTGGAAAGAAGCTTTCTGAGAAACTGCTTAGTGTTCTGTTAATTCATCTCACAGAGTTACATCTGTATTTCGTGGATCTCTTTGCTAGCCTTATTTCTGTGGAATCTGACAACAGATATTTCCTTTCCCTTTGAAGACTATAGGGCCAAAGGAAATATCCTCTGATAACCAAGAGAAAGAAGCTTTCTGAGAAACTTCTTTGTGTTCTGTGAAATCATCTCACAGAGTTACAGCTCTCCCCTCAAGAAGCCTTTCGCTAAGACAGTTCTTGTGGAATTGGCAAAGTGATATTTGGAAGCCCATAGAGGGCTATGGTGAAAAAGGAAATATCCTCCGATGAAATCTGGAAAGAAGCTTTCTGAGAAACTGCTTAGTGTTCTGTTAATTCATCTCACAGAGTTACATCTGTATTTCGTGGATCTCTTTGCTAGCCTTATTTCTGTGGAATCTGACAACAGATATTTCCTTTCCCTTTGAAGACTATAGGGCCAAAGGAAATATCCTCCGATAACAAAGAGAAAGAAGCTTTCTGAGAAACTTCTTTGTGTTCTGTGAAATCATCTCACAGAGTTACAGCTTTCCCCTCAAGAAGCCTTTCGCTAAGACAGTTCTTGTGGAATTGGCAAAGTGATATTTGGAAGCCCATAGAGGGCTATGGTGAAAAAGGAAATATCCTCCGATGAAATCTGGAAAGAAGCTTTCTGAGAAACTGCTTAGTGTTCTGTTAATTCATCTCACAGAGTTACATCTGTATTTCGTGGATCTCTTTGCTAGCCTTATTTCTGTGGAATCTGACAACAGATATTTCCTTTCCCTTTGAAGACTATAGGGCCAAAGGAAATATCCTCTGATAACCAAGAGAAAGAAGCTTTCTGAGAAACTTCTTTGTGTTCTGTGAAATCATCTCACAGAGTTACAGCTCTCCCCTCAAGAAGCCTTTCGCTAAGACAGTTCTTGTGGAATTGGCAAAGTGATATTTGGAAGCCCATAGAGGGCTATGGTGAAAAAGGAAATATCCTCCGATGAAATCTGGAAAGAAGCTTTCTGAGAAACTGCTTAGTGTTCTGTTAATTCATCTCACAGAGTTACATCTGTATTTCGTGGATCTCTTTGCTAGCCTTATTTCTGTGGAATCTGACAACAGATATTTCCTATCCCTTTGAAGACTATAGGGCCAAAGGAAATATCCTCTGATAACAAAGAGAAAGAAGCTTTCTGAGAAACTTCTTTGTGTTCTGTGAAATCATCTCACAGAGTTACAGCTTTCCCCTCAAGAAGCCTTTCGCTAAGACAGTTCTTGTGGAATTGGCAAAGTGATATTTGGAAGCCCATAGAGGGCTATGGTGAAAAAGGAAATATCCTCCGATGAAATCTGGAAAGAAGCTTTCTGAGAAACTGCTTAGTGTTCTGTTAATTCATCTCACAGAGTTACATCTGTATTTCGTGGATCTCTTTGTTAGCCTTATTTCTGTGGAATCTGACAACAGATATTTACTTTCCCTTTGAAGAGTATAGGGCCAAAGGAAATATCCTCCGATAGCCAAGAGAAAGAAGCTTTCTGAGAAACTTCTTTGTGTTCTGTGAAATCATCTCACAGAGTTACAGCTTTCCCCTCAAGAAGCCTTTCGCTAAGACAGTTCTTGTGGAATTAGCAAAGTGATATTTGGAAGCCCATAGAGGGCTATGGTGAAAAAGGAAATATCCTCCGATGAAATCTGGAAAGAAGCTTTCTGAGAAACTGCTTAGTGTTCTGTTAATTCATCTCACAGAGTTACATCTGTATTTCGTGGATCTCTTTGCTAGCCTTATTTCTGTGGAATCTGACAACAGATATTTCCTTTCCCTTTGAAGACTATAGGGCCAAAGGAAATATCCTCCGATAACCAAGAGGAAGAAGCTTTCTGAGAAACTTCTATGTGTTCTGTGAAATCATCTCACAGAGTTACAGCTTTACCCTCAAGATGCCTTTCGCTAAGACAGTTCTTGTGGAATTGGCAAAGTGATATTTGGAAGCCCATAGAGGGCTATGGTGAAAAAGGAAATATCCTCCGATGAAATCTGGAAAGAAGCTTTCTGAGAAACTGCTTAGTGTTCTGTTAATTCATCTCACAGAGTTACATCTGTATTTCGTGGATCTCTTTGTTAGCCTTATTTCTGTGGAATCTGACAACAGATATTTCCTTTCCCTTTGAAGACTATAGGGCCAAAGGAAATATCCTCCGATAGCCAAGAGAAAGAAGCTTTCTGAGAAACTTCTTTGTGTTCTGTGAAATCATCTCACAGAGTTACAGCTTTCCCCTCAAGAAGCCTTTCGCTAAGACAGTTCTTGTGGAATTAGCAAAGTGATATTTGGAAGCCCATAGAGGGCTACGGTGAAAAAGGAAATATCCTCCGATGAAATCTGGAAAGAAGCTTTCTGAGAAACTGCTTAGTGTTCTGTTAATTCATCTCACAGAGTTACATCTGTATTTCGTGGATCTCTTTGCTAGCCTTATTTCTGTGGAATCTGACAACAGATATTTCCTTTCCCTTTGAAGACTATAGGGCCAAAGGAAATATCCTCCGATAACCAAGAGGAAGAAGCTTTCTGAGAAACTTCTATGTGTTCTGTGAAATCATCTCACAGAGTTACAGCTTTCCCCTCAAGAAGCCTTTCGCTAAGACAGTTCTTGTGGAATTGGCAAAGTGATATTTGGAAGCCCATAGAGGGCTATGGTGAAAAAGGAAATATCCTCCGATGAAATCTGGAAAGAAGCTTTCTGAGAAACTGCTTAGTGTTCTGTTAATTCATCTCACAGAGTTACATCTGTATTTCGTGGATCTCTTTGCTAGCCTTATTTCTGTGGAATCTGACAACAGATATTTCCTTTCCCTTTGAAGACTATAGGGCCAAAGGAAATATCCTCCGATAACAAAGAGAAAGAAGCTTTCTGAGAAACTTCTTTGTGTTCTGTGAAATCATCTCACAGAGTTACAGCTTTCCCCTCAAGAAGCCTTTCGCTAAGACAGTTCTTGTGGAATTGGCAAAGTGATATTTGGAAGCCCATAGAGGGCTATGGTGAAAAAGGAAATATCCTCCGATGAAATCTGGAAAGATGATTTCTGAGAAACTGCTTAGTGTTCTGTTAATTCATCTCACAGAGTTACATCTGTATTTCCTGGATCTCTTTGCTAGCCTTATTTCTGTGGAATCTGACAACAGATATTTCCTTTCCCTTTGAAGACTATAGGGCCAAAGGAAATATCCTCCGATAACAGAGAGAAAGAAGCTTTCTGAGAAACTTCTTTGTGTTCTGTGAAATCATCTCACAGAGTTACAGCTTTCCCCTCAAGAAGCCTTTCGCTAAGACAGTTCTTGTGGAATTGGCAAAGTGATATTTGGAAGCCCATAGAGGGCTATGGTGAAAAGGGAAATATCCTCCGATGAAATCTGGAAAGAAGCTTTCTGAGAAACTGCTTAGTGTTCTGTTAATTCATCTCACAGAGTTACATCTGTATTTCGTGGATCTCTTTGCTAGCCTTATTTCTGTGGAATCTGACAACAGATATTTCCTTTCCCTTTGAAGACTATAGGGCCAAAGGAAATATCCTCCGATAACCAAGAGAAAGAAGCTTTCTGAGAAACTTCTTTGTGTTCTGTGAAATCATCTCACAGAGTTACATCTTTCCCCTCAAGAAGCCTTTCGCTAAGACAGTTCTTGTGGAATTGGCAACGTGATATTTGGCAGCCCATAGAGGGCTATGGTTAAAAAGGAAATATCCTCCGATGAAATCTGGAAAGAAGCTTTCTGAGAAACTGCTTAGTGTTCTGTTAATTCATCTCACAGAGTTACATCTGTATTTCGTGGATCTCTTTGCTAGCCTTATTTCTGTGGAATGTGACAACAGATATTTCCTTTCCCTTTGAAGACTATAGGGCCAAAGGAAATATCCTCTGATAACCAAGAGAAAGAAGCTTTCTGAGAAACTTCTTTGTGTTCTGTGAAATCATCTCACAGAGTTACAGCTCTCCCCTCAAGAAACCTTTCGCTAAGACAGTTCTTGTGGTATTGGCAAAGTGATATTTGGAAGCCCATAGAGGGCTATGGTGAAAAAGGAAATATCCTCCGATGAAATCTGGAAAGAAGCTTTCTGAGAAACTGCTTAGTGTTCTGTTAATTCATCTCACAGAGTTACATCTGTATTTCGTGGATCTCTTTGCTAGCCTTATTTCTGTGGAATCTGACAACAGATATTTCCTATCCCTTTGAAGACTATAGGGCCAAAGGAAATATCCTCCGATAACAAAGAGAAAGAAGCTTTCTGAGAAACTTCTTTGTGTTCTGTGAAATCATCTCACAGAGTTACAGCTTTCCCCTCAAGAAGCCTTTCGCTAAGACAGTTCTTGTGGAATTGGCAAAGTGATATTTGGAAGCCCATAGAGGGCTATGGTGAAAAAGGAAATATCCTCCGATGAAATCTGGAAAGAAGCTTTCTGAGAAACTGCTTAGTGTTCTGTTAATTCATCTCACAGAGTTACATCTGTATTTCGTGGATCACTTTGCTAGCCTTATTTCTGTGGAGTCTGAGAACAGATATTTCCTTTCCCTTGAAGACTATAGGGCCAAAGGAAATATCCTCCGATAACAAAGAGAAAGAAGCTTTCTGAGAAAATTCTTTGTGTTCTGTGAAATCATCTCACAGAGTTACAGCTTTCCCCTCAAGAAGCCTTTCGCTAAGACAGTTCTTGTGGAATTGGCAAAGTGATATTTGGAAGCCCATAGAGGGCTATGGTGAAAAAGGAAATATCCTCCGATGAAATCTGGAAAGAAGCTTTCTGAGAAACTGCTTAGTGTTCTGTTAATTCATCTGACAGAGTTACATCTGTATTTCGTGGATCTCTTTGTTAGCCTTATTTCTGTGGAATCTGACAACAGATATTTCCTTTCCCTTTGAAGACTATAGGGCCAAAGGAAATATCCTCCGATAGCCAAGAGAAAGAAGCTTTCTGAGAAACTTCTTTGTGTTCTGTGAAATCATCTCACAGAGTTACAGCTTTCCCCTCAAGAAGCCTTTCGCTAAGACAGTTCTTGTGGAATTAGCAAAGTGATATTTGGAAGCCCATAGAGGGCTATGGTGAAAAAGGAAATATCCTCCGATGAAATCTGTAAAGAAGCTTTCTGAGAAACTGCTTAGTGTTCTGTTAATTCATCTCACAGAGTTACATCTGTATTTCGTGGATCTCTTTGCTAGCCTTATTTCTGTGGAATCTGACAACAGATATTTCCTTTCCCTTTGAAGACTATAGGGCCAAAGGAAATATCCTCCGATAACCAAGAGGAAGAAGCTTTCTGAGAAACTTCTATGTGTTCTGTGAAATCATCTCACAGAGTTACAGCTTTCCCCTCAAGAAGCCTTTCGCTAAGACAGTTCTTGTGGAATTGGCAAAGTGATATTTGGAAGCCCATAGAGGGCTATGGTGAAAAGGGAAATATCCTCCGATGAAATCTGGAAAGAAGATTTCTGAGAAACTGCTTAGTGTTCTGTTAATTCATCTCACAGAGTTACATCTGCATTTCGTGGATCTCTTTGCTAGCCTTATTTCTGTGGAATCTGACAACAGATATTTCCTTTCCCTTTGAAGACTATAGGGCCAAAGGAAATATCCTCCGATAACCAAGAGGAAGAAGCTTTCTGAGAAACTTCTATGTGTTCTGTGAAATCATCTCACAGAGTTACAGCTTTCCCCTCAAGAAGCCTTTCGCTAAGACAGTTCTTGTGGAATTGGCAAAGTGATATTTGGAAGCCCATAGAGGGCTATGGTGAAAAAGGAAATATCCTCCGATGAAATCTGGAAAGAAGCTTTCTGAGAAACTGCTTAGTGTTCTGTTAATTCATCTCACAGAGTTACATCTGTATTTCGTGGATCTCTTTGTTAGCCTTATTTCTGGGGAATCTGACAACAGATATTTCCTTTCCCTTTGAAGACTATAGGGCCAAAGGAAATATCCTCCGATAGCCAAGAGAAAGAAGCTTTCTGAGAAACTTCTTTGTGTTCTGTGAAATCATCTCACAGAGTTACAGCTTTCCCCTCAAGAAGCCTTTCGCTAAGACAGTTCTTGTGGAATTAGCAAAGTGATATTTGGAAGCCCATAGAGGGCTATGGTGAAAAAGGAAATATCCTCCGATGAAATCTGGAAAGAAGCTTTCTGAGAAACTGCTTAGTGTTCTGTTAATTCATCTCACAGAGTTACATCTGTATTTCGTGGATCTCTTTGCTAGCCTTATTTCTGTGGAATCTGACAACAGATATTTCCTTTCCCTTTGAAGACTATAGGGCCAAAGGAAATATCCTCCGATAACCAAGAGGAAGAAGCTTTCTGAGAAACTTCTATGTGTTCTGTGAAATCATCTCACAGAGTTACAGCTTTCCCCTCAAGAAGCCTTTCGCTAAGACAGTTCTTGTGGAATTGGCAAAGTGATATTTGGAAGCCCATAGAGGGCTATGGTGAAAAAGGAAATATCCTCCGATGAAATCTGGAAAGAAGCTTTCTGAGAAACTGCTTAGTGTTCTGTTAATTCATCTCACAGAGTTACATCTGTATTTCGTGGATCTCTTTGCTAGCCTTATTTCTGTGGAATCTGACAACAGATATTTCCTTTCCCTTTGAAGACTATAGGGCCAAAGGAAATATCCTCCGATAACAAAGAGAAAGAAGCTTTCTGAGAAACTTCTTTGTGTTCTGTGAAATCATCTCACAGAGTTACAGCTTTCCCCTCAAGAAGCCTTTCGCTAAGACAGTTCTTGTGGAATTGGCAAAGTGATATTTGGAAGCCTATAGAGGGCTATGGTGAAAAAGGAAATATCCTCCGAAGAAATCTGGAAAGAAGCTTTCTGAGAAACTGCTTAGTGTTCTGTTAATTCATCTCACAGAGTTACATCTGTATTTCGTGGATCTCTTTGCTAGCCTTATTTCTGTGGAATCTGACAACAGATATTTCCTTTCCCTTTGAAGACTATAGAGCCAAAGGAAATATCCTCCGATAACAAAGAGAAAGAAGCTTTCTGAGAAACTTCTTTGTGTTCTGTGAAATCATCTCACAGAGTTACAGCTTTCCCCTCAAGAAGCCTTTCGCTAAGACAGTTCTTGTGGAATTGGCAAAGTGATATTTGGAAGCCCATAGAAGGCTATGGTGAAAAAGGAAATATCCTCCGATGAAATCTGGAAAGAAGCTTTCTGAGAAACTGCTTAGTGTTCTGTTAATTCATCTCACCGAGTTACATCTGTATTTCGTGGATCTCTTTGCTAGCCTTATTTCTGTGGAATCTGACAACAGATATTTCCTTTCACTTTGAAGACTATAGGGCCAAAGGAAATATCCTCCAATAACAGAGAGAAAGAAACTTTCTGAGAAACTTCTTTGTGTTCTGTGAAATCATCTCACAGAGTTACAGCTTTCCCCTCAAGAAGCCTTTCGCTAAGACAGTTCTTGTGGAATTGGCAAAGTGATATTTGGAAGCCCATAGAGGGCTATGGTGAAAAAGGAAATATCCTCCGATGAAATCTGGAAAGATGATTTCTGAGAAACTGCTTAGTGTTCTGTTAATTCATCTCACAGAGTTACATCTGTATTTCGTGGATCTCTTTGCTAGCCTTATTTCTGTGGAATCTGACAACAGATATTTCCTTTCCCTTTGAAGACTATAGGGCCAAAGGAAATATCCTCCGATAACAGAGAGAAAGAAGCTTTCTGAGAAACTTCTTTGTGTTCTGTGAAATCATCTCACAGAGTTACAGCTTTCCCCTCAAGAAGCCTTTCGCTAAGACAGTTCTTGTGGAATTGGCAAAGTGATATTTGGAAGCCCATAGAGGGCTATGGTGAAAAGGGAAATATCCTCCGATGAAATCTGGAAAGAAGCTTTCTGAGAAACTGCTTAGTGTTCTGTTAATTCATCTCACAGAGTTACATCTGTATTTCGTGGATCTCTTTGCTAGCCTTATTTCTGTGGAATCTGACAACAGATATTTCCTTTCCCCTTGAAGACTATAGGGCCAAAGGAAATATCCTCCGATAACCAAGAGAAAGAAGCTTTCTGAGAAACTTCTTTGTGTTCTGTGAAATCATCTCACAGAGTTACATCTTTCCCCTCAAGAAGCCTTTCGCTAAGACATTCTTGTGGAATTGGCAACGTGATATTTGGCAGCCCATAGAGGGCTATGGTTAAAAAGGAAATATCCTCCGATGAAATCTGGAAAGAAGCTTTCTGAGAAACTGCTTAGTGTTCTGTTAATTCATCTCACAGAGTTACATCTGTATTTCGTGGATCTCTTTGCTAGCCTTATTTCTGTGGAATGTGACAACAGATATTTCCTTTCCCTTTGAAGACTATAGGGCCAAAGGAAATATCCTCTGATAACCAAGAGAAATAAGCTTTCTGAGAAACTTCTTTGTGTTCTGTGAAATCATCTCACAGAGTTACAGCTCTCCCCTCAAGAAACCTTTCGCTAAGACAGTTCTTGTGGAATTGGCAAAGTGATATTTGGAAGCCCATAGAGGGCTATGGTGAAAAAGGAAATATCCTCCGATGAAATCTGGAAAGAAGCTTTCTGAGAAACTGCTTAGTGTTCTGTTAATTCATCTCACAGAGTTACATCTGTATTTCGTGGATCTCTTTGCTAGCCTTATTTCTGTGGAATCTGACAACAGATATTTCCTATCCCTTTGAAGTCTATAGGGCCAAAGGAAATATCCTCCGATAACAAAGAGAAAGAAGCTTTCTGAGAAACTTCTTTGTGTTCTGTGAAATCATCTCACAGAGTTACAGCTTTCCCCTCAAGAAGCCTTTCGCTAAGACAGTTCTTGTGGAATTGGCAAAGTGATATTTGGAAGCCCATAGAGGGCTATGGTGAAAAAGGAAATATCCTCCGATGAAATCTGGAAAGAAGCTTTCTGAGAAACTGCTTAGTGTTCTGTTAATTCATCTCACAGAGTTACATCTGTATTTCGTGGATCACTTTGCTAGCCTTATTTCTGTGGAGTGTGAGAACAGATATTTCCTTTCCCTTGAAGACTATAGGGCCAAAGGAAATATCCTCCGATAACAAAGAGAAAGAAGCTTTCTGAGAAAATTCTTTGTGTTCTGTGAAATCATCTCACAGAGTTACAGCTTTCCCCTCAAGAAGCCTTTCGCTAAGACAGTTCTTGTGGAATTGGCAAAGTGATATTTGGAAGCCCATAGAGGGCTATGGTGAAAAAGGAAATATCCTCGGATGAAATCTGGAAAGAAGCTTTCTGAGAAACTGCTTAGTGTTCTGTTAATTCATCTCACAGAGTTACATCTGTATTTCGTGGATCTCTTTGTTAGCCTTATTTCTGTGGAATCTGACAACAGATATTTCCTTTCCCTTTGAAGACTATAGGGCCAAAGGAAATATCCTCCGATAGCCAAGAGAAAGAAGCTTTCTGAGAAACTTCTTTGTGTTCTGTGAAATCATCTCACAGAGTTACAGCTTTCCCCTCAAGAAGCCTTTCGCTAAGACAGTTCTTGTGGAATTAGCAAAGTGATATTTGGAAGCCCATAGAGGGCTATGGTGAAAAAGGAAATATCCTCCGATGAAATCTGGAAAGAAGCTTTCTGAGAAACTGCTTAGTGTTCTGTTAATTCATCTCACAGAGTTACATCTGTATTTCGTGGATCTCTTTGCTAGCCTTATTTCTGTGGAATCTGACAACAGATATTTCCTTTCCCTTTGAAGACTATAGGGCCAAAGGAAATATCCTCCGATAACCAAGAGGAAGAAGCTTTCTGAGAAACTTCTATGTGTTCTGTGAAATCATCTCACAGAGTTACAGCTTTCCCCTCAAGAAGCCTTTCGCTAAGACAGTTCTTGTGGAATTGGCAAAGTGATATTTGGAAGCCCATAGAGGGCTATGGTGAAAAGGGAAATATCCTCCGATGAAATCTGGAAAGAAGCTTTCTGAGAAACGGCTTAGTGTTCTGTTAATTCATCTCACGGAGTTACATCTGTATTTCGTGGATCTCTTTGCTAGCCTTATTTCTGTGGAATCTGACAACAGATATTTCCTTTCCCTTTGAAGACTATAGGGCCAAAGGAAATATCCTCCGATAACAGAGAGAAAGAAGCTTTCTGAGAAACTTCTTTGTGTTCTGTGAAATCATCTCACAGAGTTACAGCTTTCCCCTCAAGAAGCCTTTCGCTAAGACAGTTCTTGTGGAATTGGCAAAGTGATATTTGGAAGCCCATAGAGGGCTATGGTGAAAAGGGAAATATCCTCCGATGAAATCTGGAAAGAAGCTTTCTGAGAAACTGCTTAGTGTTCTGTTAATTCATCTCACAGAGTTACATCTGTATTTCGTGGATCTCTTTGCTAGCCTTATTTCTGTGGAATCTGACAACAGATATTTCCTTTCCCTTTGAAGACTATAGGGCCAAAGGAAATATCCTCCGATAACAAAGAGAAAGAAGCTTTCTGAGAAACTTCTTTGTGTTCTGTAAAATCATCTCACAGAGTTACAGCTTTCCCCTCAAGAAGCCTTTCGCTAAGACAGTTCTTGTGGAATTGGAAAAGTGATATTTGGAAGCCCATAGAAGGCTATGGTGAAAAAGGAAATATCCTCCGATGAAATCTGGAAAGAAGCTTTCTGAGAAACTGCTTAGTGTTCTGTTAATTCATCTCACAGAGTTACATCTGTATTTCGTGGATCTCTTTGCTAGCCTTATTTCTGTGGAATCTGACAACAGATATTTCCTTTCCCTTTGAAGACTATAGGGCCAAAGGAAATATCCTCCAATAACAGAGAGAAAGAAGCTTTCTGAGAAACTTCTTTGTGTTCTGTGAAATCATCTCACAGAGTTACAGCTTTCCCCTCAAGAAGCCTTTCGCTAAGACAGTTCTTGTGGAATTGGCAAAGTGATATTTGGAAGCCCATAGAGGGCTATGGTGAAAAGGGAAATATCCTCCGATGAAATCTGGAAAGAAGCTTTCTGAGAAACTGCTTAGTGTTCTGTTAATTCATCTCACAGAGTTACATCTGTATTTCGTGGATCTCTTTGCTAGCCTTATTTCTGTGGAATCTGACAACAGATATTTCCTTTCCCTTTGAAGACTATAGGGCCAAAGGAAATATCCTCCGATAACCAAGAGAAAGAAGCTTTCTGAGAAACTTCTTTGTGTTCTGTGAAATCATCTCACAGAGTTACATCTTTCCCCTCAAGAAGCCTTTCGCTAAGACAGTTCTTGTGGAATTGGCAAAGTGATATTTGGCAGCCCATAGAGGGCTATGGTTAAAAAGGAAATATCCTCCGATGAAATCTGGAAAGAAGCTTTCTGAGAAACTGCTTAGTGTTCTGTTAATTCATCTCACAGAGTTACATCTGTATTTCGTGGATCTCTTTGCTAGCCTTATTTCTGTGGAATCTGACAACAGATATTTCCTTTCCCTTTGAAGACTATAGGGCCAAAGGAAATATCCTCCGATAACAGAGATAAAGAAGCTTTCTGAGAAACTTCATTGTGTTCTGTGAAATCATCTCACAGAGTTACAGCTTTCCCCTCAAGAAGCCTTTCGCTAAGACAGTTCTTGTGGAATTGGCAAAGTGATATTTGGAAGCCCATATAGGGCTATGGTGAAAAGGGAAATATCCTCCGATGAAATCTGGAAAGAAGCTTTCTGAGAAACTGCTTATTGTTCTGTTAATTCATCTCACAGAGTTACATCTGTATTTCGTGGATCTCTTTGCTAGCCTTATTTCTGTGGAATCTGACAACAGATATTTCCTTTCCCTTTGAAGACTATAGGGCCAAAGGAAATATCCTCCGATAACCAAGAGAAAGAAGCTTTCTGAGAAACTTCTTTGTGTTCTGTGAAATCATCTCACAGAGTTACAGCTTTCCCCTCAAGAAGCCTTTCACTAAGACAAATCTTGTGGAATTGGAAAAGTGATATTTGGCAGCCCTTAGAGGGCTATGGTGAAAAAGGAAATATCCTCCGATGAAATCTGGAAAGAAGCTTTCTGAGAAACTGCTTAGTGTTCTGTTAATTCATCTCACAGAGTTACATCTGTATTTCGTGGATCTCTTTGCTAGCCTTATTTCTGTGGAATCTGACAACAGATATTTCCTTTCCCTTTGAAGACTATAGGGCTAAAGGAAATATCCTCCGATAACAAAGAGAAAGAAGCTTTCTGAGAAACTTCTTTGTGTTCTGTGAAATCATCTCACAGAGTTACAGCTTTCCCCTCTAGAAGCCTTTCGCTGAGACAGTTCTTGTGGAATTGGCAAAGTGATATTTGGAAGCCCATAGAGGGCTATGGTGAAAAAGGAAATATCCTACGATGAAATTTGGAAAGAAGCTTTCTGGGAAACTGCTTAGTGTTCTGTTAATTCATCTCACGGAGTTACATCTGTATTTCGTGGATCTCTTTGCTAGCCCTATTTCTGTGGAATCTGACAACAGATATTTCCTTTCCCTTTGAAGACTACAGGGCCAAAGTAAATATCCTCCGATAACAAAGAGAAAGAAGCTTTCTGAGAAACTTCTTTGTGTTCTGTGAAATCATGTTACAGAGTTACAGCTTTCCCCTGAAGAAGCCTTTCGCTAAGACAGTTCTTGTGGAATTGGCAAAGTGATATTTGGCAGCCCATAGAGGGCTATGGTGAAAAAGGAAATATCCTCCGATGAAATCTGGAAAGAAGCTTTCTGAGAAACTGCTTAGTGTTCTGTTAATTCATCTCACAGAGTTACATCTGTATTTCGTGGATCTCTTTGCTAGCCTTATTTCTGTGGAATCTGACAACAGATATTTCCTTTCCCTTTGAAGACTATAGGGCCAAAGGAAATATCCTCCGATAACAGAGAGAAAGAAGCTTTCTGAGAAACTTCTTTGTGTTCTGTGAAATCATCTCACAGAGTTACAGCTTTCCCCTCAAGAAGCCTTTCGCTAAGACAGTTCTTGTGGAATTGGCAAAGTGATATTTGGAATCCCATAGAGGGCTATGGTGAAAAAGGAAATATCCTCCAATGAAATCTGGAAAGAAGCTTTCTGAGAAACTGTTTAGTGTTCTGTTAATTCATCTCACAGAGTTACATCTGTATTTCGTGGATCTCTTTGCTGGCCCTATTTCTGTGGAATCTGACAACAGATATTTCCTTTCCCTTTGAAGACTATAGGGCCAAAGGAAATATCCTCCGATAACAAAGAGAAAGAAGCTTTCTGAGAAACTTCTTTGTGTTCTGCGAAATCATCTCACAGAGTTACAGCTTTCCCCTCAAGAAGCCTTTCGCTAAGACAGTTCTTGTGGAATTGGCAAGGTGATATTTGGAAGCCCATAGAGGGCTATGGTGAAAAAGGAAATATCCTCCGATGAAATCTGGAAAGAAGCTTTCTGAGAAACTGCTTAGTGTTCTGTTAATTCATCTCACAGAGTTACATCTGTATTTCGTGGATCTCTTTGCTAGTCTTATTTCTGTGGAATCTGACAACAGATATTTCCTATCCCTTTGAAGACTATAGGGCCAAAGGAAATATCCTCCGATAACAAAGAGAAAGAAGCTTTCTGAGAAACTTCTTTGTGTTCTGTGAAATCATCTCACAGAGTTACAGCTTTCCCCTCAAGAAGCCTTTCGCTAAGACAGTTCTTGTGGAATTGGCAAAGTGATATTTGCCAGCCCATAGAGGGCTATGGTGAAAAAGGAAATATCCTCCGATGAAATCTGGAAAGAAGCTTTCTGAGAAACTGCTTAGTGTTCTGTTAATTCATCTCACAGAGTTACATCTGTATTTCGTGGATCTCTTTGCTAGCCTTATTTCTGTGGAATCTGACAACAGATATTTCCTTTCCCTTTGAAGACTATAGGGCCAAAGGAAATATCATCCGATAACAGAGAGAAAGAAGCTTTCTGAGAAACTTCTTTGTGTTCTGTGAAATCATCTCACAGAGTTACTGCTTTCCCCTCAAGAAGCCTTTCGCTAAGACAGTTCTTGTGGAATTGGCAAAGTGATATTTGGAAGCCCATAGAGGGCTATGGTGAAAAGGGAAATGTCCTCCGATGAAATCTGGAAAGAAGCTTTCTGAGAAACTGCTTAGTGTTCTGTTAATTCATCTCACAGAGTTACATCTGTATTTCGTGGATCTCTTTGCTAGCCTTATTTCTGTGGAATCTGACAACAGATATTTCCTTTCCCTTTGAAGACTATAGGGCCAAAGGAAATATCCTCCGATATCAAAGAGAAAGAAGCTTTCTGAGAAACTTCTTTGTGTTCTATGAAATCATCTCACAGAGTTACAGCTTTCCCCTCAAGAAGCCTTTCGCTAAGACAGTTCTTGTGGAATTGGCAAAGTGATATTTGGCAGCCCTTAGAGGGCTATGGTGAAAAAAGAAATATCCTCCGATGAAATCTGGAAAGAAGCTTTCTGAGAAACTGCTTAGTGTTCTGTTAATTCATCTCACGGAGTTACATCTGTATTTCGTGGATCTCTTTGCTAGCCCTATTTCTGTGGAATCTGACAACAGATATTTCCTTTCCCTTTGAAGACTACAGGGCCAAAGGAAATATCCTCCGATAACAAAGAGAAAGAAGCTTTCTGAGAAACTTCTTTGTGTTCTGTGAAATCATGTCACAGAGTTACAGCTTTCCCCTGAAGAAGCCTTTCGCTAAGACAGTTCTTGTGGAATTGGCAAAGTGATATTTGGCAGCCCATAGAGGGCTATGGTGAAAAAGGAAATATCCTCCGATGAAATCTGGAAAGAAGCTTTCTGAGAAACTGCTTAGTGTTCTGTTAATTCATCTCACAGAGTTACATCTGTATTTCGTGGATCTCTTTGCTAGCCTTATTTCTGTGGAATCTGACAACAGATATTTCCTTTCCCTTTGAAGACTATAGGGCCAAAGGAAATATCCTCCGATAACAGAGAGAAAGAAGCTTTCTGAGAAACTTCTTTGTGTTCTGTGAAATCATCTCACAGAGTTACAGCTTTCCCCTCAAGAAGCCTTTCGCTAAGACAGTTCTTGTGGAATTGGCAAAGTGATATTTGGAATCCCATAGAGGGCTATGGTGAAAAAGGAAATATCCTCCAATGAAATCTGGAAAGAAGCTTTCTGAGAAACTGTTTAGTGTTCTGTTAATTCATCTCACAGAGTTACATCTGTATTTCGTGGATCTCTTTGCTGGCCCTATTTCTGTGGAATCTGACAACAGATATTTCCTTTCCCTTTGAAGACTATAGGGCCAAAGGAAATATCCTCCGATAACAAAGAGAAAGAAGCTTTCTGAGAAACTTCTTTGTGTTCTGCGAAATCATCTCACAGAGTTACAGCTTTCCCCTCAAGAAGCCTTTCGCTAAGACAGTTCTTGTGGAATTGGCAAGGTGATATTTGGAAGCCCATAGAGGGCTATGGTGAAAAAGGAAATATCCTCCGATGAAATCTGGAAAGAAGCTTTCTGAGAAACTGCTTAGTGTTCTGTTAATTCATCTCACAGAGTTACATCTGTATTTCGTGGATCTCTTTGCTAGTCTTATTTCTGTGGAATCTGACAACAGATATTTCCTATCCCTTTGAAGACTATAGGGCCAAAGGAAATATCCTCCGATAACAAAGAGAAAGAAGCTTTCTGAGAAACTTCTTTGTGTTCTGTGAAATCATCTCACAGAGTTACAGCTTTCCCCTCAAGAAGCCTTTCGCTAAGACAGTTCTTGTGGAATTGGCAAAGTGATATTTGCCAGCCCATAGAGGGCTATGGTGAAAAAGGAAATATCCTCCGATGAAATCTGGAAAGAAGCTTTCTGAGAAACTGCTTAGTGTTCTGTTAATTCATCTCACAGAGTTACATCTGTATTTCGTGGATCTCTTTGCTAGCCTTATTTCTGTGGAATCTGACAACAGATATTTCCTTTCCCTTTGAAGACTATAGGGCCAAAGGAAATATCATCCGATAACAGAGAGAAAGAAGCTTTCTGAGAAACTTCTTTGTGTTCTGTGAAATCATCTCACAGAGTTACAGCTTTCCCCTCAAGAAGCCTTTCGCTAAGACAGTTCTTGTGGAATTGGCAAAGTGATATTTGGAAGCCCATAGAGGGCTATGGTGAAAAGGGAAATGTCCTCCGATGAAATCTGGAAAGAAGCTTTCTGAGAAACTGCTTAGTGTTCTGTTAATTCATCTCACAGAGTTACATCTGTATTTCGTGGATCTCTTTGCTAGCCTTATTTCTGTGGAATCTGACAACAGATATTTCCTTTCCCTTTGAAGACTATAGGGCCAAAGGAAATATCCTCCGATATCAAAGAGAAAGAAGCTTTCTGAGAAACTTCTTTGTGTTCTATGAAATCATCTCACAGAGTTACAGCTTTCCCCTCAAGAAGCCTTTCGCTAAGACAGTTCTTGTGGAATTGGCAAAGTGATATTTGGCAGCCCTTAGAGGGCTATGGTGAAAAAAGAAATATCCTCCGATGAAATCTGGAAAGAAGCTTTCTGAGAAACTGCTTAGTGTTCTGTTAATTCATCTCACAGAGTTACATCTGTATTTCGTGGATATCTTTGCTAGCCTTATTTCTGTGGAATCTGACAACAGATATTTCCTTTTCCTTTGAAGACTATAGGGCAAAGGAAATATCCTCCGATAACCAAGAGAAAGAAGCTTTCTGAGAAACTTCTTTGTGTTCTGTGAAATCAACTCACAGAATTACAGCTTTCCCCTCAAGAAGCCTTTCGCTAAGACAGTTCTTGTGGAATTGGCAAAGTGATATTTGGAAGCCCATAGAGGGCTATCTTGAAAAAGGAAATATCCTCCGATGAAATCTGGAAAGAAGCTTTCTGAGAAACTGCTTAGTGTTCTGTTAATTCATCTCACAGAGTTACATCTGTATTTCGTGGATCACTTTGCTAGCCTTATTTCTGTGGAATCTGAGAACAGATATTTCCTTTCCCTTTGAAGACTATAGGGCCAAAGGAATTATCCTCCGATAACAGAGAGAAAGAAGCTTTCTGAGAAACTTCTTTGTGTTCTGTGAAATCATCTCCCAGAGTTACAGCTTTCCCCTCAAGAAGCCTTTCGCTAAGACAGTTCTTGTGGAATTGGCAAAGTGATATTTGGAAGCCCATAGAGGGCTATGGTGAAAAAGGAAATATCCTCCGCTGAAATCTGGAAAGAAGCTTTATGAGAAACTGCTTAGTGTTCTGTTAATTCATCTCACAGAGTTACATCTGTATTTCGTGAATCTCTTTGCTAGCCTTATTTCTGTGGAATCTGACAACAGATATTTCCTTTCCCTTTGAAGACTATAGGGCCAAAGGAAATATCTTCCGATAACCAAGAGAAAGAAGCTTTCTGAGAAACTTCTTTGTGTTCTGTGAAATCATCTCACAGAGTTACAGCTTTCCCCTCAAGAAGCCTTTCGCTAAGACAGTTCTTGTGGAATTGGCAAAGTGATATTTGGAAGCCCATAGAGGGCTATGGTGAAAAAGGAAATATCCTCCGATAAAATCTGGAAAGAAGCTTTCTGAGAAAATGCTTAGTGTTCTGTTAATTCATCTCACAGAGTTACATCTGTATTTCGTGGATCTCTTTGCTAGCCTTATTTCTGTGGAATCTGACAACAGATATTTCCTTTCCCTTTGAAGACTATAGGGCCAAAGGAAATATCCTCCGATAACAAAGAGAAAGAAGCTTTCTGAGAAACTTCTTTGTGTTCTGTGAAATCATCTCACAGAGTTACAGCTTTCCCCTCAAGAAGCCTTTCGCTAAGACAGTTCTTGTGGAATTGGCAAAGTGATATTTGGAAGCCCATAGAGGGCTATGGTGAAAAAGGAAATATCCTCCGATGAAATCTGGAAAGAAGCTTTCTGAGAAACTGCTTAGTGTTCTGTTAATTCATCTCACAGAGTTACATCTGTATTTCGTGGATCTCTTTGCTAGCCTTATTTCTGTGGAATCTGACAACAGATATTTCCTTTCCCTTTGAAGACTATAGAGCCAAAGGAAATATCCTCCGATAACAAAGAGAAAGAAGCTTTCTGAGAAACTTCTTTGTGTTCTGTGAAATCATCTCACAGAGTTACAGCTTTCCCCTCAAGAAGCCTTTCGCTAAGACAGTTCTTGTGGAATTGGCAAAGTGATATTTGGAAGCCCATAGAAGGCTATGGTGAAAAAGGAAATATCCTCCGATGAAATCTGGAAAGAAGCTTTCTGAGAAACTGCTTAGTGTTCTGTTAATTCATCTCACAGAGTTACATCTGTATTTCGTGGATCTCTTTGCTAGCCTTATTTCTGTGGAATCTGACAACAGATATTTCCTTTCCCTTTGAAGACTATAGGGCCAAGGGAAATATCCTCCAATAACAGAGAGAAAGAAGCTTTCTGAGAAACTTCTTTGTGTTCTGTGAAATCATCTCACAGAGTTACAGCTTACCCCTCAAGAAGCCTTTCGCTAAGACAGTTCTTGTGGAATTGGCAAAGTGATATTTGGAAGCCCATAGAGGGCTATGGTGAAAAAGGAAATATCCTCCGATGAAATCTGGAAAGATGCTTTCTGAGAAACTGCTTAGTGTTCTGTTAATTCATCTCACAGAGTTACATCTGTATTTCGTGGATCTCTTTGCTAGCCTTATTTCTGTGGAATCTGACAACAGATATTTCCTTTCCCTTTGAAGACTATAGGGCCAAAGGAAATATCCTCCGATAACAGAGAGAAAGAAGCTTTCTGAGAAACTTCTTTGTGTTCTGTGAAATCATCTCACAGAGTTACAGCTTTCCCCTCAAGAAGCCTTTCGCTAAGACAGTTCTTGTGGAATTGGCAAAGTGATATTTGGAAGCCCATAGAGGGCTATGGTGAAAAGGGAAATATCCTCCGATGAAATCTGGAAAGAAGCTTTCTGAGAAACTGCTTAGTGTTCTGTTAATTCATCTCACAGAGTTACATCTGTATTTTGTGGATCTCTTTGCTAACCTTATTTCTGTGGAATCTGACAACAGATATTTCCTTTCCCTTTGAAGACTATAGGGCCAAAGGAAATATCCTCCGATAACCAAGAGAAAGAAGCTTTCTGAGAAACTTCTTTGTGTTCTGTGAAATCATCTCACAGAGTTACAGCTTTCCCCTCAAGAAGCCTTTCGCTAAGACAGTTCTTGTGGAATTGGCAAAGTGATATTTGGCAGCCCATAGAGGGCTATGGTTAAAAAGGAAATATCCTCCGATGAAATCTGGAAAGAAGCTTTCTGAGAAACTGCTTAGTGTTCTGTTAATTCATCTCACAGAGTTACATCTGTATTTCGTGTATCTCTTTGCTAGCCTTATTTCTGTGGAATCTGACAACAGATATTTCCTTTCCCTTTGAAGACTATAGGGCCAAAGGAAATATCCTCCGATAACAGAGAGAAAGAAGCTTTCTGAGAAACTTCATTGTGTTCTGTGAAATCATCTCACAGAGTTACAGCTTTCCCCTCAAGAAGCCTTTCGCTAAGACAGTTCTTGTGGAATTGGCAAAGTGATATTTGGAAGCCCATATAGGGCTATGGTGAAAAGGGAAATATCCTCCGATGAAATCTGGAAAGAAGCTTTCTGAGAAACTGCTTAGTGTTCTGTTAATTCATCTCACAGAGTTACATCTGTATTTCGTGGATCTCTTTGCTAGCCTTATTTCTGTGGAATCTGACAACAGATATTTCCTTTCCCTTTGAAGACTATAGGGCCAAAGGAAATATCCTCCGATAACCAAGAGAAAGAAGCTTTCTGAGAAACTTCTTTGTGTTCTGTGAAATCATCTCACAGAGTTACAGCTTTCCCCTCAAGAAGCCTTTCGCTAAGACAGTTCTTGTGGAATTGGCAAAGTGATATTTGGAAGCCCATAGAGGGCTATGGTGAAAAAGGAAATATCCTCCGATAAAATCTGGAAAGAAGCTTTCTGAGAAAATGCTTAGTGTTCTGTTAATTCATCTCACAGAGTTACATCTGTATTTCGTGGATCTCTTTGCTAGCCTTATTTCTGTGGAATCTGACAACAGATATTTCCTTTCCCTTTGAAGACTATAGGGCCAAGGGAAATATCCTCCAATAACAGAGAGAAAGAAGCTTTCTGAGAAACTTCTTTGTGTTCTGTGAAATCATCTCACAGAGTTACAGCTTACCCCTCAAGAAGCCTTTCGCTAAGACAGTTCTTGTGGAATTGGCAAAGTGATATTTGGAAGCCCATAGAGGGCTATGGTGAAAAAGGAAATATCCTCCGATGAAATCTGGAAAGATGCTTTCTGAGAAACTGCTTAGTGTTCTGTTAATTCATCTCACAGAGTTACATCTGTATTTCGTGGATCTCTTTGCTAGCCTTATTTCTGTGGAATCTGACAACAGATATTTCCTTTCCCTTTGAAGACTATAGGGCCAAAGGAAATATCCTCCGATAACAGAGAGAAAGAAGCTTTCTGAGAAACTTCTTTGTGTTCTGTGAAATCATCTCACAGAGTTACAGCTTTCCCCTCAAGAAGCCTTTCGCTAAGACAGTTCTTGTGGAATTGGCAAAGTGATATTTGGAAGCCCATAGAGGGCTATGGTGAAAAGGGAAATATCCTCCGATGAAATCTGGAAAGAAGCTTTCTGAGAAACTGCTTAGTGTTCTGTTAATTCATCTCACAGAGTTACATCTGTATTTTGTGGATCTCTTTGCTAGCCTTATTTCTGTGGAATCTGACAACAGATATT
This sequence comes from Macaca nemestrina, assembly GCF_043159975.1. Classification (NCBI taxonomy): domain Eukaryota; kingdom Metazoa; phylum Chordata; class Mammalia; order Primates; family Cercopithecidae; genus Macaca; species Macaca nemestrina. The sequence continues at coordinate 30,269,232 of NC_092141.1, read as the reverse complement.
TCCTTTCCCTTTGAAGACTATAGGGCCAAAGGAAATATCCTCCGATAACCAAGAGAAAGAAGCTTTCTGAGAAACTTCTTTGTGTTCTGTGAAATCATCTCACAGAGTTACATCTTTCCCCTCAAGAAGCCTTTCGCTAAGACAGTTCTTGTGGAATTGGCAAAGTGATATTTGGAAGCCCATAGAGGGCTATGGTTAAAAAGGAAATATCCTCCGATGAAATCTGGAAAGAAGCTTTCTGAGAAACTGCTTAGTGTTCTGTTAATTCATCTCACAGAGTTACATCTGTATTTCGTGTATCTCTTTGCTAGCCTTATTTCTGTGGAATCTGACAACAGATATTTCCTTTCCCTTTGAAGACTATAGGGCCAAAGGAAATATCCTCCGATAACAGAGAGAAAGAAGCTTTCTGAGAAACTTCATTGTGTTCTGTGAAATCATCTCACAGAGTTACAGCTTTCCCCTCAAGAAGCCTTTCGCTAAGACAGTTCTTGTGGAATTGGCAAAGTGATATTTGGAAGCCCATATAGGGCTATGGTGAAAAGGGAAATATCCTCCGATGAAATCTGGAAAGAAGCTTTCTGAGAAACTGCTTAGTGTTCTGTTAATTCATCTCACAGAGTTACATCTGTATTTCGTGGATCTCTTTGCTAGCCTTATTTCTGTGGAATCTGACAACAGATATTTCCTTTCCCTTTGAAGACTATAGGGCCAAAGGAAATATCCTCCGATAACCAAGAGAAAGAAGCTTTCTGAGAAACTTCTTTGTGTTCTGTGAAATCATCTCACAGAGTTACAGCTTTCCCCTCAAGAAGCCTTTCACTAAGACAGTTCTTGTGGAATTGGAAAAGTGATATTTGGCAGCCCTTAGAGGGCTATGGTGAAAAAGGAAATATCCTCCGATGAAATGTGGAAAGAAGCTTTCTGAGAAACTGCTTAGTGTTCTGTTAATTCATCTCACAGAGTTACATCTGTATTTCGTGGATCTCTTTGCTGGCCCTATTTCTGTGGAATCTGACAACAGATATTTCCTTTCCCTTTGAAGACTATAGGGCCAAAGGAAATATCCTCCGATAACCAAGAGAAAGAAGCTTTCTGAGAAACTTCTTTGTGTTCTGTGAAATCATCTCACAGAGTTACAGCTTTCCCCTCAAGAAGCCTTTCGCTAAGACAGTTCTTGTGGAATTGGCAAAGTGATATTTGGAAGCCCATAGAGGGCTATGGTGAAAAAGGAAATATCCTCCGATGAAATCTGGAAAGAAGCTTTCTGAGAAACTGCTTAGTGTTCTGTTAATTCATCTCACAGAGTTACATCTGTATTTCGTGGATCTCTTTGCTAGCCTTATTTCTGTGGAATCTGAGAACAGATATTTCCTTTCCCTTTGAAGACTATAGGGCCAAAGGAAATATCCTCCGATAACCAAGAGAAAGAAGCTTTCTGAGAAACTTCTTTGTGTTCTGTGAAATCATCTCACAGAGTTACAGCTTTCCCCTCAAGAAGCCTTTCGCTAAGACAGTTCTTGTGGAATTGGCAAAGTGATATTTGGCAGCCCATAGAGGGCTATGGTGAAAAAGGAAATATCCTCCGATGAAATCTGGAAAGAAGCTTTCTGAGAAACTGCTTAGTGTTCTGTTAATTCATCTCACAGAGTTACATCTGTATTTCGTGGATCTCTTTGCTAGCCTTATTTCTGTGGAATCTGACAACAGATATTTCCTTTCCCTTTGAAGACTACAGGGCCAAAGGAAATATCCTCCGATAACAAAGAGAAAGAAGCTTTCTGAGAAACTTCTTTGTGTTCTGTGAAATCATCTCACAGAGTTACAGCTTTCCCCTGAAGAAGCCTTTCGCTAAGACAGTTCTTGTGGAATTGGCAAAGTGATATTTGGCAGCCCATAGAGGGCTATGGTGAAAAAGGAAATATCCTCCGATGAAATCTGGAAAGAAGCTTTCTGAGAAACTGCTTAGTGTTCTGTTAATTCATCTCACAGAGTTACATCTGTATTTCGTGGATCTCTTTGCTAGCCTTATTTCTGTGGAATCTGAGAACAGATATTTCCTCTCCCTTTGAAGACTATAGGGCCAAAGGAAATATCCTCCGATAACCAAGAGAAAGAAGCTTTCTGAGAAACTTCTTTGTGTTCTGTGAAATCATCTCACAGAGTTACAGCTTTCCCCTCAAGAAGCCTTTCGCTAAGACAGTTCTTGTGGAATTGGCAAAGTGATATTTGGAAGCCCATAGAGGGCTATGGTGAAAAAGGAAATATCCTCCGATGAAATCTGGAAAGAAGCTTTCTGAGAAACTGCTTAGTGTTCTGTTAATTCATCTCACAGAGTTACATCTGTATTTCGTGGATCTCTTTGCTAGCCTTATTTCTGTGGAATCTGACAACAGATATTTCCTTTCCCTTTGAAGACTACAGGGCCAAAGGAAATATCCTCCGATAACAAAGAGAAAGAAGCTTTCTGAGAAACTTCTTTGTGTTCTGTGAAATCACCTCACAGAGTTACAGCTTTCCCCTGAAGAAGCCTTTCGCTAAGACAGTTCTTGTGGAATTGGCAAAGTGATATTTGGCAGCCCATAGAGGGCTATGGTGAAAAAGGAAATATCCTCCGATGAAATCTGGAAAGAAGCTTTCTGAGAAACTGCTTAGTGTTCTGTTAATTCATCTCACAGAGTTACATCTGTATTTCGTGGATCTCTCTGCTAGCCTTATTTCTGTGGAATCTGACAACAGATATTTCCTTTCCCTTTGAAGACTATAGGGCCAAAGGAAATATCCTCCGATAACCAAGAGAAAGAAGCTTTCTGAGAAACTTCTTTGTGTTCTGTGAAATCATCTCACAGAGTTACAGCTTTCCCCTCAAGAAGCCTTTCGCTAAGACAGTTCTTGTGGAATTGGCAAAGTGATATTTGGCAGCCCATAGAGGGCTATGGTGAAAAAGGAAATATCCTCCGATGAAATCTGGAAAGAAGCTTTCTGAGAAACTGCTTAGTGTTCTGTTAATTCATCTCACAGAGTTACATCTGTATTTCGTGGATCTCTTTGCTAGCCTTATTTCTGTGGAATCTGACAACAGATATTTCCTTTTCCTTTGAAGACTATAGGGCCAAAGGAAATATCCTCCGATAACAAAGAGAAAGAAGCTTTCTGAGTAACTTCTTTGTGTTCTGTGAAATCATCTCACAGAGTTACAGCTTTCCCCTCAAGAAGCCTTTCGCTAAGACAGTTCTTGTGGAATTGGCAAAGTGATATTTGGAAGCCCATAGAGGGCTATGGTGAAAAAGGAAATATCCTCCGATGAAATCTGGAAAGAAGCTTTCTGAGAAACTGCTTAGTGTTCTGTTAATTTATCTCACAGAGTTACATCTGTATTTCGTGGATCACTTTGCTAGCCTTATTTCTGTGGAATCTGACAACAGATATTTCCTTTCCCTTTGAAGACTATAGGGCCAAAGGAAATATCCTCCGATAACCAAGAGAAAGAAGCTTTCTGAGAAACCTCTTTGTGTTCTGTGAAATCATCTCACAGAGTTACAGCTTTCCCCTCAAGAAGCCTTTCGCTAAGACAGTTCTTGTGGAATTGGCAAAGTGATATTTGGAAGCCCATAGAGGGCTATGGTGAAAAAGGAAATATCCTCCGATGAAATCTGGAAAGAAGCTTTCTGAGAAACTGCTTAGTGTTCTGTTAATTCATCTCACAGAGTTACATCTGTATTTCGTGGATCTCTTTGCTAGCCTTATTTCTGTGGAATCTGACAACAGATATTTCCTTTCCCTTTGAAGACTATAGGGCCAAAGGAAATATCCTCCGATAACCAAGAGAAAGAAGCTTTCTGAGAAACTTCTTTGTGTTTTGTGAAATCATCTCACAGAGTTACAGCTTTCCCCTCAAGAAGCCTTTCTCTAAGACAGTTCTTGTGGAATTGGCAAAGTGATATTTGGCATCCCATAGAGGGCTATGGTGAAAAAGGAAATATCCTCCGATGAAATCTGGAAAGAAGCTTTCTGAGAAACTGCTTAGTGTTCTGTTAATTCATCTCACAGAGTTACATCTGTATTTCGTGGATCTCTTTGCTAGCCTTATTTCTGTGGAATCTGACAACAGATATTTCCTTTCCCTTTGAAGACTATAGGGCCAAAGGAAATATCTTCCGATAACCAAGAGAAAGAAGCTTTCTGAGAAACTTCTTTGTGTTCTGTGAAATCATCTCACAGAGTTACAGCTTTCCCCTCAAGAAGCCTTTCGCTAAGACAGTTCTTGTGGAATTGGCAAAGTGATATTTGGAAGCCCATAGAAGGCTATGGTGAAAAAGGAAATATCCTCCGATGAAATCTGGAAAGAAGCTTTCTGAGAAACTGCTTAGTGTTCTGTTAATTCATCTCACAGAGTTACATCTGTATTTCGTGGATCTCTTTGCTAGCCTTATTTCTGTGGAATCTGACAACAGATATTTCCTTTCCCTTTGAAGACTACAGGGCCAAAGGAAATATCCTCCGATAACAAAGAGAAAGAAGCTTTCTGAGAAACTTCTTTGTGTTCTGTGAAATCATCTCACAGAGTTACAGCTTTCCCCTCAAGAAGCCTTTCGCTAAGACAGTTCTTGTGGAATTGGCAAAGTGATATTTGGCAGCCCATAGAGGGCTATGGTGAAAAAGGAAATATCCTCCGATGAAATCTGGAAAGAAGCTTTCTGAGAAACTGCTTAGTGTTCTGTTAATTCATCTCACAGAGTTACATCTGTATTTCGTGGATCTCTCTGCTAGCCTTATTTCTGTGGAATCTGACAACAGATATTTCCTTTCCCTTTGAAGACTATAGGGCCAAAGGAAATATCCTCCGATAACCAAGAGAAAGAAGCTTTCTGAGAAACTTCTTTGTGTTCTGTGAAATCATCTCACAGAGTTACAGCTTTCCCCTCTAGAAGCCTTTCGCTAAGACAGTTCTTGTGGAATTGGCAAAGTGATATTTGGAAGCCCATAGAGGGCTATGGTGAAAAAGGAAATATCCTCCGATGAAATCTGGAAAGAAGCTTTCTGAGAAACTGCTTAGTGTTCTGTTAATTCATCTCACAGAGTTACATCTGTATTTCGTGGATCTCTTTACTAGCCTTATTTCTGTGGAATCTGACAACAGATATTTCCTTTTCCTTTGAAGACTATAGGGCCAAAGGAAATATCCTCTGATAACAAAGAGAAAGAAGCTTTCTGAGTAACTTCTTTGTGTTCTGTGAAATCATCTCACAGAGTTACAGCTTTCCCCTCAAGAAGCCTTTCGCTAAGACAGTTCTTGTGGAATTGGCAAAGTGATATTTGGAAGCCCATAGAGGGCTATGGTGAAAAAGGAAATATCCTCCGATGAAATCTGGAAAGAAGCTTTCTGAGAAACTGCTTAGTGTTCTGTTAATTTATCTCACAGAGTTACATCTGTATTTCGTGGATCACTTTGCTAGCCTTATTTCTGTGGAATCTGACAACAGATATTTCCTTTCCCTTTGAAGACTATAGGGCCAAAGGAAATATCCTCCGATAACCAAGAGAAAGAAGCTTTCTGAGAAACCTCTTTGTGTTCTGTGAAATCATCTCACAGAGTTACAGCTTTCCCCTCAAGAAGCCTTTCGCTAAGACAGTTCTTGTGGAATTGGCAAAGTGATATTTGGAAGCCCATAGAGGGCTATGGTGAAAAAGGAAATATCCTCCGATGAAATCTGGAAAGAAGCTTTCTGAGAAACTGCTTAGTGTTCTGTTAATGCATCTCACAGAGTTACATCTGTATTTCGTGGATCTCTTTGCTAGCCTTATTTCTGTGGAATCTGACAACAGATATTTCCTTTCCCTTTGAAGACTATAGGGCCAAAGGAAATATCCTCCGATAACAAAGAGAAAGAAGCTTTCTGAGAAACTTCTTTGTGTTTTGTGAAATCATCTCACAGAGTTACAGGTTTCCCCTCAAGAAGCCTTTCTCTAAGACAGTTCTTGTGGAATTGGCAAAGTGATATTTGGCAGCCCATAGAGGGCTATGGTGAAAAAGGAAATATCCTCCGATGAAATGTGGAAAGAAGCTTTCTGAGAAACTGCTTAGTGTTCTGTTAATTCATCTCACAGAGTTACATCTGTATTTCGTGGATCTCTTTGCTAGCCTTATTTCTGTGGAATCTGAGAACATATATTTCCTTTCCCTTTGAAGACTATAGGGCCAAAGGAAATATCTTCCGATAACCAAGAGAAAGAAGCTTTCTGAGAAACTTCTTTGTGTTCTGTGAAATCATCTCACAGAGTTACAGCTTTCCCCTCAAGAAGCCTTTCGCTAAGACAGTTCTTGTGGAATTGGCAAAGTGATATTTGGAAGCCCATAGAGGGCTATGGTGAAAAAGGAAATATCCTCCGATGAAATCTGGAAAGAAGCTTTCTGAGAAACTGCTTAGTGTTCTGTTAATTCATCTCACAGAGTTACATCTGTATTTCGTGTATCTCTTTGCTAGCCTTATTTCTGTGGAATCTGACAACAGATATTTCCTTTCCCTTTGAAGACTATAGGGCCAAAGGAAATATCCTCCGATAACAGAGAGAAAGAAGCTTTCTGAGAAACTTCATTGTGTTCTGTGAAATCATCTCACAGAGTTACAGCTTTCACCTCAAGAAGCCTTTCGCTAAGACAGTTCTTGTGGAATTGGCAAAGTGATATTTGGAAGCCCATATAGGGCTATGGTGAAAAGGGAAATATCCTCCGATGAAATCTGGAAAGAAGCTTTCTGAGAAACTGCTTAGTGTTCTGTTAATTCATCTCACAGAGTTACATCTGTATTTCGTGGATCTCTTTGCTAGCCTTATTTCTGTGGAATCTGACAACAGATATTTCCTTTCCCTTTGAAGACTATAGGGCCAAAGGAAATATCCTCCGATAACCAAGAGAAAGAAGCTTTCTGAGAAACTTCTTTGTGTTCTGTGAAATCATCTCACAGAGTTACAGCTTTCCCCTCAAGAAGCCTTTCACTAAGACAGTTCTTGTGGAATTGGAAAAGTGATATTTGGCAGCCCTTAGAGGGCTATGGTGAAAAAGGAAATATCCTCCGATGAAATGTGGAAAGAAGCTTTCTGAGATACTGCTTAGTGTTCTGTTAATTCATCTCACAGAGTTACATCTGTATTTCGTGGATCTCTTTGCTGGCCCTATTTCTGTGGAATCTGACAACAGATATTTCCTTTCCCTTTGAAGACTATAGGGCCAAAGGAAATATCCTCCGATAACCAAGAGAAAGAAGCTTTCTGAGAAACTTCTTTGTGTTCTGTGAAATCATCTCACAGAGTTACAGCTTTCCCCTCAAGAAGCCTTTCGCTAAGGCAGTTCTTGTGGAATTGGCAAAGTGATATTTGGAAGCCCATAGAGGGCTATGGTGAAAAAGGAAATATCCTCCGATGAAATCTGGAAAGAAGCTTTCTGAGAAACTGCTTAGTGTTCTGTTAATTCATCTCACAGAGTTACATCTGTATTTCGTGGATCTCTTTGCTAGCCTTATTTCTGTGGAATCTGAGAACAGATATTTCCTTTCCCTTTGAAGACTATAGGGCCAAAGGAAATATCCTCCGATAACCAAGAGAAAGAAGCTTTCTGAGAAACTTCTTTGTGTTCTGTGAAATCATCTCACAGAGTTACAGCTTTCCCCTCAAGAAGCCTTTCGCTAAGACAGTTCTTGTGGAATTGGCAAAGTGATATTTGGCAGCCCATAGAGGGCTATGGTGAAAAAGGAAATATCCTCCGATGAAATCTGGAAAGAAGCTTTCTGAGAAACTGCTTAGTGTTCTGTTAATTCATCTCACAGACTTACATCTGTATTTCGTGGATCTCTTTGCTAGCCTTATTTCTGTGGAATCTGACAACAGATATTTCCTTTCCCTTTGAAGACTATAGGGCCAAAGGAAATATCCTCCGATAACAAAGAGAAAGAAGCTTTCTGAGAAACTTCTTTATGTTCTGTGAAATCATCTCACAGAGTTACAGCTTTCCCCTCTAGAAGCCTTTCGCTAAGACAGTTCTTGTGGAATTGGCAAAGTGATATTTGGAAGCCCAAAGAGGGCTATCTTGAAAAAGGAAATATCCTCCGATGAAATCTGGAAAGAAGCTCTCTGAGAAACTGCTTAGTGTTCTGTTAATTCATCTCACAGAGTTACATCTGTATTTCGTGGATCTCTTTGCTAACCTTATTTCTGTGGAATCTGACAACAGATATTTCCTTTCCCTTTGAAGACTATAGGGCCAAAGGAAATATCCTCCAATAACCAAGAGAAAGAAGATTTCTGAGAAACTTCTTTGTGTTCTGTGAAATCATCTTACAGAGTTACTACTTTCCCCTCAAGAAGCCTTTCGCTAAGACAGTTCTTGTGGAATTGGCAAAGTGATATTTGGAAGCCCATAGAGGGCTATGGTGAAAAAGGAAATATCCTCCAATGAAATCTGGAAAGAAGCTTTCTGAGAAACTGTTTAGTGTGCTGTTAATTCATCTCACAGAGTTACATCTGTATTTCGTGGATCTCTTTGCTGGCCCTATTTCTGTGGAATCTGACAACAGATATTTCCTTTCCCTTTGAAGACTATAGGGCCAAAGGAAATATCCTCCGATAACCAAGAGAAAGAAGCTTGCTGAGAAACTTCTTTGTGTTCAGCGAAATCATCTCACAGAGTTACAGCTTTCCCCTCAAGAAGCCTTTCGCTAAGACAGTTCTTGTGGAATTGGCAAGGTGATATTTGGAAGCCCATAGAGGGCTATGGTGAAAAAGGAAATATCCTCCGATGAAATCTGGAAAGAAGCTTTCTGAGAAACTGCTTAGTGTTCTGTTAATTCATCTCACAGAGTTACATCTGTATTTCGTGGATCTCTTTGCTAGTCTTATTTCTGTGGAATCTGACAACAGATATTTCCTATCCCTTTGAAGATTATAGGGCCAAAGGAAATATCCTCCGATAACAAAGAGAAAGAAGCTTTCTGAGAAACTTCTTTGTGTTCTGTGAAATCATCTCACAGAGTTACAGCTTTCCCCTCAAGAAGCCTTTCGCTAAGACAGTTCTTGTGGAATTGGCAAAGGGATATTTGCCAGCCCATAGAGGGCTATGGTGAAAAAGGAAATATCCTCCGATGAAATCTGGAAAGAAGCTTTCTGAGAAACTGCTTAGTGTTCTGTTAATTCATCTCACAGAGTTACATCTGTATTTCGTGGATCTCTTTGCTAGCCTTATTTCTGTGGAATCTGACAACAGATATTTCCTTTCCCTTTGAAGACTATAGGGCCAAAGGAAATATCATCCGATAACAGAGAGAAAGAAGCTTTCTGAGAAACTTCTTTGTGTTCTGTGAAATCATCTCACAGAGTTACTGCTTTCCCCTCAAGAAGCCTTTCGCTAAGACAGTTCTTGTGGAATTGGCAAAGTGATATTTGGAAGCCCATAGAGGGCTATGGTGAAAAGGGAAATGTCCTCCGATGAAATCTGGAAAGAAGCTTTCTGAGAAACTGCTTAGTGTTCTGTTAATTCATCTCACAGAGTTACATCTGTATTTCGTGGATCTCTTTGCTAGCCTTATTTCTGTGGAATCTGACAACAGATATTTCCTTTCCCTTTGAAGACTATAGGGCCAAAGGAAATATCCTCCGATATCAAAGAGAAAGAAGCTTTCTGAGAAACTTCTTTGTGTTCTGTGAAATCATCTCACAGAGTTACAGCTTTCCCCTCAAGAAGCCTTTCTCTAAGACAGTTCTTGTGGAATTGGCAAAGTGATATTTGGCAGCCCTTAGAGGGCTATGGTGAAAAAAGAAATATCCTCCGATGAAATCTGGAAAGAAGCTTTCTGAGAAACTGCTTAGTGTTCTGTTAATTCATCTCACAGAGTTACATCTGTATTTCGTGGATCTCTTTGCTAGCCTTATTTCTGTGGAATCTGACAACAGATATTTCCTTTCCCTTTGAAGACTATAGGGCCAAAGGAAATATCCTCCGATAACCAAGAGAAAGAAGCTTTCTGAGAAACTTCTTTGTGTTCTGTGAAATCATCTCACAGAGTTACAGCTTTCCCCTCAAGAAGCCTTTCGCTAAGACAGTTCTTGTGGAATTGGCAAAGTGATATTTGGAAGCCAAGAGGGCTATCCTGAAAAAGGAAATATCCTCCGATGAAATCTGGAAAGAAGCTTTCTGAGAAACTGCTTAGTGTTCTGTTAATTCATCTCACAGAGTTACATCTGTATTTCGTGGATCACTTTGCTAGCCTTATTTCTGTGGAATCTGAGAACAGATATTTCCCTTCCCTTTGAAGACTATAGGGCCAAAGGAATTATCCTCCGATAACAGAGAGAAAGAAGCTTTCTGAGAAACTTCTTTGTGTTCTGTGAAATCATCTCACAGAGTTACAGCTTTCCCCTCAAGAAGCCTTTCTCTAAGACAGTTCTTGTGGAATTGGCAAAGTGATATTTGGCAGCCCATAGAGGGCTATGGTGAAAAAGGAAATATCCTCTGATGAAATCTGGAAAGAAGCTTTCTGAGAAACTGCTTAGTGTTCTGTTAATTCATCTCACAGAGTTACATCTGTATTTCGTGGATCTCTTTGCTAGCCTTATTTCTGTGGAATCTGACAACAGATATTTCCTTTCCCTTTGAAGACTATAGGGCCAAAGGAAATATCTTCCGATAACCAAGAGAAAGAAGCTTTCTGAGAAACTTCTTTGTGTTCTGTGAAATCATCTCACAGAGTTACAGCTTTCCCCTCAAGAAGCCTTTCGCTAAGACAGTTCTTGTGGAATTGGCAAAGTGATATTTGGAAGCCCATAGAGGGCTATGGTGAAAAAGGAATTATCCTCCGATGAAATCTGGAAAGAAGCTTTCTGAGAAACTGCTTAGTGTTCTGTTAATTCATCTCACAGAGTTACATCTGGATTTCGTGGATCTCTTTGCTAGCCTTATTTCTGTGGAATCTGACAACAGATATTTCCTTTCCCTATGAAGACTATAGGGCCAAAGGAAATATCCTCCGATAACAAAGAGAAAGAAGCTTTCTGAGAAACTTCTTTGTGTTCTGCGAAATCATCTCACAGAGTTACAGCTTTCCCCTCAAGAAGCCTTTCGCTAAGACAGTTCTTGTGGAATTGGCAAGGTGATATTTGGAAGCCCATAGAGGGCTATGGTGAAAAAGGAAATATCCTCCGATGAAATCTGGAAAGAAGCTTT